>NC_028645.1:7191944-7246979 GCF_001406875.1 Solanum pennellii
TACATCAACTAAACAACTAATACCTTACTGATACATGATATCATTCAGGAATTCATACTACATGCAAAACATGTGATACATATCTACTACATGTATCAGTGCATTGACTAAACAATGTACACACAGATTCTACATGTATCATCAAGCACAGTTTATACTTTACTAAACTTATTGAATGGTACATTATAATAATTTTCTAAAACTTAATGATACATATAAAATATTATGATACACAACAAATTCATGTATCAGTTGACCATCTAAAACACTATACACACTTATTCAAATGTATCAGCAAGCACACTTGATTCCTTAAAATTTTTACTAATTTCAACAACATTTTTAAGTACCAAAATACTAACCCGAGACAATGTAGGCCTAACAACAATGTTTGCTGCTTCTTTTTTCCTTTTTTGTTGTATTTTGACAACCTTTGATGTTTCGCCAGAGTCTTTGTTTGAATCCTTCTGAAGATTCATAGGATCATGCAAAGACTTTTTCCTATTTTCTTTCCAATTTTCATCGTCGGAATCATATATCCTTCTATTAATTAACGGATCCATTACTATGATGTAATAGAACAATTAACAAAAACAAAAAAGAGAAGAATATACGAATTGATGATGGATTAATAATAAAAAGATGCTGGGTTCAAACGATTCCAGATTAGGAAGAAATAGACGATGATGGATTAAGAATAAAAAAAAGAAAAGAAAAAAATATGCTGAGTTTGAGATGAATGAAGATGATTAAGGAAAAAAAAAGAAGTGAAACTTGATGTTAGTAAGAACAAAACGGTAGAAGGCACTGGAAGTTATCCTACTTCCTGATTTTTTGAATTTTGAAATTCAAAATTTCAAAATTTGGTCTTTTATTTAAAATTAATTAAATTTAATAATTCAAAATAAAAAAGCTGATTGAAAGGTTGAGTGTTTAAATGGATAAAATTTAAAATTCAAAAACTGATTTAAGAGGTTGAGTGTTTTAATGGAGAAAAAATAGGCATTAAAATTGGTAAATGTGTATTATAGGAGAGAGAGTGTAATGTATCTAAAAACTTACACTAAAATTAAAAAAAAGGGAATTATGTAATATTTAAAAAAGGTAGGGAAAATTAGAGAATATAAAAATTATAGTTGTGTATTTAAGTTATTTTTCCTAAAAAATATTAGTTCAATTGCTATGCATTTCTCTCTATCAATTAATAATTTTAAATAAAAATTTTAAAATGATTTTTTTTTAAATTTGACTTGAAATTAATAAGTCATGCTTTCAGTTATTTTTAAGTTTTTCAAACCTCCAACTGCATTAAATTCTAACTTTTATATACTCCTCAAGTTAATCAGGATTTCATAATTCATTTGATTATAAAGTTTAATTTCAATTACTATATACTATGTATTTATTTCATTTTTAAATAGTAATTAAATATGTTTTGAACAAATTTTTAAAAATGGGCCAAATCATTTATTAATTTGACTCGAAACAAATTACTTATGCTTTCGTAATTCATTTAGTTATAAAATTTAATTGCAATTACTATGTATTTATTTCACTTTTCTCTAATAATTAAATAGATTTTGAATAATTTTTTTTAAACAAGACAAATCATTTATTAATTTGAGTCAAAATAAATTATTTATGCTTTCTATTACTTCAAAATTCTCATTCAACTTATGTATTCCTCCAAATGCTTTAAATTGTAACTTTTCTATACTCCTCAAAAGTTAATGAATACTTCATAATTCATTTAATTGCAAGAATTTAATTTAATTTCTACTTTAAAAGAAAAAATAGGGTAAAAGAAACAACATATTGCTTATAATTTATACATTTTTTTTTAACAAAACAACAACTCTCTCTCTCTTCTTTTTCTCGTTTTGTTGCTTCAACAGCCGCACTGTCCTCCTCCTTGTTGTTGTTGTTCTTCTTCATCAACACCATCTTCTAGGGTTTCTTTTAGGGTTTTCCAGAAGCTTCTTGAAGCTGGATTCTCCTTCCTTCCTTCTTCCCGTCTCTCACCGTCGCTGGTTCACTGGTTTCATTGATTAATCCTTAAGAAACAACTTTTTTCAATCTCCCTTTACCGTCGCTACTGAAACCCTGATCTGTATTGTGAATTACCGGATAAAAACGGTATCTTTAGGGTTTTTGGTATCTGGGTCGATCTGGGTTATGAGTTTCACTCCAAAATCTGTTCGATTAGGGCAAGGTTAGGAAAATTTACAGCTTTAATTATTGCGATTTGAATGGCATTGGGGGATTTGATGGCGTCAAGGTTGTCACAATCATCAGCTGCTTTGGATGAGTTTGGAAATGAGGATGGGGAAAGGAGTAATGTTAGAGATTTGGACACTGCTAGTAGTAGCTATGTTGGTGGTGGGGTTGCTGATAATGCGATGACGACGACAAGTATGGCTTATTTTCCGCAGACAATTGTGTTGTGTGAGCTTAGGCATGATCGTTTTGAGGATTCTGTTCCTTCTGGTCCATCTGACACTGGGTTGGTCTCTAAATGGCGGCCTAGGGACCGAGTAAGTTGTGCTCTTTTTGTGTAACTTTCATTTGTTTATCTCAATGTCCTTAGTTTGCCATGAAAAATATTACTTACCAATATTCGAATGAGATGAGCGTGAATAGAGCCAATTCATGAGGATTTATATCATCAAATTGATGAGTAGTTTCTTGATTATTTCACAAGGAGTATGAGTAGGGTGGTAGTGGTGCAGTAAAAACAGCAACTTGTTGCTTGATTTGTCAGCTGGGTTTCCTCGAAAGTTGAATGTTACTATGCGTTGTAAGATAGCCTGCTTTCTCTAAAGTGAATCTTGTTCTAGGATCGGCTTATAATTCAATTGGAAGAAAAAGTAGACATCAATGTCATTTTAAATTGGGTATCCTGAGTTCTAATTTAATAAAACAAGTTTGTTTCTAACAGCCAGTTCAAAGATGGAGGTTCGAACAAGAGATTCCAGCCTTTGCAGTTTGTTGGTTTGACTACTCTGCGATCTGCAGGGAATTGGCGGAATTCGGATATTAGATTAATTTAACTCTTCGCCATTCACAGTGAAAGATTAATATTGTACGGGAGCATGAGTTCTCATTTGTCACCATTGCAGAAGAAGTATTTTCTTTTGTGAGCCAAAGTAAAGCTGAAGCTTGTTTTCGTCCTGGATGTTAATTTGGGGAGCTAGACATGATAATTCTGTTAAACTTGCTTATGTGCTCTTATTAGATGTGTTTGGCATAAACTTATGTCGAAAATTACTCTGTTGTTACTTTGATTAGAGCACTTTGAACATGCCAGCAGTGTCTTCCAATATTGCAGAATCCGTAAATCAATATCAATCTTGACTAAAGACATCAACATACATTTCCTTAAATATTAAGAGTATGAAGTGATTCTTCTCTGAGATTAAATGTTTATGTGGGTTTCTTAAAATTTTTCCTCGGTTTCTATAATTCTGTTGAAATGACATGTTTTGACTTCCAACATGTAGGACACTAAGGAGCCAATTGGGACTAGATACCAAAAGGGGGAACTCATTGGGTCATTTTGTTATTTTAATTTTTAAGGCTTAGAACATTGGACTTTAAGAGGCTTGCTAATTACTGATCAGTATTCTGCCCAGTGCCTTCCTGCAGTGGGGGTTCCCCTAATGTGTACCAGCTTCTAGAAAGGGAGAAATTGATGTGTCAAGCAAGGCACTTGTTGATTAAATGGGAGGGATTTCGTGGTAAGGTCTTCTGGTAAGAGAAGTAGAGTGCGTTTTAATTTGGTTAGAGTACAATATATGGTTGAACACAATTTTATGGCTGTACGGATATTGTCTTTAGAGGGATCAATAGAGAAATATGGACGTTCAATTTGAGGCAAAATGGGATAATAGATTTTATTAGAAACAGCTGGAAAGAAAAGAACATAGGAAGAGCTTATAGGGCCTTAACATATTTTAATATCAGAAGCAAATGTTAAATTGTAAGCACCCAAGATTGTGTCTAGCTGTCAATTTAATTGGTGAAAATCATGAGAAACAACAGGTCAAATCTCAGCAGAGAGAGAAAGCACCAAGTGATCTTTTCCCGTCTTAAGACTTGATGGGCAGGCTACCTGACACCTGTGTTGATGGGAGGTGGCAGGTACCCCATGATATAGTTGAAGTGTGTGCAAGTTTCCGGACACTGACTTTATGTTGTGTTATTAAAAGTTTATCACTTCATTACTTAAAAGCTATTGAAGCTGTGAAGCGAGGAGTTATCGCTTCATAGGTGAAGCTATATGCTTCAATGAAATGTGTGCTTTAACCAATGAGTGGCGAAGTGATCCAAACAAGAAGGGGTCAGTTCCTTAATCTCAGCTTTGAAGTTGGATTAATATTGACATTGCTATATATGGATGTTGGAACAGTTATATTAATTACAATTTTATTAGCATAGTACTAAATTCGTGTATTTGGTGTTCTCTGATTTTCTCTATTTGTGCACTTTACCTTAAAGGAGCCTATGCTTCACTTTTCGTTCTCTTCAAGCTCCCTGGACTTTGTTGCTTCTTTTGCACTTTTTGCTTTTAAAAACATAGCTATCACAAAAAGCAAATATTCTGTTTTTATGGATAGTGATAATTCATATACCCGAACCCAATTAATTTGGGATTGAGGAGTATAATAATAGGTTCTTCGGAAAGAACAATTGCTACTATTACACTTCAATAGTAGTAATGGTAGAAGTAGTTGTATCAAAAGCCAAAATTTTAATAACAATGGCTGTCGAAGTTCCCACATATTTGACTTTGTGAGGTCCTCTTTTGGTGTTAATCTGAACATTTAAAATGAATTGGAGTATAGTTTGAAGATGTAATTTTTCATTACGCCCCTCAATAACTAAAATATAATGCATAATAGCATATACATAATTAGGGTTAAGAATTTGGGCAACATATTGGATATGAAAACTTCGATTTGGATTTTTGGTTTATGGATTCAAGAAATTACAATCCAAATAAGTTTGGATTGGATCGGTTTTTCAAGTTAGGTTTTTCTCATAATTAGTTTGGTTATTTTTAGATTTTTAGTTTGAGCCTATAAGTTGAGCTGCTTCTTCTTACAAACAATTAACATCCAAATAAAGCTATTCATATTAAATTGCACCATCCATCAACCACAGTAAATGCATCTCAGTTTGCACCATTCATTACCCTTATAGGGTATATTAACTGATTTAGCAGGGTTCTTATCTTAGTATTGGGCTTATGTGTAATGGGTAGGGATTGATATAAGGTATAGAACATCCAAATTATCAGATATTCCGAAAATTTGAAGTCCCAAATCCCAAATCCCAATCCATTTTTTTTGTATATCAAAATCCAATTAGCGATACGGAAATTCAAATAAATATTCCTTAATATTTGGATATCAATTTTGCCCAATCCCCTAGAGATAATACAAGTATTGAGATGGAATGATGTTTATCTATAAATCTGCGGGTTAATTAAGCTTACAATAAAGAGTGCCTTTACCTTATTCTGAAGTAACATCACTTTTTTTTTTGACAAGTAAAACACTTTATTAGTTTTTCGGATTACGAAAAGGGAGTACGGTGTATAATACCATGTCGGCGTCAAAAGTATGTGTATGATGAGTATAGGACTGCAGTGAAGTCATCCAGATTCATCTATCAAGGTTGACTATTTATACAAAGTATAAAAAATGTATATTCAAACGGACTGTACTAGAGTCATCCATAGTATTCTTTAGTTTGTGAAATAACTAAGGTATTACCTCCCCTCTAATCTGAATAGAGGTCCACTACATGAGCAGCGGAGGTGATTATGGACCAATCTCGTTTTCTTTTTACCTATGCATCTTTGGATTATGTCCAGGCACTATGATGAAGTGTATTCCTTCAATAATATATTGCTGATGGTGTACCTTGTGTGCTAGTTACTGGTATCTAGATGTGATTGTTTTCTTCTTTGAAGAAAGAGACAGCTTTAGTGCTGGTGGATTGAAACAGCAGTTTTGCAAAAGGAGTTCAGAAGTGACTTCGGATTCATTTTTTGATAAAATTTGTTTTTACTTGTCGCTTATTAACCTGTAAAGTATTACTTGTCACGTGCAATGCCTGAGGAGCAACATCCGATGTGTTTCAACTGTATTTTGCAAGCTCGCTAATATAAGTTGCATTTAGAACATACCCTCCATGTAGTAAACATGCCCAATCTTTTACCTTCTTGTCCATCTTAGCATGCAACTTTTCTGCAGATGAAGACAGGATGTGTTGCCCTTGTTTTGTGTTTAAACATCAGCGTCGATCCACCTGATGTAATAAAGATATCTCCTTGTGCTCGAATGGAGTGTTGGGTTGGTACGTTTCTTCTTCTTCTTCTTTTTGTTCTGCTTGTACAATAACCAGTTACTGTTCTTCTTTTTGCTATATTTCATTTAAATGAATGTTCTTTATTTCAAATTATTTACTTTTAGTAGTTTCCAGTGTACTTTATATTCTGAAGGATGATTGTTCATAAATTTCCCCTTTTCCCCGAAGAAAGAAATGTTGGTGGTAAAATTTGTTTTGAAGTGAGACCTTTTCTGAAGGATTATTACTTTTCAATTTTCTTACTTGCATTGTGATTGCGATAGTTGTTGAAAAGATATAGAAGATAGCTACAACTTCTCAAGAATTAGCTATTGATGAAGTTCACAAAATAAACTGGAATTTGATATGCTCCAGGAGGACTTGTTACAAAAGCAACCTGGACTTTCAGGATAGACTTCTCCTGAAGCCATGGAAGTTTCATTCTTCAACACTTTGTTCCTTGATAAATAACCTTAGTAAAGTTTTTTTTTTTTTTTAATAATCAACCGTAGTAAACTTAATTATAGGTTATCCACTCTAGTAGAAAGCTTTAAATGCATAAGTACAAAATTTAACCATCTAGAACCTCAGTTAATGCACTGTCAGATCTCAGTAATTCTCTGCCTACCAAAGGGGCGGGGGATCTGCACAATGGATGTGGCACACCATCAAGAATGTATGCTTTTCCAGTAGTGACTATTCACATTTTGCAAACTTTCCGCCTGCAATAGTTGAATGTGTGCATGGACACAGCCAAAATTATAGATCCAGCTTTGTTTTACTTGACTGAGAAATCTGTCTCGAAGCATCCCTTTGGGCCAACCATAGTGATTTTGGAACTCAGGTATATCAGATCAATGGCTCAGAGAAGTGCCATTCTTGACAAGTAATTCATAGGAACGGAGTCTCAAGCAGCTCCACTTACCCTGTGAAATTTCAAAACCATCTAATCTAGGCTTCTCTAGCAATATTTTGCTCCCCCTGTCCGAAAAGAAGTCTCAACGTAAGTCTGTCTAAGAGAAGTGCTCTCTCCCTATGATATACTTCAGTTGAAGAGGATCTCGGACGTTGTTAGCATCCAGAGTCAAACAGAGATGAAGACCTCAAGCCGAGTCTCTGGTCGGCTTTTCTCGGGGAGAAAGTTTGAGGAAGACAAATAACAGAGTACCTGGACTGTAGTTCCTAGTCTTAACTTCCTGCCTTATCCTTTGTTTCCTCCATATGTGGTTCAGTTTGTCTCCTTCGACTTCTCAATGTGTCTCCAGTCTTCTGTCTACTTCAATCTGTTCGAAGCATTTGCCGTACTTTAACTGGATCCAGTAAGAGCCGCTTATTGGCATCAGCTTCATGTTTTCTCCATTCATGGTAGGGGAATAATGAAGGATCTGATTTTGGTAAGTAAGTGAAGGATCTGTGCAACATAGGTTATTACTTTAGCAGAAAAACAAGTAAAAAATAATAATTGATGATGGTTCCTTTTGGCGGAGTCTGTTTCACTTGAAGCAATCTGAATATTTTTATCTCAGCAAAATTGTGTTGGTGTCATATTCTCTTGGTCTGGGGGGGGGGGTTATAAGATGTAATTTGAAAACTATAGGTTGTTTTATTGCGTCCTTAATTTTAAAGATAGTGCTTGAAATTCTTCAACAGACGAATAACTACTGATGGTACTAATTCCTGTCTCTTATTTGACAGATCCATTTTCGATGGCACCTCAAAAAGCACTTGAGACAATTGGGAGAACTTTGAACCAACAATATGAGAGGTGGCAACCTAGGGTAAGTAAACGTTTTCACCACCAATTTGATATATACAGTTGATAAGGTCTTAGCCTCGTTCATATGAATGGGTAGGTCATGATGACCAAATACTACATGTAACCTTGTGCAGGCTAAATATAAGATTTCCTTGGATCCTACTGTTGATGAAATCAAGAAGCTTTGCACAACTTGTCGAAAGTATGCTAAGTCGGAACGAGTTCTATTCCATTATAATGGACATGGTGTTCCTAAACCTACAGCCAATGGTGAAATTTGGCTATTTAATAAGGTTTACTTTCTTACCCGGATTGCTTTCTCAGGGCTGAGGGTGATTTCTGCCTTTTCTCTTATTTGGGTGTTTGTTTTAGAGTTATACGCAGTATATTCCTTTGCCAATCAGTGACCTGGATTCCTGGTTGAAGACACCATCGATCTATGTGTTTGACTGCTCTGCTGCTGGGATGATTGTTAATGCCTTCATAGAGGTATACTCTTAATTGCCACTTTACGTCATTTATGTACTTAATGACATGTTAATGATGATCTGTCCATTCCTTCTCACACTCTCTCATTAATTTCGATGCTTTTGGTTGTTCAGCTTCAGGACTGGACTGCTTCTGGTTCTTCTGCAACTTCTACAAGGGATTGTATTCTGCTTGCTGCTTGTGAAGCACACGAGACGCTTCCACAGAGTTCTGAATTTCCAGCAGATGTGTTCACTTCCTGCCTCACAACACCCATCAAAATGGCGTTGAGATGGTGACATGCTCTCAACAATTGTTTTTTGTTTCTTCCTTTTCTCTTTTGCTTCTTTCTCCTACACTTGTCCAATTCTTCAATGGAGCAGGCATAGCTGAAATTCTTGAGTGATGGAAATTAGTAAAGTTTTCCTTGGCATTTTCATTTTATGATGTTACCTAGTTTCTCTCTCCCTCGAAAAAATATTATAGGGGTCATCCCCATGTTCACTGTTAATGAATAGCTTCTAGCCAAAAAGAAAAAAGAAGAGAGAAAGAACTCAAAAATAGTGGTTATCTCTCGTGCCAATCTGCGTTATAGGTAAAGCTATCTTAATGAGTTTCCATGTACAGTGTTTTAAGTAAATACTTAATTGTCTCTTAGTTGCCTCTATGTGCCTGTGTTGCTAAGTCCTTAAACTTGGTATGCTGCCTCTTTCTTGTTTAAACTGATATATTTTCTTCTACCAAATAAGTTGATTTTAGTTTTCTTTTTCCTCGTATTTTTTACGTGAGCATTTTTTCTTGCAACAATGTTAACCATTTAAATCTTTCTTCTTCATGTGTTTGGCTTCTAGGTTTTGCACCCGTTCGTTGCTTCATGAGTCACTTGATTACTCTCTGATTGATAGAATTCCTGGACGGCAAACTGATAGGAAGACACTTCTTGGCGAACTGAATTGGATTTTTACTGCAGTTACTGACACAATTGCCTGGAATGTTCTACCACATGGTAATGGAATAGATTATTTGGATTGAAGTATGAGTTTCAAACATGCACCATATGTGATAACTACATTGAATATGCATTTTAGTCTCTTTCTGAAGTATGAGTTTCAAACATGCAGATCTATTTCAGAGACTGTTCAGGCAAGATCTGCTAGTCGCTAGTTTGTTCAGAAACTTCTTACTTGCTGAAAGAATCATGCGCTCTGCAAATTGTTCACCAATTTCATACCCGATGCTACCACCTACTCATCAGCATCATATGTGGTAACTTCATTGAATATTTCCACGTTATCTAAAATTCATGTTTACCTTTTTCTCACCTGTGGTTTACATGTACGGTAGGGACGCATGGGACATGGCAGCAGAAATCTGTCTTTCACAGCTTCCAACTTTAGTTGAGGATCCCAATGCAGAATTTCAGGTGGGCTTAATGCTTACCATCCATCTGATATGTGTAGTCATAGTTCTAAATCCTCAAGAATACTATGCAGCGATTAAATATTCCGTGTTTTGTATGTCTTCAGCCAAGTCCATTTTTCACAGAGCAGTTGACAGCTTTTGAAGTATGGCTTGACCATGGATCAAAGGACAAAAAGCCTCCAGAGCAGTTGCCCATAGTGTTACAGGTATGAAATTTCTCATGGTCCAAATAAAATGAGGGACTGTCCGTGGTTCTTCTTGCCATCTTGTAGGGATTTTAAGTAAATTTTCTGGAATGTAGGTTCCATTTATCCCCCAATCTCTTGTTTCTTTAATAATTTATGAATAGGTGGAATAAAAATATTGGATATCCCTGCTGTAGTCATATTCATTGGTCAATATTCCCTAATTATCAAGAAAACCAAAGAATCGTATTGGTTGCTCCTTGATAAAAAGCATTGGCTGCTGTCTCTTCCAATTTTGATAGAAATGGTTTTTAGGAAAATAGTTATCATGCTTAAGATTTAGCTTTATTGATTTCTCTAAAGATCTTTTAAAAAGAAAAATGTGACACAAATGCTTTGGCATGATACTGAGAATGTCTGAACCATCCCTCGTATTACGTTGAGATGTGGGTATGATTAAACTTTTTCCTGTTGTCATTTCTAAGGCCTCCTAATGCTGGTTTAATATTCTTGGCACATCAACGCACTCTTCATTTCTTTCATAGGCTTTTTCAAGTTGAATTTTTGAACTTCCTTCCCATGTTTCCTGAAAAACGGAAGTGATCTATCAATTCTAGTAGATTAGCGCTCTTCTTTTTTAATTTGTTTTTTAATGATCATGGTGAATCTTACTTTGTATATGCAAAGAACTTAACCTGAGGCAAGTTATTAGAGTTTCGGGGTAGAAGTAAAGTTTTTCTAGTGATATTGTTGAGGTACAAAATGCATCAAAGCTGTTGGAGCAGATATTGCGGTTGGTCTGTTTGCTGGTTGAGCAGAGCATTTTTTTAATTATGAAGTAGGTTCGACTTACTTGATGATTGTCCTCATGGCACTAAAGATGTTTACTGATACAGGAAATGATAGTTTCCTCAAATATGAGCTGCTAGTGGTCATTGCTATTTATTGCTGGCTATATTAGGGTTACTTTTACATTTGGTAGTTTTGTTACCTTTGTGCATTTTTTTCCTTTTGCATCGGTCTGTAACCAATTTACGTTTTTATTAGGTGCTACTTAGTCAATGCCACAGGTTTCGTGCACTTGTACTTCTTGGAAGATTTCTCGACATGGGACCTTGGGCTGTGGATCTGGTACTTACAAATTGACTTCAGTTTTCCATATTTTCTAATTGGCTGTGGCATCTTTTTTGCGACTAATATGTAAGTGAACACTTCCAGGCCTTGTCTGTTGGAATATTTCCTTATGTGCTAAAACTTTTGCAAACAACCACTCCAGAACTTCGACAAATTCTTGTCTTTATCTGGACGAAGATCCTTGCTCTCGATAAGGTACATGATTTGGTTGAAACTCAACATCTATGTTGTCTAATATATCATTTCCAATGTATTTCATCTGTGTTTATTTTCCTCTATAAGAAGTTCTCCATTTTATTTCTGTTATTTCTATCTAAGAAGCACGCACACCGAAATTTGGCTTGATAGGTCAAACACCTGTTGGACTCCCATGGACTGTAATCCGTGTCTTATTAATTTTCCTCTTTTTATTTGTTCTATTTTGCAACATTTCGTCATGTTTTTGGTGACCAATAAAACATGAGTTTGCAACTTTTGTGGTATTTAAACTTTTAAAGTTCTTTCATTCAGTGCACAAATCAGAATTTTTGAAAGAATGGAGTGATACTTTTTCTGAGATGAAACTTGTGATAGACCTATAATCTCGAGCCTGTTTTTGTTGAACCAAGTCCTAATTGGGAGCAAGTGGCTGAGTTCTTGCTTCAGCTTTCTGTTAGTTTGTGATTATTTTTTTTGAATACTTCAAACTACTTTCAATAGGCTGTAGTCTTTGTTCTGCCTTGTCAAATTTAGCAATTCTGATTTGGAATCTGTTACACCTAAGGAGTTGTGTTTACATTGATACTTATTCTCTTCTGTTTCTGTAAGTTATGATATTATAAACTCTACCATCTACTTCTATACTAATAAGATTATTGTTTCCCTTTGAGTCAAAAGTCTTGTCAGGTTGACCTTGTAAAAGATGGAGGACATACATATTTCATTAAATTTCTTGACAGTGTGGAGGCTTACCCAGAGCAAAGGGCAATGGCTGCATTTGTTTTGGCAGTCATTGTGGATGGTCACAGACGGGGTCAGGAGGCCTGTACTGAAGCGGGTCTTATACATGTCTGCTTGAAGCATCTTCAGGGATCAACGCCTAATGAGGCACAAACTGAACCACTTTTTCTTCAATGGCTGTGCCTTTGTCTGGGAAAACTGTGGGAGGATTTCACAGAGGCACAAGTACTAGGTTTGCAGGCAGATGCACCAGCAATATTTGCACCGCTGCTGTCTGAGCCCCAACCTGAGGTTTGTGTCGCCCCTCTTAATAGGAGTAGGATGCACGTACCGACCGGTGAAAGGAAAGAGCTGGTTTATTTAATTTTCTGTTAAGAGGTTGCAAGTGGTCTTCAATGAAATATTCAGATTTTGACAGTTAGATTAAAAATTCGTTATTTCAGGTGCGCGCTGCAGCTACTTTTGCTCTAGGGACTTTACTTGATGTCGGATTTGACTCAGCTAGGGATGGTGTTGGAGGAGATGAAGACTGTGATGATGAGGAGAAGGTTAGGACTGAAGTCAGTATAATTAAGAGCCTTTTAAGTGTTGCTTCTGATGGAAGTCCTTTGGTTCGAGTGGAGGTTGCTGTAGGTATGCTTTTGCTGAATCTTCTCCCTGAAGACTTTCCTCTTGATACACTTACTGCTTTCACACACCCAGTTCCTAATATTTGGTCTTTATTTCCTAGAAGGAAAAATACCTTTGTTGCAATATTATTTGAAAGGTTTTGCCACAGTTCTGATGATGAGGTGCCGCATGCATGTTATCTGTCCCAATTATGAATTTTGCTTATCTTTCACTTTGAGGGATCCGTTATTTTCCTTCCATTCCTGCTTTGATTACTTGTCTTTTGAGTTGAGTGTCTACCAGAAACAACCTCCCTGTCCCCACAAAGGTAGGATGTCTGTATACATCCTACCCTCCCCAGACCCCACTGTGGGATTCTATGTGTTTGTTGTTGGTTCACTCTGTAGGAGGAATCTGATGCCAAAAATATAATTTTTTTGCTGTCATGTCACTTCTTTGTCCAAAAATCTGTTTTTTTTTGGCTGTAGACTTAAAAAAATAAATAAAAGAAGTGATCTCCATGTCTAAATGGTGAATGTTTACTGTGGTTGCTTGATTGTATACTTAGTAGTGCAAGTAATTCAGCCTGAAAGTTGCTTCTTTCATGTTTGGTGAGTTCTGATTGTTGGATGTGAATATCAGCTGCCTTACAATATTGTCTAGTTCTCTGATTTCCCGTTATAAGTCCCTTCTTGATGTGTATACACCATATAGTATTTTTTTTGTGTAGTCACTGCTATGCACAAAATTCTAATTGGCAGGAGTTGGGTTCATGTTTTACCATCTTTTGCAGCTTTGGCACGTTTTGCCTTTGGACATAACAAGCATCTGAAGTCAGTAGCCGCTGCATATTGGAAGCCTCAGGCTAATTCTTTGCTAACTTCCTTGCCTTCTTTCGCGGTCAAGAGTTCTGGTAGTGGGTATACAACCCCGACTCACAGTATTTCACATGGAAGTAGAGTTCCATCTCCTATTGCTCCTTTATTGAGAGTGGGGGGTGACAGTCAGTCCATAGCTCGGGATGGGAGAGTCTCGACCAGCAGCCCTCTTGCAACACCCGGCGTCATACATGGATCACCTTTATCTGATGATTCCTCTCAACTTTCTGATCCCGGAACCTTGAATGATGCTGTTACCAATGGTGTTGTGAATCATACAAGATCAAGGCCTTTAGACAATGCACTCTATTCTCAGTGTGTACTAGCTATGTGTGCCTTGGCAAAGGATCCGTCACCACGTATTGCAGGTCTTGGCCGGAGAGTCCTTTCCATTATCGGGATTGAGCAGGTTGTTGCCAAATCTGTTAAGTCAACTGGTGAATCCACAACAGTTCCAAACACTGGTTATGCTGGATTGGCTCGATCTTCATCTTGGTTTGATATGAATGGAGGTAATTCTAGGCCTTCTGGACAATTTGGTCCATTTATTTTTTCTGGATGAATGTGATTATAGTCATATTCTTACAGTCTATATGCGTCCGTAGTCCACTAACATATCACTTGAACACCTCATTAATACCTTTTTAGTAACTTTTGAAGTGATTCTGGCCGCGTTTAACTGATGTTGCAGGACATTTACCTCTGACTTTTAGAACTCCTCCTGTTAGTCCGCCGCGGCCTAGTTACTTGACAGGAATGCGAAGAGTTTGTTCTTTAGAGTTCAGGCCCCACCTAATGCACTCTCAAGACTCGGGATTAGCTGACCCATTATTGGGGTCTGCTGGATCTTCTGGACCTTCAGAACGCAGTTTTCTTCCCCAATCAACTATCTACAATTGGAGTTGTGGCCACTTCTCAAAGCCACTTCTTACTGCAGCTGATGATAGTGAAGAGATGGTTGACAGAAGGGAAAAGAAGGAAAAGATGGCCCTTGACCTCATTGCAAAGTGCCAACACTCTTGTGAGTCTGTTCATGGTCTTTCCCTTTTGTATCCATGCCTTCTCTTGTTTATGTTTTCCCATAGTTTTTAAATAGTGAAATCTTTATCAAAATATTCTCTATAAAACGAACTTTTAAATTTAATATGAGCAATGTTTTTTCTGTTTCAGCTGTAAGCAAACTACACAATCAAATTGCTAGTTGGGATACTAAGTTTGAGACTGGCACCAAAACTGCTTTGCTGCAGCCCTTCTCACCTATTGTTATTGCTGCAGATGAGAGTGAAAGAATCAGGTAAACGAATCTCATCAACCTGAATAATCCAATATTGCTGTAATAACTTGGTTCAGTGTATTATTGAAAAATACTGGATAGGATAGGTTGGTTCAGGTGCTATCTTAGTTGGAGCTGCATAATCTGCAATTTCGGCATATCTAGTTGTCTCAGTAAACAGTCAATATCATGTTGAAAGTTTGAATGCAAGTCAATCTAAAAGAATACAATATATACTGGAAATATGCTCCACCCACCAAAAAAACTATCAACGTTTCTTGGAGCGTGTCATAGCGTTGAAACTTCTCTTAGAGTTGGTGCTTGAGTTAGTTTATCTCATTCAGTTATAGCGAATTTGTTAGGATCGAATCCACACACACACACTTTATGAATTAAGAACACAAGAACTTTCAAGAGAAAGAGATGAGAGATCTAGAGAGAGAAAGAGAGAAACCAATATTTCGTGGTAACACCCCGTGAGTAAACTTCCACGGCGGTGGGTATATATATTAATAATTCAGAGTATTTTAGGTTACAGAGAATAAATGGAGAATAAATATTGCAGCCTAAAATTTGGAAATATGCTCACCAAAAAAACGATTAACTTTTCTTGGAGCGTGTCATAGCGTTGAAACTTCTCTTAGAGTTGGTGCTTGAGTTAGTTTATCTCATTCAGTTATAGCAAATTAACAGAAAAAAGGTTAGTAATGACGTTACAATCTGTTCCATCAGTGGCATTCTCATTGCGGATAAAATAATGTGTTAAAAGGAGGGTAATTTATGATGTAAATTATTCCCATTTCACTGCTTCACTATTTCTGTATCAGTTCATGGATTTTTTTCTTTCAGTTGCTTATATTTGTCATTCTCTTGTCAGTTTCATATCTTTTATTGTGTTATCTCAAATCTTCTAATGTTTTTTGTCATTAAGTTTGTATGTGATGCATGAAACATGATGCTCCTCGTGTTTTTATGAATAGGGTATGGAATTACGAGGAGGCTACGCTTCTTAACAGCTTTGATAACCACAGTTACCCTGATAAAGGAATTTCAAAGCTGTGTCTTGTCAATGAGCTAGATGAGAGTTTGCTCCTTGTTGCTTCAAGTAAAGCTTTTCTGCAACAACTTTTAATCTATATTGTTCATTGATGCCTAAAGTTTTAACAAACTTGTGTTTATAAAAGGTGATGGGAACATCCGTATCTGGAAAGACTATACTGTAAGAGGGCGACAAAGACTAGTTTCTGCATTCTCTTCCATTCAAGGTCACAGACCTGGTGTCCGTAGTGTGAGCGCTGTTGTGGATTGGCAGCAGCAGTCTGGATATCTGGTAATACCGTGTAATATTAGCTATTCAAACATTAATATATGAATGCACAAGTACCTTCAATTTCCATTTTGGTTAGATGTATTACTTTTGATAGTTAAATAGTTTATTAAAAGAAATTAAAGGGGGATCTGTAGTACAATCATGTATGGAAGATCCAAGCAAGAAACTAAAAAATCTAAGAAATAACTGAACAAGACTCAATCTATATGATGTATTCTTAAAAATGCCTATGGATTATAATTGTAACTTTTCTACGATTACACCGTTTTCCATTTGTTTGATGTTAGCAGACTTATCGACTTATCGTAGTTTATCCTTGTGGATTTGTTCTCTCTCTGTTCTATCCTTTTTTTTCAAATAAAATAAAATTGGTAAAGCGTATTGTATTGAAAAGCAGCAAAACTGCTGGCAAGTATTTACAGAGGAAAGTGTTCATCACAAGTTGTGTACTGAACTTAAAGTCATCAATGGTTTCTGAGTTCTGTATCATTAGCTTTTGCTATGTTGCACCCACCAAAACAGTAAAGACATGCATCTCTGCTTAGACTAATTACAGATTCCTTTTGCTTTAAAAAGCTCTTGAATTTCTTTCCTTCCATTTCGTTACCAGTTTTCATCTGCTGAAGTTTCGTCAATCATGGCTTGGGATCTTGACAAAGAACAACTTGTTAATACAATTCCAACATCCTCAGATTGTAGCATCTCAGCATTGGTGAGTTTTCGGAATTTCCCTTGAGATTTATGGCATTAATATATATGATCAATTACCATTAAGACTCTAATGCTCTTTGTCTGCAATAATTATGACTAATAGGTAAAAACCCAGCATCAGCTCATATTGATGCAGCATGACATGCCACAATCCCATTTTTCTTCAATTGCTATTTAGACTTCTTTGTGTTTTCCTGAAAAAATGACCAAAATGGTCCCTTATGCTTGAGTGTAGGTTCAAAATAGCCCCTTAGGTATGCACTTAACAATTTTGGTCCTTTAACTTTACCACGAGTTAGCCAAAATAGTCCTCAAATATGCACTCAACGTTTTTGGTCTTTTTAAGTTCCCCAAAAGTTAATACTTAAGTCTTTGGAAAAATATTTATCGAACTTTATCTGTTAAATTTGCCTGGATCTATGGTTTTTTTAAATTATAAACACCAAGAAAGTTGCATCAAATCCTAAAATACGCAGCACAAAAAACTACACAAGATACTAAAGAATTGTTTCACTCACAAAGCACTCCAGATCTCTTCAAAATCTAGACCATCTGTCGTGTCTTCTTTTATGCACAAACTTTTTTCCAGTATATTTTTTTTGTCAATAACTTTTTCCAGAAGATGTTCAAACCGCTTTAGTATATTATGTGTTACTTAGAAATTTTTGTGCCCAGGGACAACACTTTGAAGCAGGTTGATAGGGCAACTCTTTAAATTATTTACTGTTATGGTTAATATATCCCTATTTAGGAAGCGTGTTTGTATGGGGAGCTGATATGTGGAAAAAACAGTGGTCTTGTCCATTGCAATGCCTTGAACGGGGAAATAGCTTTTAACATATTTGACTAAGTTCATGCAAAATTTAGTTTGATGTATCACCTAAGTTTGGGAATAGAGGTTGCATCAACAGTTGATACTGCTGTCTAAAAGGCAATTGCTTTTGAAACACACTATGATTCGGGTTTGGTCAGAGGTGTATGCATCTTGAATTGAACTGCCTTATAATATGGTTAGTCAAATAGATTTTCAAGGTTATAAAAAAACAAGTCATACAGATGTATTTGTAATGCTTACGGTTGGATGAAAGAGAGGTTAGGATGCTTCTGCTGAGTCCTGCATTAAGTAGGCAGGGCTAGTCTTCTGAAAGAAGTTGGTTGTGGATGAATCCTTTCCCCCCCTTTTTCAGTCATCCACAGTTTCTATTATAAAATTAAAAACTCCTGAGTTTTTTACGCCTTTCCAACTAGGCGGCGACGTATGTTGCTTGGAATTCGGATGCGTGTTCATTCCATCTCTGATAGATGCTCACATTTTATGTCTTTCTGATGTTCTGCAGTCAGCTTCTCAAGTTCACGCAGGACACTTTGCTGCTGGCTTTGTGGATGGATGTGTCAAACTATTTGATATTCGAATGCCTGAACTGTAAGTTGAAGCTTTTTCTATATTTTGGGGGATTTTCTTTTCTCCTTTCTACACATCTTGTATTGGATAAAATTGATGTGATGGCATAGGCATTGCATTATCCAACTTTTAGGTCTGTTCTCTTTTTCTTGTTTGAGAGTGGGTGGCCTGTAGGAGAAGCTTGTCTTTTGGTGTATGATTTGTATGCTTTTAGGTGATATTGATCTTTTTCTTGATTCTATTAGGTGGTGAGTTCAAATTCACTACGCCAGGATGGGTATCCATTCTAGTAATTCGTCTTGTATGTTAGCAGAGGGAATTACATGCATACATTTTTTGTTTTTACATGAAATACTTGTGTCATTTCTCATTTAATGCTCAAATTGTATATATTTAGGCTTGTTTGTGCATCACGACCGCACACCCAAAGAGTAGAGAGAGTAGTCGGGATCGGCTTTCAACCTGGACTTGAACCAGCAAAGGTGACCACTGTTATCTTCTTCAAATTTATTCTTTGATTTTTATTTCTCTTTCGGCATACCAGTAATCATCAGCTGTTTCTTTTGTTTCTTAGATCGTCAGTGCCTCTCAAGCTGGTGATATTCAGTTCCTTGATATGAGAAATCTCAAGGAAGCTTACTTAACAATTGATGCTCATAGGGGATCGCTGACGGCACTAGCTGTTCATCGTCATGCACCCCTTATAGCAAGTGGTTCAGCTAAACAGCTAATCAAAGTCTTCAACCTGGAAGGTGAGCAATTAGGCACCATAAGATATTTGTCCACCTTCATGGCTCAGAAAATAGGTTCAGTCAGATGTCTTACCTTCCATCCCTATCAAGTGCTGCTTGCTGCTGGAGCAGCGGATTCTTGTGTTTCAATCTATGCTGATGAAATCGCCCCGACAAGATAATTTTCTGAGACATTTGCAAGATTGAGAAACAAAAACGCTTACAAATATAAGGTGAGGTGGTCAGCTGGAAATATGGACTGTTGACATCTCTGAAACATATCAGCTTATTGAGGTCTTGTGCTACTTATTCATTGAGCCTCTGCTGCGACTAGTGTTGCCAAGTTGGGAAAAAATTCAACCTATTGGAGGAGGCTTTAGCAAATAATTTGATAAATAGGTGGTAAAAGAAAGGTGTAAATATCTGTTATTCATTGTTTCTAGTTTGTAATTTTCTCCGTGTGCTTCCTTAGTTCAGCCCCCTCTACTTTCTGTTCTCCCTTGGTTCAATTTGTACAGCTGAACTCATAATTTATATATCTTGTTGGCAACCAGTGTTGTGTGTACCATTGTTTGTCTTTTTTTGGTTTCCCGCCCAGTTTTTAGAATCCAACTGTTCCGGATTCGCACTGGGTAGGCCCTCATTTGGGAGGTAGTGCAGGATTTTTACCTTTTCCATCCAAAGGTAGGTTACAATCATTAAATCCATTGTTTTAGTTACAAACTTTAATTGAAGCTGAATGGCCAACTAATGTGTTATGTGGTGTGTACACAACGTAAATCTATAAAGTACCTCTAGAATTTGCCACATGTAATCCCAAGTATTTCATTATGGTAAATGTTTGTCTACAGGAACACCATTTCCGCCGGCCTAATCATATCATATTCCATTATGTATCTACCTACATGTGACTGATAAAAAAAAGAAGCTGAACAAATAGTAGCTGAACTAAAAATTCTCACCTTACTATTTGTTCAGCTTCTTTTTACTAAACATTGCCAATTTTTAGTGCTCTGGATCAGAAAATATAATACAATAAATATGTCAAGTCCCATTTCTTGTCAATGGAGACGTCCAAGAGTGTTGCATTATGGATGAAGTTGCAGATTCATTAGCATTAAGTTGAAGAATAATCTTTCAACAAATGGCAATGTCACCAATTTAAGTTATTTTTGCAAATACAAAGACATGAAGCTAATCCCATAACAAAGAAGGGAGGAAAATCAATCAACTCAATGGTAACTTCAGTAACAGATTTCAAACCTTATCACCCTAAGAGATTATTTAACTGTGGCATAACATAAACACGGATAATGTAACAGCCAACCGCCAGAATTAAAATCAATCTTTATAACACTATCCTGCCTGCAAACTCCAAAAAACCAAATCAAGTGAGGGTAGAAGGGGTGGGGAAAGGTCCAATCATGTACATCATATTGACAGCATGGTATAGAAGATGTGCCACAAATGCTTCTCATTTTCGTCCACCAACCATACTTTGGCTGTTAGTTCCTGATAGACCAGAAGATGAGTTGTGTCTTTGATCGCTGTTGCCAAAAACATTAAGATCTTCAAACAGCCTATAAGATGGAATGAAGGTTTTTTGACCAGAAGCAGGAGTTGTCTTGGGGTGGGGATGAACTTGAGTGTCACCATTAATAGCTATACCATTGCTTCCCATATTAGGGAACGAGTTAACATTCTGTATGGGTCTAGTGGCTTGCAAAGACACGGGTGTATTTGTGGCTGCTTGTGGAGTTGAGTACATGTAGGTTGGTCTAGACGAAGGACTTGGATTGCTCAGATATCCGGGAGTTGCTGCCCAAGGTGGAGGTGGATAAGCAGAGTACTGTGGGAACTGAGTCTGAGTACGTGGTGATAACGGTTGAGACTGAGGACGAAGTTCTTGCTGAGTTCTAGGTTGTTGGTTCAGTTCAGGTTGCACAGGAGATTGTGGAAGCTGTTGTGATGTATGCTGAGACTGTAATGAAGATTCTTGGGGTTGCTGCCGTTGAGGCTGAGTGGATGGTTGGGGTCGGGATTGAAGATGAAGTTGTGATTGAGGTTGTTGCTGTGGATGAGGCTGAGGTTGGGACTGGACCTGGGCTTGGGTTGGGTGTTGAAATTGAGGATGAAACTGAGGTTGGCCTTGGTGTTGATATTGAGGATGAAACTGGGGTGGTGAATGATGCTGGGGTTGGGGCTGAGCCCAAGGAGCTACATAACTGTTAAAGCTCTGATCTTGATACCCAATATAAGCTTGAGATGCATATGGATTTCCATGTGTGGTTGAGGCAAGCGGCTCCTGATGCGTGTTTTGAGTAGCTGAAGCAGAATTTTGTGATGTTTCGGGATAAACACTTGATGACAAGGTGAGGCTCAAGAGGTCAATTATGTCTTGCTCTTTCGTGGATGTTGCAGGTGGGTCACGAAGAATTAATGCATTGCTTGCAACAGGATCCAATGGTTCTCCCATAGAATTACTAGCATTGGCAGAGACCATTCCTTCACTTGTTTGAGCTGCTGGACTTGTTTTTGAATGTCTGCATCAGCACAAGCATGAAGTCATTAGAGAGGACAAACTACAACCATAAAACGACCATACAGTCGCAAAAAGTAATAGTTCTGATTACCAAAAACTTCAACCAAATCCAACTAAAAGTTAATCTTTCTGCTGAGCACTACCCACCCCCTTATCTTTCCTCTCTTCATACAGATGAACTTTTGGGAAAATCAACATGACAATTAAAAAGAACTCTAACAGTGAGTCAAGGACGACTATTTTGAAATTTCCTTCGCATGGAAGTGTAATAACCTGCTAATCCTGACATCTGTTATATTGCCATGGCTGTACATAACTGCAATGCGGTACTTACAATTAGGAATAAATGCATCTGTTATCTCCATATTTACCTTCGAGCTAGTTGAGCAAAGTCATCTTCCTCATCTTCCTCTTCATCAATTTGACCTGCGGTTGCTACAAGAACTGGTGCAGAAGGTTTGACATCTGCTATTGGACTGGGTGGCTTAACTTCAACAGGTTTGAGGCTTGGATCATGCATTTCTCTTGCAGAGAAGTTGTCATTTGGGACTTGAGTTGGGAGTGGAGAACCAGAAGCTATTGCATCATGTTTAGCCAGTACAGTTTGGAGGTTATCATTCAATTCAAGACCCTGGGCAAGAAGTTCTTCATCCCTAGGATAAAACAGAAGAAAATATACTGACAAAAATGAAGGAAAGTAGCACCAGTCTAGTTAACATTTGTATCACCATTTTCCCCATGAACACCACAAGACACAAAAGACAGAATTACCCTGTTGTTGTTAACATTTGCATCAACTTCTTCTGGTTAGAGCGACACCGATCAACAAGATCAACTATAACTTCATCCTTTACAGCCTAGACAGATAAAAGATAGCAAAGGGTTATAGATTTTTTATTAATGAGGTGCATAAAGGAAGAGTGAAGTATGTACATACCAAACGATCGCCTGGGGTCGCAGCTTGTAGCATATCAGCCAACAGATCAGCAACATCCCTCATAGAATTTATGCTGGACAAGCTGTCAGGCAAAAAGTTAATTTACAAAAGAAATGAGAGTGTGAATAATAACACAAACCACCATAGTACAGCAACGTACGATCAATAGGTCTGCAAAGGCTATTTTAACTCACCTTAAGTTTCCCACGTCTGCTGCCATGGCCTCGTCAAGTCTTGTTGAGGAATTGTTTGGCATTCCATAACCAGGTTGCGCTTGTCTTGGTGCAGGATGAGTAACAGGAGGAGTAAAGATGGGAGCTGTATCAAATGAACGCTTGGGAAATTCAACACCAGCACGCTGCCATGATCATGACAACAAGATGGTTACTAGACAAGATAATTCAATACAAAATGTTTAAGCATGGGATTTGAGTCCTTGGACAAGGTTTCTTTTGAAAGAAAGTGACACCCCACCCACCACATAGGGGAGAAAAACAACAAACAAAAGAACCAAAAAGAAAACATCCGAACAATTCCATTAAAAATATCAAAACACAGAAATGAACTGCATAAATCCCTTTCCCAACTGATCGTAATATTTCAAGCCAACAAATCAATGTCATTACAAGTATCTCAATGAAATCACAAGCCTACTAACACATTAAAAATGATTTTGAACTAAAACATCACATCTTAGTTACTAACCCTCAATTCTTCATAAACCCAATAATACTGGGGATACTTTCCTCCAGGGCCACCAAATGCTTCTTGCCAAGAGTCCAGTAGTACTAGCACTTTATCTCTCACATGCATATCAGTCTGCAAAACCATCAAAAAAGTGGCAGAGTATTAAAATAAAAGGTCAAGAAAGTATGCCATATAATATCAAATGCAAATTCAGCTTGAGATGATACATGCATCTAATCAGAAAGAACTGAAGTCTTTTGAACAAAAACTTGCCTTCTTCTTTACAATTTTGACCATGTCTTGCAGTATAGTTCTTTCAGTAATTTGAAAATGCACATTATCACCACAGTTCTTCACCATTGTCTCCATAAGCTGTAGGCAGAAGGGCAAGAAGAAGAATCATTAGAACCATCAAAAGTTAGCGCAGCTTGACAACCTTAAAAAGAGATTGGATATCAATACCAGGTAAAAAGAAATACTATTCTGCTTAGTTCTAATTTAGTCAATAGTATGGCCCTCAGTTTTCAAAGGCGAAAAGCGTCCAAAAACACCCAGGTCTATTGGGACTACAAGTACAATACAAGTGTGGGCTTCATTTAAAAAGGTGCAACGAAGAAAAAAATGTAACACAAGAATTAAGTAACAACTAAACAAAAAGAAACTTCATTCATAATGATTTTCTTAACTATCATAAATATCTTATTTCATATTTATTGTTTATTACAACTCTGTTGAGGATAGAACATGTGGGCAATGAGGCAAACACCATAGTGCCTTATGTACACTGAGGCGCAACCTAAATGAGGTGAGGTGGAGCGCTTACCCTGTTCTTCAAGGCATACATATAGAGCCTCTAATACCAGTGATGGACCAAATTGCTAATGAAATTTTACTTAACTGTAAATTATATAAATAAACGAGAGGTTCCAACAAACGTACTGTTAAAGCGAGTAGCTGAACTTTGGGGTTCTTGTGCTGCAACCTCTTTTTCACAGCTTTGACGACATCTTTTGCCAACCTGTATAGAGTAGGGAGAATTAAATCAAACCTTAAATTATTTTCCACTTAGCTCTATGCATGTAGTTCACAACAACTTCAAAAGCAATGGAGAATGGAGCACAGTAACTGAAACTAGGAAGACAATACAAGACATCATTGGATCCGATGTTCGTCAGAGTCCTTTAATTAAGTTTGATGTTCAAAGAACCAATTATCGAGAATCCCTACTTTCCTTGAAATATATTTAGTACTTCCATGAAATGAGAATAAGTAGTTTGTAAATCCTTATAAGATAATAGCTCACCACCACCTAGAAAAATCTAAACACGAATCAGAAACAATTAAGAACTGGCTCCCCTTGATAATTCTTGGATACAACTGAAAAACCATTCCTGGTTGCTATAAACTGTATACACATGTGTAGCTGGGGAATTCAACAACTTAGAACCTAAAAAGGTCTTACTTTACTTCTACATATTCCCTAACATTCAAAAGCTCCCCAAAGGCAAATGGAACACAGTAAAAAATCAAAATAAAGTTCACTTCTAGACTGATAAGACTTTCAAACTATCAGAATTTAGAAAAAAGCACAGTAAGAAAATCCCAATACAAAAATAACCCTAATTTCTATTGTCTTAAAAGAAACCCAAACATGAATCAATAACCTCAAACAAAACTGACTTCAGAAAAAAAAAAAACTTTTTCCATTAACAATCAAGAAAACACAGAAACAAAAACCCACCATAAAACTTACAAGAAACACAGAAAAAGTTGAACCCCATATAAAAAAAAAAGTCAACTTTCCCCATTTCACCATAAAAACAACAACAACAAAGAAGTAGAGAAAAAGGGGTTTTGCTAATTATGTAAAGAAACAATTTACCATTGGTTAGAATTGATTGTATCACAAATATCAATATTCATAGTCCAATCAGGACCTATCAAGAACTCGCTCGTTGCCTTCTCAACACGAACAGCAGCTGATGAAGATGATGATGAAGACGAAGAAGAAGTCGCACCCAATGATGAAATCATTTTTTTTTTTTGAAAAAACTTCAAAAAAAAAACCTTTACAGCAAAATCTCTTTTGAGGTTTGTTAATTTCTTGGGAAAATATTTAAATTGTATATTTTCCGAGAAAAACTAGGGAATTTTGGTTATTTTGTTCGTATATTATGGTGGGTGTTTGGTTTTTCCTTTTCTCTTTCCGGGAATTTCGTCTTCTTTTCCTTCCACCTTTTTCCTCTTCTCAATTATCACATTTCTTCGCTCTGGAAAAGGTCTCTCTTTTACTTACGATAACTCACGCGCTATTGTAGCAAGTTATACACACGCGCCTATATTTGCTAAATGGTCCCCCTATTATATTATATATATTACCCCTTTCTATCTTCTTTTTTTTTTTTTGGTTTCCGGTGAGACTCGTAGATACCGGAGGAAAAAATTATGCATTTCGATAAAATAACAAAAAAAAAAAATATTTTTAGAAAATTTTTTATATAAATATATGGTTTATCAATATTATAAAAAATAATAATTTTTTAAAAATATAAATATATCTAAGATAATTTAGTAAAATATGATTTTATTGTGTGTTTTTTTTTTGTTAAAATTGAAATCTAGTTAAAATTCATCTCTAGTTTATCTTATTAGATTCGAAAAATTTGATGTTGTCACAACGATGGATCTCCTTGAATGCATGTGGAATGATCTGTTTTGTATTCACATAATGTTTTACTTATTTGGTATGTCATTCCTAATTTTGTGCCAACTTTAAATGAGAAGTCATTTTTGGATATGATTTCAAGAAATTTTTTATTTTTTATTTATAGTTTATTCTTTTACATACATGAATGATTTTGATAAAGATACAATGAATAATATTTGATTATTAAGAAATAATGAACATCATGTATGATGAAATTGTTTTTATAACGAAGCATTGAATTCTTAAATTTATTTTACAATGAATCATTTGTCTATATATATATATATATATATATATATATATATATATATATTACAATGAATTATTTAACAAAAAAACATGTTACAATGAACATACATAACATTGTATTTTATGTGTAATAAATTAATTTTTTTTACATCAATTCAATAGATATGATATATAATTTAGTAAGATACAATAATTTTGATGTTTTCATTATACTTTATGCATAATAAATTTTTTTCGTAAATTCAATAAATATGACACGTAATTTAATAAGATAATAATGATTTTGATATAATCAAAATTAACTTCATCGAATCTCTAAATCCTCTTTAAATTAATAAATCTTAATTTCTCGATTAAATGTTATACTATAAAAAAAATTTCATAGTACCATTTATATTAATTTAGTTAGAATTTACTATATATTTTTAATGATGGAATAAATTAGAATTGTACATGATACATCAAAATTGTAAGAATCATCCATGTAATAAAAAAAGATCCTATATAAAACGTTTGATATGAACATGTCAAAGCCAAATAAACATAGGACCAACACTATTCAATGATCCTTCTCCATTTTAGATAAAACACTTGAAATTTTAAAATTCTTTTACATCAGAATTCAAATTAGCTAATATTATAACAAAATGAGGTTTCAAAAAGATACTGTAATTCAATTTAAAATATCAAGATAATTACTATACATAGTAACTGCTTGTTATAGTATATAATCGTTCCTGATATATGAAAACTAAAAATAGAAGACAATTATTCTTTTTACAAATTTAACACCATAGAAGTGTTGCTCTATTATTATTATGAGAAATAAGTATACAATGAATTAGAGACAGAATTATCCATATCGGAACCTCTCAACTGTCTCAAATACTCATATAAGTAAAATATAACATTTGCAATGCACTTTTTTTAAAAAAGAATTCCTGCAAACAACTCAACTCTAGCTATCTATGAAGTCCTTAAGTTCAACATGGACGTTGAGACAATATCCTGGACGCCCCAAAGTATATACTGAAATGAAAATAGAGCTCTCCGGAATGCAAGGAGGACTCACTAAAACTCTCAAATAGAAAGTGCAAAGTGATCTCAACGAAGCGCCTTTTTTGATGATCCTGAACACCAATATCTGCATCATAAAAAGATGTAGCTCGAATGACATCAGTATACTGAATGAACGAGTATGTAATGAAGTTGCGAAATGACAGATTGAAAGGACCGTAATAGATAAAAATATGTACTCAACAGGTAAAAAAAATAAAGGAGTGAAATCGTTGAAACTTTAGAAATACTTACTCATCTCTAAACTCAACATATTACGTGATAAGATAAAATACTCTGTTAATTCTAATTAGGAGATTTTCTAACCGACAACCATCACTATGAGCAATGTGATGATACAACGTGTAGTCCACATTGTTTGAATTGTTCTATACCTTGCCAGAATATAAAATATCTCAACTAAATAGATCCACTAAAGCTCTACTCAAAAGCAATAAGGTTTCGTCTAAAAACTATGATTCTTTACTCATGTTGGCTACATAGCTTATGAGGAATGCGAATTGTCTGAACTCATTCTTATATCGGTGTTCAACGCTACTTCCAATAAATATACACTCATTCTCATATGTATAAAACATACTCTTTCTCAATTTGAGACAATTACTCAAAGTATCCTTTTTAAAAATGTGACTGTGACATCTCTCTAAATTCATCAACTCATTTAGAAATAAAAAAAATTCTTTTTTCAGTGTAAAAAATGATACAATTAGGACAACTTAATTCCCTTACACTCTTAGTCAAATCATTTTGAAAACTCTTTCTCAAAACTGATTTTTGTTCTCCTTACAAATCAATTTAAAGACAACATTTACTTGGACAACATTTTCAAATTTGACTATACAGTAGGATTCATGGTGAAGTATAGACATGAACCAATACCATCAAGGATCTCAATGTACTGATAGATAACTCAACACTCTCGAAATAAGAACTCATAACTCAATAATATAACTTGTCTAGGATAAAATCTTAAATGACTCTTTTACTAAATTTAGACATATATAGGGTGTGAGGACGAACTAGTCCAACACTATGATAGCCTTACATATCTGAAATGATGCCCTAAGGCTACCCCTGACGTCAACAGCCTAGGATCACGAGTGACTCGAACCCTGAGCTGGCATATCATAAGCATACTAAAAGATTACAGAATAAATAAATATACTATGCGGAAGCTTAAACAATGATAACTAAAAGTGAGGAATACCCAAAACTGAACAAAGCATACTAGCAATAACATAATCTTAACCGAATATAAATGCTAAAATATATTGAAGGCTGAGCTAAATCCACTGATCAAGTACTAATCCTGAACATGATGTACTAAGACTGAATGTTGAAATATAACTGAAGACCTAATCAAATGCACTCAAGCCTGAATGTGGGAGCTACTATTAATCGACATAAAACAACGTAAGCTAAACATGGAGTCTGATGTATACGCCCCATCGAGAGGACCAAATTCTTGCTAGGGTCATAAACGTATGACTATTCTATGTATACACCCCATCGAGATAACCCAATATACCTTACCAAGGGTATAACGACATGAATGGCGGATCACTAAAGTTAATGCCTACAGAGGGGACTTATAAACCTACGAAGACACGTAATTCTGAAACTATATGGGTACGCTAAATCCTAGTCCAACTCGGTATTAAGTTTACTCCCAACTGAATATGTATGTAAAACATTATGACTGAATTACTGAAATGTTGAATAGCTCAAAATATTGTCGTGCAAAATCTGAGAATATAACAATTATATACTGATAATGAAACATTCAAAATCTGAGGCATGTATATTTGTTTATCTAACCTAACTAGTGTAATTCATGAACTAAATGAATCTACACAACTAGCATTTTGAGTTTCTTGCAAGGAACTAAGCAATGATTTCACAAAAACATGATAATTTGATTATGAATACAATAACAGCTAAATCACAACCAATATTCAAGGTTTTATAAACCCTAGGTCTAAACAAGATAAAAGGAATCAAGAATCTGACTAAATTTTTGGGGACCTAATGGATGAAATGAACCCACTAGTGAAATTTCACCATACCTAGTGATGAAATCTATGGCGAAATCCTTCGATTTCGGGGTTGAAACTTTGAAGAACACTACTGCTTGTTCTGGGGAGTTTTGGTCGGCTTTTCCTCTTTCTTTTTGCTCCAAATTTGGACGATTTTAGGTGAATGGGGATTTTGGGTAAGTCTCACTAAGTTATTAGACTTAGATTGAGAAAAACGACGTAATTTAGGGATAAAATGACGAAGTTTAAGTCCCCAACCCATGGAAAAAAGATCTAAATGACCCTAACTTAAAATCTACTAAAGGCCACCCACGGAGGGACCTACTGGTCGTAGGTCGACCTACCAACCGTAGGTGGGGTCGTCGGTCAAGTCTGCCCAATAGGGCTTCACTAAAGTATAACTTTTTACTTAGTGATGAGATTTTAAAAAACTCGATGACGTTGAAAAGAGGCTTCAATTATGTATTATTTGGTAGGTCATGGGCCACCTAATTTCTTTTGTACTAAGGGTAATGACCATTTGAAGTCGACCCAACATTAATTTCCCTCTAACAGGTTGCTGACCATCATCTATGGTCCAACCACGAACCGTATTGATTGACTGTAGGTGGAATCAAAGATCACAAATATTTGATCCTCAGCGATGGACCTTACCTATGGACCGTGTGTCAGACCACGGACCGTTGATGGTTTTCGTGGTTCTTGCACCGGTCTGGAAAACTGCAATATTTTCTATTTTCTCAAATTTGTGTTGTTATATGGAAAAATAAGGTTCTTGAAAACGCTTGAAGAAAAACTTGCTTGGAAACCTTGAACCCTAACTTTGGTGTTTCTTAAAGACCTTGAGCTCATATTTTTTTTAGAATGAGAGGGTTGAAATAACTAGGACTGATTGACTTTGGCTTTTGGAAGAAATTAATAGTCACTGGTTGAGATTTTGGTATGAGAAAAAGACATAACATCTCGTTCCAAAAATGTGAAAAGAAGAGAAAACTAAAAGAATTTTGAAGTAACGTGTGCAGTTGCACAACTGAAGCTTAGTTCACACAACACTTTGCACAACCTTAATGATAGCCATGACCTTGCTGTATAGCCATGCGGAGGACGTATACTTCGGATGTCGATTCGCGCAGACTATGTAGTGTCCAGAAAAATAGACATACCTTTTAGCATGTAACTTGATTTGATGAACAGTCAAACTCGATTAAATAATACTTCAAGGTCTTTCATATGATTGGTATTAAGAAAAAAAACACTCTTTATATATTATGAGGTATGATTGATTGAATTTATCTTTTAATAAACTTACACGAAAAACTTAATCATTAGAGAACTTCTTAACTTAACTTTGTGTTTAAGGTTCATTATGACGTTAACTCACATCCAAAGCACTTCTAATACTTAGGGATGAACCTTAACATAATTGAACAAATAGTTTATCACCCGATCCAAGTTGATACACTAATGACAGTTGATTCAAATTCTAAGAGTATAATTGTGAGGTGTCACACGTAGAAATTTTTACGATCCGTAGGTCTTTTCAAATATTATTTTAAAGGATATTTGGGTATTTTCCTATAAATTTAAGGCTTATACTATGTCGTTTTACCCCTATTTCTAAGTCCTATTACTATCCTTCTACCCCAAATATATCTCCAACTCTCTCATCCATTAAATCTCCAAATTCCCTCAAGATCAAAAAAGAAGAAGCCAAGATTTTCAAATAAGTCTTCTTTTTCACCATTTCTTTGGGCTTTGGATAGCAAGGTATGTAGGGTTTTATCAATGAGTTCCATTCACCCATGGATCCCTAAGCTTACTCAATTATCCAAGTCAAATTTTAATAATATTGATTAGGTTTTTATTTAATTCCTCACGGGTTTTAATTTTGTTGATTTAATTGTTTGATTTTGTTCTAATTATGATTGTCTTGACTCAGTTACATGTTTTCCAATTGATTTCATATGAACCCATAAAATTGTCATGATTTTGGCTATGGACCTAAATGATATGGATTTATGAAAAATCTTTAATCTATGAATTATGTTTATATGAAGACAATGCATGATTTGTGAAAAGAAATATTTTATGATTTAGATTGATTTAAGATGAATGAAATTGTGAAAGGATTTTCTCATATATTATGAAATCATGGCTTGTTGAGAGGTTTTCTCCCACATTCTTAATTCCAGATTTAATGAGCTACTCTATGATACTTTAAGTTTGGATTAGCAAAATAAATTGTAATTCTCCATGGGTGATGATATGTTTATGAATATGACTATTTCATTAGGATTTAACTTAGCACTAAAAAAACTTTAAGGTGAATGCTCAAATAGGATAGTCTCTAGTAGCAATCTCTAGTTTCAAACTACGTGACCCGCATGATTGTCTTAAATGGTCTTACTAGTGGATCCACATATAGCATATGATATGATCTAGGCAACTAGACTCTTCTTTTTCAGTATGAGAGTCATATCAAATTACATATTATAGCTTATGGTCTATTATCGATTAAACCAAATATCCCACAGAATGAACTAAGTTACTTTTAAAGCCTTTTATGCAGCTTCATTATGTTCTAAGATGCATTGATCATATTCATGATTTATGATTCTTCTTTATAAAATTTTACTGTGCTTAGTTTGGACATGTTCGATTATGTCTTCTTATGCTCATGTTTCATGTTTTATTGCATATTCCTCATTCTTATAAGTACACTTCATGTACTAAGCCGTATATACTTGTGCCTACATTATTTCACGAATGTAAGGTCTGACGATCTTCCTCCTCCCGTTTGTGGCTAGTGGATTGCTTAGTAGATTGAAGGTTTGGTAATCCTCATGTTCTCATGAACTTGTCACCTATGTTACATTCATTGATTCTTTAGTTTTCAGATGTTGTACGTGGTGTCTGCATTACGTTCTAACCATTTCTTTTGAATTTAGAATGACTTGTCGAGACCATGTTAGACTTCTGCTTTTATGTCAAACTCCCTCATATATGAAATATTCTATATTGTGTATATGTGTGTCAAGTGAATTGTGTAGGACCTCTCATGGTCTTAAACGTCATGTCATGTTAAGGTGTACTTTAAGTCGTGACAATGGACTATGTTGGTACGATTTCGATGATGTGGGATTCAAGATCATTTGAGGCCAAATTTTATTCTTTGGCTTAGTCCTCAAATGTGTTTGTTCATCATTCCCTGATGTTCGTTTTTTAAATGGATCCTTATGTCACATGTTGCTATATCATTCGTCCCCGTGAACAAGCTCATTTTTAACCATGCAAATATAATTATAAGTAAGGGTGAACTTGGTATGATATGGTATTATAATTTTGATACGATAATTTTTGTATTCGGTTTTTTTTAACTATTTATATCATTATCATACCAATTTAATTCAATATGATTTGGTATTTTGAACTTTGGTTTCAGTATTTTGCAGTATGGTAAATCTGTAATTATAGTTTGTTCAACTTTGATTAATATATATCGTACAAAAGAGTATCATGACTTCGACAATTAAAAAAAATCAATTATATTATACTAATACATCATACATGAATAGATATATATTCAAAAGAAATTACAAATAACTCCTTCTGTTAATCAATTATATTTAGAATACATTTCAATCAAAATAGAATAGTCAAAGTTTCAACTTCTAAACATTTAATTATATTAATACTAGGTATCAGGTTTTTAGTATTTTAATAATATATGTTATTTATATATATATATATATGTTATTTATGTAACTATATACTTTGTTGTGGTGTTCGATATTTTGGTATGTCATTTCTAAATATCAAATGCCGTACTGAATACCAAAATAATTTCAAATGTATTCATATATCATATCAAAAGTCATAATATCAAAATAACGGTATCAAAAATTTTAATATAACATAGTAATTTGATATATATGATACCATATTCACCCCTAATTATAAGGCTTCAACTCAAATCTTTAATATAATTTTTTTTTATCTTCTTTGGCAATAATGAGTGACTTCTTTATTCTTTTTCCCCTTTTTGGAGGATAATGAGTAACTTCACTATTCTTTTTGCTTTTTCTTACACTTTTTACTACGATTATTTACTCTTGGAGAACTTCTTCCTTCCAAAATTATCTTTACTTTACAACGTTCTTGGTGTGGTAGGGTTAATAGAGCGAATTGTTTTCATATATGGCTTTTGATTATTGGTTTACTTCTCATTTTATATTTTTAAATTAAAGCTACCGTTGGATATAACAATTTCATCAATTCAGATATCAAACTTTTTATATTATAATAATATAAAAGTATATTAATGTTTAATGAGTATTCCGTTGTTGACATTTCTTCCATTTTTTTTTAAAAAAAAAATGAATCATTGAGCCATCAGATCCCACTTATTTTATTTGTGATAATGACAATGAGTTTTCCAAAATTTAAGATGTGCATTTTCTAGATAATATTTTTACCTTTTCTTTGGATATATTCATGATGTAAAAAAGTATGTATACTTTTTCCATGATTGCATTGGTGAGCTCACATATGTTGAATTAACATAATAATGAAAATTTCAATCACTTGTATATATTCCCTTTTACTTTTCTGATGAAAGAAAGAATTGGATTCTTTTCTTTTCTATTATTTTATATAATTTTTTTAAAAAAAATAAGGAGCTAAACAAATTCGCGAATTATATGAAATAGGTTAATTTTACTATTTATTATATTTTTAGCTCAAATATATTAGTTGTTAGTTAATTAGTTCTAAAGTATTCTTCAATTATTCAAATATTAATCACAACAATACTCTTTTTTGAACAATTGCTAACAAACAAACCAAAAGATTATCAAATTTTGCCCTTAAGCTATCCGAAACGAGGAAAATTTGTATGTATTACATTTAAAGAAAAATCTTGAAAAAAGAGGAAAGAGAAGGGGGTTGAAATCTTTCTTATATAACTTCTTTAAAAAATATTTTTCTATATTAATAATACTATAACAAAAATCTTTTCTTATATAACTACTTTAAAAAAATATTTTTCTATATTAATAATACTATAACAAAAATCTTTTCTTATATAACTACTTTAAAAAAATATTTTTCTATATAAATAATACTATATTTATTCAATTAATTCTAAAAAACATAACAAAAGGTAATATTAACCTATTTCAATTTTCAAATTATTCAAAAGTATTTTTGGGGTTTTCCCCTGATTAAAAAGAAGTGTGATACTTATAATAATATAGATAAATCAAATTTAAAATAGGGAATAAGCTAAAAGTAATATCTTGAGGTTTGAATGTTTTTCTCTATCAAGTTACTAAATTTGGTCAACATTTTTAATCCAATTGAATTTATTAATTAAGATTATGGATGAAAGAAGAATCAACAAGAGAATATGAATGTAAGTGAATATTGTTAGCCACTAAAGCCTAACATATTCACAATAGGAGTGTATTATAGATTTGGATATTAATTTTTTTTAAAGAGTTGTACATTTATTTTTTCATATAGTGAAAATGTTTTTTAAAAAGACAAAATTTATTATAAGTTAATTTTTAAAGTTAAATAAGACTTAATTCATTTCTTCGTAATGAAAATAAAGTGAAAGAATATTGCTTCGAGTGATATAGTTTGATCACCTTATTCGTTGACTTCTAGATTTACCACATGAATATTGATTCAAGGTAAGTGAAAAACTATTAAATTAAATTAAAGGAATGATATAGATTTAAAATTAAATATAAATAGTATGTTTAAAAGAACTTATAATTTCTTAAAATTTATGCGAGATTAGTGAAAAATAAGATATAATTTAAGAAATGGATGGAAATACGGATTAATGAAAAATATAAGGATAATGCATAAGTACCCCCTCAATCTATGCCCGAAATCTTAGAGACACACTTATACTATACTAAGGTCCTATTATCCCTAAACTAATTTTATTAATAATTTTCTACTCCTTTTCGGTCTACATGACATTATTTTGTAGGCTAAAAGCTGATTGACTTTTTTTTTTAAAGCTAGTACCACGTAGGCTGAAAAGAGATAGAAAATTACTTATAAAATAAGTTCAGGAGAATAATATGACCTTAGTATAGTATAAATGTGTCTCTGGGATTTCAAGCATAAGTTAATGGGACACTTGTGTATTTTCCCAAAAATATATAAACGACTCTGTTAGGTGCGTAGTTACCACTTGGTCAAATGTTTTATTATGACTTTGCAAAAAATATATATACATTCTATCTCATAATTTAATACAAATATAGAGTCTACAAAAAAATTAGTGGGTTCCACTGAATCTCTTTCGGCTATTGTAGCTCCGCCCTTGATTAGTAGCTATATATATATATTCTTTTAAATTTAATTTAATTGTTTTTTATTAAACGGACCTAATACTTTTACTTTATTATTTCATATATAAAATATATTGAAATTAAGTTTTAAATATGATAGTGAAAAGTCATATAGCTAATATCTTGGAAGATGTAATAATTATTATATACATAGAGCGTGACACATATGCATATGAAGGATGAGAGTGACATATATTATTTAGATGTTCTGACAATTAATATAATAAATAGAATATGTGAAAATATTAATTGATGATAGCAAAGGAAAGTCAAGGTATATGACAATATATCATATAATATAACCAATATTAGAATAATGTCTTTTTCTAGCCGGCTTTTGTCCTTACCCTAAAATATAGCGTTAGGTTCTCGTTTAGTTTTTGTCAATATTGCCATCAATTTATTTCTCTCTTTAATTTAACAAAATCTGGTCAAAGAAAATATACCAACATGGTTATAATGCTTATGATTAAAACGTGTTAATAAATATGTTACAAAAATTAATTGTCTGGTTAAATCATCAAAGGAATTTCCAAACACTTTTTATCGTTGATGAAAGAAAATAAGTCGTCATTATCTTTTGAACGTGTATAAAGTAAATAATTCAATCCACAAATATAATTTTTGTACCTACTAGATATGATTGAAGAAAGTGAAATAATAATAATAAGAATAATTAAAAAAAATTATCCTAATATATTATATCCAAGTAATTTCGCATGAGTATGTCGCTCGTCTCTCTCCTATCTCGCTTGTCACTCTTTTCTTTCTTGCTCGCCTTCCTTTCTTTATCTCGGACCAAACATAGTATCTAATAGTGATTTCTGTGATATACGTACTATCTTACCTCTAGGGGCGGCTCAACGTAATTGGAGGGCGAAATTTTCTTTCGCGGCCTAAAATATAAATACACTTCATTTACGTATTTATTTTAAAAAATTATACTATTAAGATGAAAATTATTAGTACTCAATATTATTTTTTCAGTTACTAGTTTTAAGTAAGATTTTATCAAACTCAACATTCAAAAATATCTTTAAGTGAGACAATTATTATATGTATTGTTAACACAATGATACAAGTAATAAGTTGATAAATATTAAATAAAGATAAGAGTTAGAACCATAGAATTTGACTCAAAACGTGGATGACTTGGTATAACCTCATTTTAATATGCTTAGAGTAATACTTGAAACTAAAATTTGAAAAAAAGAATTTGTAATTCACTTTGTAACATTTTTCACTGTTAATTCTCATTTTTAACAAAGTACAAAAGATGTTAAAATTGATAAAATAATTTAGTTTTAAATAAATTATACTTTTTATCATAAATAACTATTTTTTAAATATGAAAAATTTAACATATAATTTATTCTTGACAAAAATTTGAGGCCCTCGAAATTTGGGGCCTAAACGAATGCCTTATTATTTAATGCATAGAGCCAGCTGCCTACCTCCCTTCCTATTTGGCTCACCTTTTTCCTCTTTTAATATATCTAGTAGCAAAAATACATTAGGCGTATCGGACTTAAAATCTAACATGAAATTATTAATTAATGAAATAATACCTTTTTCCTCTTTTAATATATCTAGTAGCAAAAATACATTAGGCGTATCGGACTTAAAATCTAACATGAAATTATTAATTAATGAAATAATATATAATTATTTTAAAGTGTATAAAGAATTAGTAAATATAGTACAAAATGTTAATATAGTTAGATAGTTTTCCTTAAAAATATCACTACAAAATTAGGATGGTACCTATAAGGCCATTCTGAATTAACAAGTTGTGGATGTTTGGGCGAAAATTCATTTATTACCTGCTGACTAGTCAAATTATTAAGAATGAAGTTACATACAGTGTATAACTACTAATATATCATGTTAATCCTTTGTTGATGTGAAGATAATGAAAATGAACATCAAAACATATGATCAAACTAAGTAATAAAGTTAAAAAGATGGGGTTTTTTATTTATTGATTCTCTTGGCTCACATGAAAAGAATTTACGAATAATAGTGATTTCAAAAAAATAATAATTGAATTGTATATAATAATTACGTAAAATTTAGAAAGTTATAATAATGAAAAAGCGAGACAATTTATATATAAGATAGCTAAGAGCAATTGTTTTCATGATCCCAAACTTATTTCTTGTTAAGACCAAAAGTCTTTGAGATCAAATGAAATTTCTAAATTCAGAGTCTAACTATTAATTTAGTTATTTTTTGTTTATATATTCTGAATTTTTTGTAATAAATCTTTTCAGATTTTTACAATGTAATATTGATGAGATTATTCAATTATCTAGCTAAATGAGGAAGTATAATTGCAGATGCATGTGATGGTGAAATATCTCTCTATCGAGTCCTTATATGAACAATAATTCAAATACAATTGATTATGATTGAAATGTAAGGTTCCTGTACCATATCAACTGAGTAACTATATTGTCTTGGATAATTTATATTTCCTTATAAGTGAAATATGATCAAAAGTAGTTTTCTATTTGGTTAGATTCCCTTGTTTTCACTTATGGTATTTGATATTACTCGTTTTTCAACAATAACATTCACGATTACTTATAATGGATTTTTCTAACTAGGCCTTCATGATTAGAATTTTTGTTGTTGTTGTAATAAGAACGAAGTAATTGAATATCAATGAAAATAATTAAACAAAAATACTCAATAAAGTAAAAGACATGAATATCACGTCATTAGTCTTTCACTAAGTTTACGTGTGATACTTGACACTTAGCTCATGACCTTGCTATGTCAAATCAATCTAAAACTTTAGGTATCACTAAGAGAATGGAAGAAATAACACAAGAGGATTGTTAAGAAATATTGAATAGTAGAGAACTTTGTTGATATTTGCTTTATGATTATACAAATGATTGCCCCTGTATTTATACTGATATCTTAGGAATTGATATGTAAATAATATTTGTAATGTAAGTCCCTATATATTTACAATTAAGTCCCTTCTCTTGAATACTCTACAATTGTAGAACCTTCCAAAGACTTCTATGTAATTCTAAAATCTTCCAAGAAAAACAATATATCAATGCTAGTCTTCTAAGCTTCCACATAGACAACTTTATGCCACTTAGCATCTATGTGGTGTGATGACGTGGTGGGTTATTAGACTTTCCCCACCTGATGTTGCGAGGACTGCACGCATTATTATTGCATAAATTATGTGATCTCTTCTTTGACTTGCCACAAGTCTTCATACCGCTTCCATGTGGCTTCTTCTAGTGATTGTCCATTCCAATGGATGAGGAACATGATTGTAGCTTGTTAACCTTGTTTTCGCCTAGCTTGATAGTCAATGATATACTTAATCTTTCGATCATGTAAGGCAGTGATAGTAATAGGCGCACGACTCGATTGACCTCTATTTGGGTCATCTTTGTCTTCGTAGTATGACTTAGCATGTTGACATAGAAGACAAGATGAATCTTAAGATGTGGAGGCATTTGTATCACATTTGCGGAATAGATTGTGGTGCATCCATCGTGGCTTCTTAAACTGTCTTGGGCTAAATTTCACTATGACCATGTACCCAACTCTATTTTTTGTGGAACGCCTCTTGTAGTCCACAAATTTATTCATCTGCTTAGTTGCTTTGTCCAAGTAGGACTTAGCAGTATCAAACTGTTCTTCCCATCCTTTGGTCATGCAATAAGCTCCCAAACACTTTTCTTCCAACACGGTAAATAGTGAATGTGGAGTTTGAGGTTGTTGGCTCTTGGCTACCTCAAATAGATATGCAACTCATCTATACATCAAGTGCTAATTTATGAAACTACATGATATGCAACTCATTTACATCTAATTAATTTTTTAAAGATTAATTATTTCATTGACATAACTTAGCTCAGGATTAAATACAAAACAACCTCCATAGTGAAATTGAAGTGACTTGTTAAATCGATTTACCTACTTATCATGCCTATAAGGTGAAGAGAAAAACAACATTATTAGTGAATGAGATTTTACTAAAAAACCTAGTATCTACTTGAAGTCACAAAATATGTCATTAAAGTCACTCGTAGTCATAACTCTCACTATGAAAGCATATTGCACTAACATTAGGCACAAATCAAAAGTAAAATTCCCAAAAAAATTTAGAAAAATTCAAAGACAATCAACCCTAAAATCATACAAATACATATGGAGAAAATGCAAGAAATACGAATTAAAAAATAGCTTAAAGAAGTGAGAAACTTACCATGAAAATCAAATGATAAAACATCCTTTAACTTATTTGTGGGAGACTGAAAAAATCGCGGACTTAATGAGCTCGTCGGAGAAAGGGAGAATCGCAGAAGTGTCTAGATGACCACTGAAAAATGATTTTTCTTTGTTCATACTTGTCATTGCCTATCTAGACTGAAATATTCCTACGGTGAAGATTTTTTTATTTAGCCAATATGTAAGTCTTTATGCAACACATAGAATATCAAGCCGAAAAATGTGTTTAAAAATATTATGTTCAAAAATTGGTTCAGGGGTCTAGATGACAAAGAAAAAAGTAGAAGGGTCCATAATACTAATCAATACAAGTATAAGGGCTCATCAGACCTTTTTGCCTTGTGAAAAAAGTGAGAAATTTGTAGCATATGTAAAAGTAAGAGTCCGTTTGGATAGACTTAAATAACTTTTAGGTTTAAAATAAAATGTCAAACTTAAATAACTTTAAATCAATTTTGACTTATTTTAATTTACTTTAACATTACCAAACATTTTCCAACTTATTTTATATTTGTCAAAAACATTCAAAAATAAAAAATTAACTTAAAAGTAAATTTAACCAACTTTTAGATCAATCCAAACAGACTGCTTTTGTTATCCTTGGTTGTTTCTAACTGTAGGTGTAGCTAAGTTATTGGGGTGTTTGAAGAGGACTGAATGGAATCCCCATGATCTCAAAATCTAAACCTTTTGGACTTCTAGTATCCAATATTAATGAGGTGATTATTCTCAAATGAATCTTCTCTTCATGTAAATTGACCTATGTGAGCTTTCATTTTGTTCCATGTTTAATAAAGGAGGAGGATTGTGGTGAGTTTGAAAACTAATATGGAATTAATCGATTTATGATGAATTAAATCAATCATATTATTTACAGAAAATTGATGGGAGGTGTTTGTGTGCCTCATCCACTCACAATAGCATTTGTCATTTAGCATATATTTTCAATGGAACACCTTGTGTTGTGATAATGAATAAAAGTGCATATTTTGTGGAGTATTTGTGTGATTAAATTGCCTATATTGGCAACTCAGTGGGTGTCCTTGTCCAACTAGTAATCTTGATATCAGACTTTGGAATAATATAAATAAATGATTTTTTTATAATATTTTAATTTTAATTTTCTATAGACTACGCTTAAGGCATAAATTTAAAAAATATTTTAATTTATATATATTGTTTAAATTGGAATCATAAAAGTAATTTTTTCAAAGTTCATTAATGTAGTTGGAAATTAAATTCTACGTGTCTATTTTTCCTTCTTCTTAAAAGTCAAAAGCTTTTTACGTGGCCAAAAGCTAATTAATTAAAACTGATTTTATCCAAAGTCTTGCTTGTTTATATAAATTTGCCATTGTTTAAGTTATCCATGATGTAATGTTTTGTACTTTCGTTGTTCTCTAATATTTATATATCAAAATAATGATACATTCTTCCACTGCTTTAAGATAGAAAAAATATTAAGTAGAATATCTTTCATTTTAAGACGTTTGTATTTAAACAAGGGGAGAATTTATAAAATTGCAATTATCCAACTTATCCTTTAAACATATAGCCTAAAATTTACATTATAAATTTTAACTCAAAATACAATCTGATAAAATATACATTTGATATTATACATCCAATATATAATATAATATAAAATTACAAGAGATATTTATACAATCATATACAATAATAAACAATTTTATATACTATTGTACAAACCAAAAATTTATCAAACATGGACAGTTGACTTCACTCACACGACAAGATGAAAATCTTCTGAATTTATGGAGAGGTAGATCTAGTGATAGACTTATCATTCTCGAGAGCAGTTTATTAGTAGCCTAAAACAAAAATTAAATAAGGCTTTTAAATTTGAATTAATAATAATTTTTATATAATTGATTTCTTTGAGTTTTCAGTTGATAATATAATCACTTATGTTAAATTATTTTTCATGATATATTATATTATAAATATGTCGAATTTCTTCTGATAAATTTCTTCATTTTTCATGAAAAGATTACTTTTTTCTACAAATAATGTTTAGTATTTGTTTAAAAATAATAACTTATAATCTATTATTATTAAAAATGAGGCCCCTTAAATTTAAAAGCATAATGCACATGTCTTTTTTTTAACACTGTCGAGCCACCCCTAATCATCCCCTAATATGTGAGACATCATAAATCGATACAAAATTTGATTGGAGAACATTTTGAAAATTGTTGGCAATTTACACTTAAAATTTGAAGTTGTGGATAAAATTTTGGAATGATTCTTGTTGTATTCGATTCATTTCTCTGTAAGGATCGTTTGGTGTGACGAATTAAAAATAATTGTGATAGAATAAATATTTTTATTTTATTTGATTTTCATGTTTTAGGATAGCTTATTTCATTATTTATTTCATAATATTGAGATAAGTTATCTCAAAAAACTACTCTTAAAATAACTTATCATGATATAACTTATTTTCAACCAAATGAGATTGGAGGGCGGAAAGGGATTGTGGCCCTATAGCAGCCCTCTAGGATTAATATTGCGTAAAGTAACATTGTGGGCTGCACTATGATATAAGTAGGAGCCCATATAATTATCTCTTTTAAGAAATGAAAAAATTATGCAGTTAAACAAATTTATATGATTTAATTACTTTATATAGTTATAACTATCATTCGTAATTAATATTATACATTAATTATGTGAGTCAATTTTGAGTTTGTAAAATTATTCATATTTGTATAGGTATAATTCACCAGAATATACAAATATATATGTATAATATATAATTATTCAACCTATATACATATACAATTCACCTCTCTCCCACTCTCTTGCTTGCCTCTCTCCTCCCTCCCCCATTCTCTCTCACCTCTCTCCTTCCTCTCCCAATCTCGCTTGCCATATATACAAATACATAAATATAATATACAATTATCTAACCAATATACATATACAATTTACATTTCTCCCACTCTTTTCCCCCTTTCTCTTGCCTCTCTCCCAGTCTCGCTCGCCTATCTCCTCCATATAACATGTAGCTATGAATTTTAATTATCAAACTATAGCTATGAAAAAGTAATTAGGCTATTTTTAAGTGGCTATATGTGAAAGTTTCCATAAAAATTAAATAATTTTTCTTTGAAAAAAATTTCTAGAGATTTTTTCTAGAGATTTTAAAAATATTTTAATGTGGTTCTTAATAAACTTGATGTAGTTTATATATATATAAGTCAATGTAGTTTATATATATATAAGTCATACTTAAGAAATTTAACAAATCAATAAGGAAAATTAGTAGTTTTTATTTCGGTATATTATTATCAACTTCACTATTCTTTTTTAATGGAAGTATTTTCAGTAATGTTGAGAGTTGTCTTAATCTGGATAATTAGTATTTATTATTTTCTTTCTATATATACTCTCAATTTTTTTTTATTTTTTTAAGAATTATTTTCCTTATTAAGGTTAACTTGATTTTTGAGCCTTGCCATGTTCTACGGAGGGATATGTTGACTCTATTAAGCATTCTAGAGTGAGGTTATTATATAATCCCTCCTAGACTCTAGTTTCATAGTATTTATTTATCAAATTCAAAATAAATAATATTTTATATAACTAAAAAGATATTATTTTACTTTTTAAAATTTACACTAAAGTCTAGATATGAACCTCAATTCATTTCACGGTCACTTAAAGTTTTTTGGGAATTAGTATTGTTTCAACCGATCAACTTCTTGATGTCAGTCACTTGTTGATCAATGAAACACGAAGAAGCAATGATTAATTGAATTTAATTATTTAAATACAACATAAACGTAATTATTATTATTACGGAAAAGGATTTAATATATTCCTATACTATTAGAAATAGTTTAAATATATTATTCGTTATATTTTCGGTTCACACATACCCCTTACGTTATATGTTTTGGTTAAAATATATCCCTGATTTTAATGGAAGGACACTAATCAGCATAGGAATCAAATAACCTACCTCGAATTTTAAATATCCAATTTCCTTTAGAAACCCACCCATTTTTTAAATTCTCGTCATCTTGTGATCTCATTATTTTGCCACTAAATAAGAAATCAATTTTTTTTAATATGCTTCAATTGGTGCGAGTCTATTTTGAAGTGAAAAAAATGTTTGATCTACTCTACAAATGTAAAACATTCAACTCTAAAAAATTCTTATAGGACTTTGTGATTTCGCTATTCATATTTTTATCAAATTGCTTCATAAGAAATTCAGATTTATTTTCATCTCATATGCAATTTTCTTAGTATAAATAATAACACTCATAGTACATATAATTCTTTTAAAATAACATATATATATATATATATATATTTTATTATGTGCTATCCATATATTATCTATGAGACATGTTTGCTGTTTGTCTAGTTGGCAATTAGGAAAATGTCTGAATGTCCAGTTAGACGGTTCATATGCTATTAAGTTTTGTTGTCTAAACTGTAGTCTTTCTATTATGACACACACACACACACACGCACACGCACACGCGCACACACACGCACACACACGCACACACACACGCACACGCACACGCACACACACACACATAATTATTTTTCAAAAATAGGGGACCCAAGCTATGACTTTAATGACCTAGGAATTGAGACGGCCCTGATCATTAGCGGTGATCCGAAGTCTTCTGCATACAAAAATGTATCCGTCTCTAAGTGGTGAGCCCAAGTTTTCATACCTTCACAATTATGATTAACGATTTGCTTCACATTCGTGGTGAAATTCTAGCAAGTATTCCATCAATCAATATATATATATAAATGATGATCTTCAATTCGCCTATGTGGCATGCTTCAATGATGAGAAAAAAAATATATATATATATCTATATATATTAAAAAATATGGTTTTTTAGATTATTTTTTTTACACAATAATGTTATGTGTATATATATATTGCTATTAATAAGTTATTTAATGAGCATTACACCTCCTAACCTTTTAATAATATATATAACACCTAAACTTTCATTTAATAATATAACTCCTAACCTTTCATATTCATAACCTTCAAAATATTTAATATAAAAATTATAACTCCTAAATATTACACCTATAAAAACCCACTTTGAGACATTGCATGATGGTCATTTTATTTTTATTTTCCTTATTCTTCATTTTTTGTTTCTTTGATTTGTTAATTTCTTTTGTCTTCTTTGATCTGATTTTTGCAGGAGAGGAATGTATTATGAAAAATGTTATATATTTTGCATATTTTGATTTTGTGAGGTAAAATGATTTGACATGTCTAATTATCATTATCACTTTTGTTCTATTGTAATTACATATATATTTGATATTATTAGGTTGGATTGTTGATGATACAAATCATGATTCTTTTATAGAAAAAATAATTTGTTCATTTTCTTTTTTGCTTCTCTTTGTAGTTTTTTGAGATTTTTTTCTTATTCTTGTAGTTTCTACCGACACTGATTGTCTTTATTCACTTTGTAAATTTGAAGAATCGAATTATGTTATGATGAAACATGATCCTTCTTTCCTCTTCATATCATATATAACTAAATATTTTAAATATTTTTGCTTGATTAGTTAACTATAATTTTATGTATTTTTGTTGTTATTATTGTAATGATTGTAATTATGTTATGTTGAGAACGTGATCCTTCTTTCCCCTTCAAATCATATATAACTAAATATTTTAAATATTTTTGCTTGATTAGTTAACTAATTTTATGTATGTTTGTTGGTATTATTGTAAGGATTGTTTATAATTTTCCGGTTAAACCTCCGATGCAATAAGAGTTGTTTGGTTCCTTATCAGATTAACTAGTTAATTGAAAAAATGTCAATATATCTTAATTTTAATTAACGATATCTTCCTCCTCACTAGCTATAAAATGTTATACACATATATAATAAATATAAGTAATAAAAAAAGTAATATATCACATCTCAATATAAAGTAAATAAAATACTAAATATTAAATACAAATATTATATATCTAAGAATCAAATAAATCGATTCCTCTTATAATTTCGTATCTCACAATCACGAAAAAATGATATGGTAAAAATACATAATTTTAACGTTGCATTATTTATTATATTATTTATATATAGAAATTATTTATAGGCCAAATGTTTCACAATTTTGAGAATTTAATCAACAAATTTTTTTATATTTTTTAATTTTATTTTAAAACATCCGTACGATTACTTTTTTCTTTTTTGATAATTTCAAAAAAAAATTTATTCCTTTTGATCAACTTTTTAATTCTCTGTCCCTTTTTAAATTTGTTTTTAATTAATTTTTCTCTTAATAGATATCTCTCCTATAATATAAAATAAGAGAAAAAGTATACAGTGTTCAAAATAATAGTAATTACTAAAAATAATGTTTATTATTAGAAGCATATTTGGAGACTTTTAATAATTTGAAATTTCTAAAATGAGGTAAAAAGAAAATATGTCATATAATAAAATAAATCATAAAAATGGTGGAGGATTTTACTTAAACATATTTTTGTTTATTAAAAAAATATGTAACATTTTTTTAACCTTTTTCCTCTTATTTTTATATATTTATTTTTAATTTAATTTTTATCATAAACGCACACCTCTTCATCTTTCATAACCTCTATACTTAATTAATACTTATAAGTAGTACCTATAACTTCCAACTTTATACTTTCATAACCTCAAATTACTTAATGTTTAAATTTGTGACATTTTAAAAGCACATCAAAAAAATATTTCTAACCAAATATATTTATGTTTAGCTTATTTGTCCTCTATTTAATCTTGTAATGCAAAATCTATCGACAAAGACTGCTTTGTGTAATTATTTTTACTTCTAATAAGAATGATACAAAATAAGATATATAAAAGAGTAATTGATTTGTTTTTTTGCATGAAATTATAAGAGCAAGATCATTACTAAAAGTAAGACAAAAACAACTCTTGAAAACATTAAAATGTATTTGTAGATACGCTTAGCAGGGCGAGATAATCAAAATTATTGTGAAGTTATTTTTAAATTTTAAATAAAATATAAATCATGAAATATCTAATAAAAATTAATTAAGAGAATCATTTAAACATTTTGCTTAAATTAATAAAAAGCTAAAGACAAGCTAACTTGATTATGTTAAGATACGATGCTAATTGTTACTGTTTTAAAAAATATATATAAATTAGTAAAAATACTAAAGATGAGCAAACTTCATTCTCTTAGTTACGATGCTAATTGTTTGTGTTTTCTTAATAGAATTAAATAAGCAAAGACTAAAAAATTAAAAAAAAAAGAAAAAGAAAAAAGGGAGACTAAAAAATAGCATTGAAATAAATTTTAAAAAAAACTTAGAATTATAGAAGAGAATTTATCAAGGAAAAAATTAATACAAAAAACCATTTCAAATATACTTATTACTTAACCATTCATCCTCCATTATAATGATTCTAAAAATTTACTTAACTTTTTCTCCTATACTTTAATTATAAAAAAATATTATATATCGTTAATAATTATAAATATTCATATTATTTGTGAACAATTTTTTTATGTTTACTTTATTTAGAAAAAAATCAAGAGTCTAATTATAAGTTTTTAGTAGATAAGTTTTTTTTTTAATCTTAACATAAAACCTTTTATCATTCATTTATAATTGTTCATTTATTACTTATTTTATTATGCATTTTAACAATAATATATTATTTTTATGTTAATTCTATATCACTAAAAATTATTTTACCGAACTAAAATCATGTATCACCCATTTCCTTCCAAAGAATCAATATATAGAGACAACTTTATATTTTAATATATAAATATTAAAGTACTTTTTTAAGTCTTCAAATTATAGATAGCTTATCTATTACGAATAATTTTTCATATTTCTAAGTCTGTTTTTGAATTTATTACTATTTTAATTCTTTTGATATTTTTTAAAAAATTTAAAAGACTAAAAATCTCACTTTAAATTTTTAACAAAACATCAAAATTAACTATATTTAATTTTGAGAACTCATTCAAATGGATAATGAAGTCATAAATTCTTAATTATATATTACAACTAACATAAAGGAATAGGTACTATTCAACCAAAAAAAAGTATAGATATTTGACCATACTGCTAATTTAAGGTATTTATTTTTTGATAAAATTAATTCATGAATTGAGTTGAATTTACAAAGCTAAATGATAAAATTTATTAACTAATCTATTTGAATTTGAAAATTAAATAAAAATGAAAACTTTTAGATACCGCGCATAGCGCGGCTAAGTTTACTACTTCAAGAATAAAACAAAGTTCTTGAATAAAACAAAGCTCTTGAACTGACAGTAGTGAGATAAAGAGTCAGAAGATTACATCTTTTTTATATAAATAATTATAAAACTGTAACCCAACAAATTATTGAAAGTAAATATTATTAGCTACACTTGTTTTTGTTATTATTATTTTTCAGTAATGAAACTTAAACCATAACAAACACATTTATGCAGTTTGCAAATGAGATATACTTCAATTTAGTTGAAGAATAAGCAAATATGCATTACTTTATATAAGACCTGGAAATAAGATTACATTTTGAGAAACATATATATTCTCTATAAAATAACAATCATCTACAATATCAATCATTAACTCAAAATCCTAAATTTAGCTCTTGTTATAAAATTAAAATATTTTTGCCATTGGGCATGACAAGCTTGAGGGCTACATCAAATCATGTAGCAATGTATTGAAAGGTATCTTTCATCATAATGGAGGTGAATTTGACTTTTATACAAGTATACTAGACAATATTGGGAAAATGCACAAGTACATTCTAGATTATGATCGAAATTTCAGAGACATACCTTTATTAACAAAGGTTCTATTACCCCTGAACTTATTTTTTTATAATTTTATGCACTTTTTTGTCTTACGTGGCACACTCTGTGACTGCATGCAATTGAGGCGCATGGAGATATTAGGATGCCGCGTAAGTCACAAAGGTGCACAAAATTACAAAAAAATAAGTTAAGAGGGTAATAAGACCTTAGTTTAGTTAACGTGTGTCTCTGAAATTTCGAGTCTAAGAAGGTACTTGTGCATTTTTCCCAAAATATTAGTAGAAAAGAAAGATGTAACTACAAATACACCACTTAAAAAATTAAAATTAAAAAAATATTTGACAGAAATAAGGGACTTTGTAAATTGTTTTATAATCTCAATTCTCATTCGTCTTCGTTAATCTCATCAAGGATCACAATAAGAGCAACTATGAAAGCAAAATCAACGTTTGCACTCACAGTTACACCAAAATTATCTTTGCCAAGAAGAAGACTTTCAGCTGTGCGTTTCTTGTGCATCTGCAATTACAAATATACATTAATATAAAGAAAAAATCACCTAAATATACATCTTATTATTATCATAATCTCTAAAGTTGTATATCGTTTAAAAAATTTCATTTCGGATACACCACTTCACTCTTGCTGATACATTCTTATCTCCCTCTCGGATACATCTCTCCCCTCTCTGATACATCTCTTCTCTCTCAATACATTCCTCCCCTCTTTGATACATCCCTCTCCTATATGTATCGGAATGTTCAATCCCCTCTCGGATATATTATATCCCTCCCCTATGTATTTGGATGTCTACTAACACAGGCGGATCTATCCCTCTAGGTGGGAGTGCACATGCACCCGTTGATTTCATAAAAAAGTTATATATATATATATAGAGAGAGAGAGAGATATTAACAGATATTTGGATATAATTAATAGTGTACACATCAAAAGCATAGGAGTCCCAAGCTAGTGGATATACCCACGACATTGATTCGAATCCATCTAGAGTGTTTATTTCATTATTTTTAATTCGCCTATTATCCGGAGATTTATGTAAATTATATATACTTGATTTAAACCCTTGTAATTTGAAAGAAAGAAAAAGTTTTTTTTTTGATTTACCTTGGCAACTTGTGTAGAATTAGAAGCATAAATGACACAAGATTTTTCCATCCAACTGCCTTCAATTTTGAAGTCACTAACTTCTTCTTTAGTGTTGGTAGCCAAGAAGACATCTAACTTGGTCTTCAAGAATTGAACAAGTCCAGACTTCTTAACACTAAAAAGCAATTGTTTAGAGTCTGTACTCTCTCCTCTGAATGCTTGCCATCTATGATGAGCAGTCAATAGCTGTGCTTTCAAATCAAACAAAGGCAACAAATGAGCATATATATCAAAGTTCGCGGATTGATTTCTCATGTATGATTACTTAACTAATAGTTATTATATCATAATAAAATATGACTTTCTGAAAAATTAGCTCTAAAATTTTGTCAAAGATATCGGTCAAATATGACGCGAAAATAAATTTAACTTTATGAGAAGTAATTATTAGAAATTGTGTCTAAAGTTTGTTTGAAGATATTAGTCAAATATGATAACAAACAAAATTAATCAATTCATTAACTCTAACTCAATCATAAAAAAAATTGGACGTAGGTTATAAAAATCATATATTAATTCAACAAGTAACGTATGCAAAATATTTTGCAAGTGAAGTCACTTTTGAACAAATTAGTTACTGTAATAAGATTTTGTCTAAATAAAAATCAAGTTAAGTATATCATAATGTAATTGTTTTTAACATTCAGAAAGAAAAAAAATAAGGAAAAAAAGTGTTTCAAAATAAGAAATCTATAAAAAGATTTAAGTAATTTCAATATTATTTACTCGAAAATATATATAAGGCTAAAAAATGATAACATTATCATAATTTGAAGGAAATCAAAATCTAACATAAAATCATTCAAATTCATATTTGATCAAATGCATGATTATGACAATCCATTGAGTTATGATTCCAATTTCATATACTCCCCCTACTTATACCTAAAATTATAACACTATTAATAAATACAATTTTTAATAACAAATAAATTAAAGTTAACCTTTTGTTGAAACGTGACAAGAGGATTTCCAGCACCATCTACCAAAACTCTACGTTCACGTAGGCTAAAGACCTTTCCTTTGACAGAAAAAACGACATTTTCATTAACATCGAGTACTTGAAAAGAACCATCTTTTAAGGTCATGACCTGCTTAACGATACTCAAATCAACCGCGTATGGTGCACAAAATTGAGGACCTATCACTTCTAAACGCTCTGTAGCCATAGCATCACTTGTTCCTGCCTTGATGTGTTGAAGAAACTCAAATTTGTGAATTTTATTTTGTGGCTAATCAAAGGCTTATTATACGAGAATAAAGGATTATGTCAAGTTCGTGTTAAATTTTACAAAATATTCGGATGCTCATTTAACCAATTATTTTTTTGGGAAACTTAGATAAATGTGCTATAATAAAAAAATATTTATCATTTATAACAATAACATTTTTTTTTCACTTAATCACTTTTAGTTCATTTTCAATACAAGTTTAATACATATTACAAAGAACAATTTATTATTCACATGTAATACAAGTTTTAATAATGGATAATACATTTATCACATTTTAATACACTTATAATACAATGTGACTATTTTTTACCAAACAAACACAATATATTTCAAAAACAATTATAATTCAAATATATTGCATAAATAATTCACTTTTAATACATATTACAGATTTATTACAGTATTGCTATAAATGATAATAAACAAAAAGTATCGCTAAAATCAGTAATTATTTTTTAAAATGTATTAATTCATGTAATTTTTCCTACCTACTTTTTTCTAGTGAACTAGTCTCTCACCATAGGTGGATACCATATTATTATCTTTAATTAAAAATTGTTAATGTGTTACATATTCGAAAAACTTTGAATATAATTAAAAATTGTTTGATTTTTTAATCTTCAACAAATTCTTAGAACTTGATATTTTTCTCGATTACACCCTTTATTCACATTAGCCTAATCATTACCAAAAAAAATTTCTTTGTCTTTCCATTAACTAAAAAAGTATTTTTGAGTACGCGATACACGACTGATAATAAAAGAATTAATAATAGCAAATTTTATATATCTAAGTATCAATTATCAAATATGAAACTTGTAGTTGAGTTTTCAAACTCAAATCTAGTCCCATGCATGCACATGTATAATTGATATTTCTAATGATTTTTTTAGCAACGTTATTAATAGTTTGCACGACCTAGTAATTTATTGATTTTAACTTTTCACCTAAGTGTGAAACAGGTTGCCTAACGTGTTTCAACAAAGCAGTAAGGATAATAAGTTATAACACAATATTTTTATGTAAAAACACCCGGCTCAAAAGGTGTAAAAACCACGACCTGTTCCACAACAGGATTTACCCAACATCACTAATCAATTGCGAGCCTCCACAGAAGATAGATTACAAACTTTGCAACCTACCTTAACTTCAAGTTATGGATTTAGATTACAACTCTTGTAATCCTAGGAACTAACTCTAAGTCCTAACCTCTTACGCAAGACCCCCAAGGTTCCCAACTCTTCGATTTATCACAACCTGAAGATAACACTCCTATAATTCAGTTTATAACTCACTGAACTAAGACTACATCAAGACTCATTCACAAACGAAAACTCCTAACACATAAACTCTGTAAAAGGATCAGTTTCTTCGATGTGTTCCTTCAGTTCGCTGGTAGCACTTGCGAAGTAAATTTTTTTTGCTCTGTAAGGCCTCATTTGTTTCTATTAAAGATTAAGAGGTCTGAATCTGAATACACATCTGAATATTAAGATTCACATTAAGATCTGAGTGTTTTGATCTGAAATACACATCTGAATATTAAGATGTGGTCTCTAAATCTGAACACTAAATAATTAATGTTGTTTCTTTTCAATATCTGAATGTGGAGTGAAATTGAACATTATATTAATAAAATATTATAAAATTTTTATTTCAACAATATATATCACTTTTGATAAAAACAAGTTTTAATTATCATGATTTGGAGTACTAGTTTTTATTCAAAAACTTTGATAAATAAAATTACATCAAAAATATTATTGCAATCATTGTTCTTGACATACATCAATACAAGAAAATTATTAATAATAAAAAAATACTTGAAAGGATTTATGAATCAGTTGGAAAACATATGATGTTTGATTGAGAAAAGAGAAAGAATTTTTTAAGTTATGAGAAAAAAAGGCACGCCCAAAGTAGAGAAGTTATGATGTATCATTTGATAACTTATCAAATGAGTCGGAATATTGTTAAGATTCTCCTACAGATCTGATTCGTTCGGACCTCTTCAGACCCATTAAGAGGTTTTTTAAAAATTGAAACAAATGAACTTAATGAGATGAATCTGAATGATTCTGATTCAAACCTAAAAACCAAACGTACTTAATGGGCTGAATCTAAATGATTAAGATTCAGACCTCCATTAGGTGCAAACAAATGAGGCCTAAATGCACAAGTATTCTGAACGACTTCACTTCTATTCTTCTTAGAGTTATTGTTCACTTCAAACTCCTCATTGACTTAAACTCAATTGACTTAGAGTTCTACTTCAAGTAAGACTCCTTCTTCAATTTGAACTCCTTGCTTCTTTAGACTCTTTCAAATTACATTCATTGATTTTTTTGTATTGTAGTCAAACTCCAACACTTCAATTCAATAGTAACTTGAAGAGTTCTACTTTAAGCGAAACTCCTTGCGTCTTTAGACTCTTTCTTCAAATCAAACTCAGTGATTCTTCAAAAAAAAATCAGATGTTTATATCCATATATGGTTTGATCATATATAACATAGGTACACTAAATAAGGATGACTTAGATATCCCAACAGTACTAACATATTGAGTTTGGTTCCATGAGAGGACGAAGTATGTGTATTTGATTCCATGAGAGGATCGAAAATTTGTATTTGTGATCATTTGCGACATACATCCATATATTTGTTGTTTCATAATCTGTGACGAGGAGTCTATATGAATTGATAACTGTTATGTGTTGTTCCGAGTTATACTGTGGTAAATTTCTTAAGTTTATATTTTAGACTGGTTGTGCAATCCTACCAGTGTACTGATGTTGCACTTGTTATTTTCTTATTGAGTACTGAGCTTCTCCTTGATTCAAGACCATAGTTAAGGGACATTTGACTTCAAATTCAAGGGTGCGTTATTCCAAACTACTATGGATTCCTTTGTTTTTTTTCTTGTCCATCTTTTTTTTTTATTAAGACACTCTTAAACTTTGTGTTTAAGTTTTGCAACCCCTTTTATTTTAGACATTAAAGTTTTGGTACCACAACTTTTAGTTCTTGGAAGTTTATGTCCGCATAATTATTTTAACTATTGAGTTTAGTTCATATAACTCAATTCTTTAGTTGTCTAAACTATCTTGACTATTGATTAAGTTTATTGAAACTTAATTCTTAGTTGTTTCTAAATTGTTTTTCTATTTATCATGAACCATTTGTTTTATAAAAATGATGTTGAGTGAAGATTTGAGTTGATAGTTGGTTCTCCACTGGAGGGTTAGAGTGGGTTTCACTCATGACGGTCTGGATCATGACACATTATTCATAAGTTATTCAGCATTACCATTATTACCAATATTATCAGAATATCAGCATAAATTGACATAAACTCAGTTGGGAGAGTTACTTAGCACCAGGCTGATTTTAGGGATATTGAGATCATTAGTAGCAATTCCTAAGCCTCATAACCACATACCACCATAGGTCCATGTAGCATTGGTTGGAGCATATTATTATCTTAGTGGTACTACATTATATCAGACTAGCCTTTTATACCATGACAAGGTATATTGAGTCATTTTCGATGAAGGTACATCAAACTCCATATTTAGCTAACATGATTATATGTTGATTAATTGTATGTCCCATGTTTCAAGCTCATATCTTGTAGAGATATTGTAATCAGTTTCTTTCAATTTAATATTGATCAGTTGCATGTTTCTTAATTGGTCATTGCATATATATATATATATATATATATATATAT
>NC_028645.1:7247172-7263551 GCF_001406875.1 Solanum pennellii
ATATATATATATATATATATATAAAATAGACCTTTTTATATAACCTTAATATGTGATTTTGTAATGACCCGCTAGGTCGTTTTGAAAACTAGGACTAGTTTGATTCCTTTTGAAAATTTAAAGGGGTATTTTTAAACAATTCAAAACTAAGAATATTTAGTTGATAAAAATTTTAGTGAAGAATTAATATAGTTAATAGTTAGTGGGTCATATCCATAATTCATTTAATACTTTTTACTTGACCCATTAATTGATTTAGGTTAGTGGGATTAGTTTATTTATTTTACTTAATTAACATTAGAAGGGCAGAAAACAAAAGAGGTAGAAACTGATTTTTTTTGGGCAGCGTGGATTACAGAACGTGAGGGAACCAACGAAATCTTCAGGTAAGAAGCAATTTGAAAAATTTCTTGATTGTTATATGGATCATAATGAATGTAAGGTAGATGGAAAGTTGATCCCTTGTTCGTCTATTTATTATTATAATAAGAAAATTGAGAGGAAAATTAGCAGAGAATGGTGTATATTTTCTTCGCAATTGCAGTTTCGAGTATGTCGTTCCTGTGACTATTATTAGAAGTTTAGTTGTTACATTTAATGAAGTTGAGGGAAAATATTTAGGATCATATGATTGTATTAATAGGAAGAGTGGATGGAAATTTTGTTTAAATTAAAATAATTAAAAAGGGACGAGGAGAAGCATGCTTGGCGTAAAAAAAAAAACTGAGTTAATATGACTTTAGTCATTATGTAATAATGCTTGTCAATGTTGGAGGAGAATATCATGAGTCAATCATTGGCAATCCTGCCAATCATTGGAAATCATGTGTCAATGATTGGCCTTTGTATAAATTCTTTATCATTGGCATATTAAAAAAAATGACCTGCAGATGGTCATGTTGCAGTGCTCCTGGTTGTCTGCAGTGTATGTTATTACGTTGACCTGCTTAAGCTAATTATCAAATTTAGATTTAAATTTAATATATTGAGATTGGTAATTAATTATTAGGTGTTATTTTATATGATCTAAAATTGAATTTTAGTCCATTTTAAGAGGTTAGAGTTAAGTTCTTGGCTTGAAATTTAGCAAGTATGAAAAATTTGGCATGCCAATNAAATTTGGCATACCAATATATATCAAGATTTGGAGTTTGGTTGAAAATATGAGGGAGTTTTAGCGTCTATGATAGACATATAATAATTTGAATGTCTACAAAAATTGCTTACTTACGAATATTGCATAATTGGTAGATTGGGAAAGTTTCGAAACCTTGCGAAAAGGAAAGGAAAAATCTTAAAAGATTCGTGGCACGAGTTCGGCATCTAAGGTATGTTAAGACTTTTTAGACTTGTTGAAGGATGTTTTCTTAATTAAAGATTTAAAAAAAATGAGAATAGACAAAGGGGTAAAGGCGAAAGATGGGGGTCTCGTATCAATGGTGTGACGGGCATTGGTACGAGTACCGGTGTTATAAAACGGAAAATTTTCTACTATATAATGCGGATTGTAATTTGAGAATTTCCAAAGCATATGGGCATTAGCTGATTATATTATTGACTTGAAATTTTTGTGTGATTGTGTTTTCTTTATTACACCCGTATAGTTGTGAAAATTGAGGTGATTATGTATTATGTTGATATTGATTGAGTGAGATGCATCATTATCCCTTTTATTGAAATGATATTGTATACATGCATTGACATGAGATTGAGTATAAGTTGGGCACGTTGAGATCGTCCGTGCTGGGGATGTTAAGATTGTAATTTGTGCACGTGGAAACCATCCGTGCGGAAATTGTTTGATATTATGATGGTGCGTTGAGATCGTCCGCACAGACACGTGGAGATCGTCCGTGTCGGTATATGGACCTCGCGAGTCCCCCATGGGTCATGAACTCTCGATGTATTTCCGAGGAGTATCATGTATATACGGTTGAGTGAGTACTGGGTATTCTGAGACATATCATTACATTGTATCATATTGCATTGCATTTCATCACATCATTCATACTTGATGATTATATGTTTCGTTTGGTGTTTGGAAAGTACTTGATGTTGATTTCCTTTATTGATGAAATTTTAATAGTAAGTGTAATATATATATGCTTGTATAACTTAAGAATTTATTTTCTTATATAAACTCCCGTCACTACTTCTTCGTTGTCGGTCAATGAGACATATTGAGTACACGTGGTTTCGTACTCATACTACACTTGTTGCACTCTTTGTGGTGCAGATTCGATTCCGAGTAGGAGCACATCTCGAGGAGCAGTTTGAGTCCGAGTTTGGAGTGTCTTGGAGTTGTGGTGAGCTGCTTGGCTGTTTCGTGGCCCACACCTCCCTCTATCTTTTACTTATTCTGTTATTTAGTATTCAGACAGGATTTCTCTTATGTTAGACTTGTCTTTTTAGTTTCAGACTTGCATCGTATTTTAGAAGCTCTTGTACTTATGACACCAATTCTTGGGTAGTATTTTTTTCAGTTTTCCGCATTCGCACTTATAAAGAACTCAGTGTTGGAGATTTGGCAAATTGTTGTCTTTTCACTTATTAGTTAGTTAAGTTTGTTAAAATATGTTGGTTGGCTTACCTATTGGTTGGGAACATAGGTGCCATCACGACTCGTGATTTTGGGTCGTGACAGATTTATGATATCAGAGCCCTAGGTTCATCGGTCTCAAGAGTACAAGAGCAATGTCTAGTAGAGTCTTGCGGATCGGTATGAAGACGTCCATACCTATCTTCGAGAGCCTATAGGACATTTAGGAAATAGTCTGTTCTTTTATTCATTATTGTGCACACTTGACCTTGTAGAAATTCTAATCTTGGTATCTCATTCTCTCTCAGATGGCGAGGAATCGTACATCGGCAAGTGGTGGTCAGGATCCTATTCCTGCGCTTGCTTCTGGGAACACTATCCGAGGTAGAGGTAGGGGACGAGCTCGAGGTCGGGGTAGGGGTCGTATTGCAGCACCTGTGGATGGTCAAGTACCAGTAGCTACCCAGGGTCGTGATAGGACCGTACCTCCTGATATAGAGGTTATTCATGGGGATGTGCAAGATCGTGTCGAGGGGGATGAGCCAGCTCAGGCTCCAGCCAGTACTATTGTCCCCCAGTGCTTCAAGATACCTTGGCTCGTGTGTTAGGAATCCTAGAGGGGATGGCCCAGGCAGGAGCTTTGCCTGTCACTTCTGATGGCTCACAGACTCATGTTGGAGGTCAAACTCCAGATCCGATAGTTGCTCCAAATTCTCAGACTCCCAGGACTCAGCCAGCTGCCGCTGTAGCTCCACGTTTGGATAGTATGAAGTTTCCAGATATGACATCACATTTGGTGAACAGGCCTTCTATGACTATTGATGAGCAAAAGATGTTTGGGAGGTTCAGACTAATGAATCCTCCTACTTATACTGGTGACTTAGATGAGGATGCATATGAATTTATAGTTAGTTGTCATGAGAGGTTGCATAATCTTGGATTAGTGGAGTCTCATGGAGTTGACTACACAACGTTTTAGATGACTGGCTCTGCTAAGCAGTGGTGGAGGGATTATATTAGTAGTAGGCCAGCTGGATCTCATCCACTATCCTGGACTCAATTTACTCAGGTTTTTCTATCCAAATTTGTTCCACGCAGTGAGAGGGAGCGCAAGAGGGCCGAGTTTGAGGGTTTGCAGCAAAATGGTATGTCAGTTGCAGAGTATGAGGGTAAATTTCATGCCTTGAATAGGCATGCTTCGATGATACTTCCCACAGAGGCTAAGAGAGTGAGAAGGTTTGTTAAGGGGCTGATTATTCCGATCCGTCTAGGAGTTTCTCAGGTTGCTGCTTCTGGTGTTCCATTCCAGAAAGTGGTAGATATTGCTAAGGAGTTGGAGATGATTCAGCGTGAGGGATTTGAGCAGCGAGAGGGAAAGAAGACTCGTTATTCAGGTGATTATGGTGGTGCTCCGCCTAGAAGTCGGGGTTACTTGGGCAGAGGTTATCACTCTCAGTCCAGCAGACCCATTCATGCTGCTATACCAGCGTCTGACGCTGGTTATGCTGGGCATAACTCATCGAGCTCGGTGCATACTTCGCAGGGTTAACCTTCTAGACCTGTAGTTTGTGGAGGGCATTCTGGTCATTCAGGTTCCTCTCATAAGTCTGCGTCTCGTAGGGGCTGTTTTGAGTGTGGTGATATGGGACACTTTATGAGAGACTGCCCTAGGACCAGACGTGGTGGCTTACATCAGGGTTCTCAAGCTTAGACTTCCAGGGCTGCACAACCTCCAGCTAGGGGTGGTTCTCATTCAGGTAGAGGTGGTTCTCCTTCTGGTCGAGGTGGTGGTCGTGGAGGTTCACAATCTGATGGAGGTCGTTCTCACTGTTATGCTTTTCTTGGTAGGCCAGAGGCTGAAGCCTCAGATGCTGTTATCACAGGTATTATTCTGGTTTGTCATCAACCAGCTACTGTATTATTTGATCCAGGCTCTACTTATTCTTATATGTCCACATATTTTGCTCCTAGTCTAGATATATTGTGTGAGTCTCTTGATTTGCCGATACGTGTTTCTACTCCTGTCGGGGATTCTGTAGTTGTAGATCGGGTGTATCGATTATGTACTGTTACTTTGATGGGGTATGACACTCATGCAGATTTAATGGTCTTAGATATGATATATTTTGATGTGATTCTTGGTATGGATTGGTTATCTTCTTACCACACAATTTTAAATTGTCATGCCAAGACTATCACTTTTGCTATGCCCGGAATTCCTATAGTAGAATGGAGAGGTTCTCTTAGTCACCCTTCTAAGGGTGTGATATCATTCCTTAAGGCTCGTCAGTTGGTACAGAGAGGATGTTTGGAAATCATGTGTCAATGATTGTCCTTTGTATAAAATTCTTTATCATTGGCATATTAAAAAAAAATGACCTGCAGATGGTCATGTTGCAGTGCTCCTGGTTGTCTGCAGTGTATGTTATTACGTTGACCTGCTTAAGCTAATTATCAAATTTAGATTTAAATTTAATATATTGAGATTGGTAATAAATTATTAGGTGTTATTTTATATGATCTAAAATTGAATTTTAGTCCATTTGAAGAGGTTAGAGTTAAGTTCTTGGCTTGAAATTTAGCAAGTATGAAAATTTTGGCATACCAATATATATCAAGATTTGGAGTTTGGTTGGAAATATGAGTGAGTTTTAGCGTCTATGATAGACATATAATAATTTGAATGTCTACAAAAATTGCTTACTTACGAATATTGCATAATTGGTAGATTGGGAACGTTTCGAAACCTTGCGAAAAGGAAAGGAAAAATCTTAAAAGATTCGTGGCACGAGTTCGACATCTAAGGTATGTTAAGACTTTTTAGACTTGTTGAAGGATGTTTTCCTAATTAAAGATTTAAAAAAAATGAGAATAGACAAAGGGGTAAAGGCGAAAGATGGGGGTCTCGTATCAATGGTGTGACGGGCATTGGTACGAGTACCGGTGTTATAAAATGGAAAATTTTCTACTATATAATGCGGATTGTAATTTGAGAATTTCCAAAGCATATGGGCATTAGCTGATATATTATTGACTTGAAATTTTTGTGTGATTGTGTTTTCTTTATTACACCCGTATAGTTGTGAAAATTGAGGTGGTTATATATTATGTTGATATTGATTGAGTGAGATGCATCATTATCCCCTTATATTGAAATGATATTGTATACATGCATTGACATGAGATTGAGTATAAGTTGGGCACGTGGAGATTGTCCGTGCTGGGGATGGTAAGATGTTAAGATTGTAATTTGGGCACGTGGAAACCATCCGTGCGGAAATTGTTTGATATTATGATGGTGCGTTGAGATCGTCCGCACAGACACGTGGAGATCGTCCGTGTCGGTATATGGACCTCGCGAGTCCCCCATGGTACATGAACTCTCGATGTATTTCCGAGGAGTATCATGTATATACGGTTGAGTGAGTACTGGGTATTCTGAGACATATCATTACATTGTATCATATTGCATTGCATTTCATCACATCATTCATACTTGATGATTATATGTTTCGTTTGGTGTTTGGAAAGTACTTGATGTTGATTTCCTTTATTGATGAAATTTAAATAGTAAGTGTAATATATATATGCTTGTATAATTTCAGAATTTATTTTCTTATATAAACTCCCGTCACTACTTCTTCGTTGTCGGTCAATGAGACACATTGAGTACACGTGGTTTCGTACTCATACTACACTTGTTGCACTCTTTGTGGTGCAGATTCGATTCCGAGTAGGAGCACATCTCGAGGAGCAGTTTGAGTCCGAGTTTGGAGTGTCTTGGAGTTGTGGTGAGCTGCTTGGCTGTTTCGTGGCCCACACCTCCCTCTATCTTTTACTTATTCTGTTATTTAGTACTCAGACAGGATATCCCTTATGTTAGACTTGTCTTTTTAGTTTCAGACTTGCATCGTATTTTAGAAGCTCTTGTACTTATGACACCAATTCTTGGATAGTATTTTTTTCAGTTTTCCGCATTCGCACTTATAAAGAACTCAGTGTTGGAGATTTGGCAAATTGTTGTCTTTTCACTTATTAGTTAGTTAAGTTTGTTAAAATATGTTGGTTGGCTTACCTATTGGTTGGGAATATAGGTGCCATCACGACTCGTGATTTTGGGTCGTGACAGATTTATGATATCAGAGACGAGTGATACAATTTCTGAGACAATCAAATAAGTATCGAAGAAAGAATTAAATTTGAAGTTCAAATTAAAACTCGAAGTTGATCAAAGTCGATGCATATTGGGTAATGAGATCGAAATTGAGATTCAACAATTTCACTAGATTTAGAAGGTAATTTATTGACTAACTAGACATTATGCTCACCAAAATGAACTTATTTAACTCCACATGGTACCATATCCTAGTCATTTTGTTTAGCTCATGAGGGTATCTTAGCACTTCTATAATTGACTAATTATGTCATGAAGCTCACATGAGTTTTTCGTCAAAAACATTCTTAAACTATATCCCAAAATTAAACTACATTTTTAAATATTATTCCTAACATAAAACATCCTTTAAATGTTTAAAAGTGAATAATTTCCATCCTTCTGTTAGATATCGTCAAAAAACTAAAGAATCTTACAAAAACATGAACAGTTCACGCGGTCATCAACAAAGTTTTCCTGTGTAATTTCATTACCTGCTATAAGAAGTTCCTGAAGAAAACCTATTAAAAATCTAGGATATTAATGCTTACCGAAACAAATTTTTTTTGGAAGATGTGAGGATGTATGATTTGCTTTTTTTCTCATTTAGTAAAGGAAAGAAGCTGAAGTTTAATCATTTTTACCTTTTTCATAGTCAAACTGTATTTAGACCAATATATTTTTTCACCAATTTGATCTTAAAGTGATCAAAATAATGATTATGTCTCGCATTTGAGTTTCATTCTACATTATTAGAAGCAAAACTCTCCAACAAACGCCGGTTCTAGAATATTCGATAGAGTGGAAACATATTTCAATTGATAAAAAGAATATTTCAACTAATAATATTTTAATATCAAATTATATGAAAAAAAACTGTCAAATTAAAAGGTTTTGCATAATGCTAAATTCAATTATCAATAAAGTTCACGATTAGTGTTTTTGGTATATCTAAAAAGGGATAATGCATAAGTACCCCCTCAACCTATGCTCGAAATCTCAGAGACACACTTATACTATACTAATGTCCTATTGCCCCCCTGAACTTATTTTCTAAATAATTTTCTACCCCTTTTCGGCCTACGTGGCATTATCTTGTGGGTCCTATGATGATTGACTTTTTTTTTCAAACTAGTGCCACGTAGACTGAAAAGGAGTAGAAAACTACTTATAAAATAAGTTCAGGGGGTTAATAGGACCTTAGTATAGTATAAGTGTGTCTCTGGGATTTTGGGCATAGATTGAGGGGGTACTTGGGCATTATCCCTGTCTAAAAATAATAAGTACAATGAATTACTTGATTTAGAGGGATTTGTTAGTTTTCTAATAAATTTAGGTAGAAGGATGGAAATTGTTCACTTTTAAATACTTGAAGATTATTTTCTGCTAAGAATTATACTTTAAGAATGTAATTTAAAGATGATTTTGGTCAATAACTCAAGCTCATAGTAATGACTAATGTAAATTTATTTAAAAATTTATGGGACTTTCCATCTTGATTAGTTTTTAAAAAAGAGAGAAAAAATTGTTAGTTTGATTAAAATAACTTCTGTAAATATGATATATACTCCTATTATAATAATAAGAGATTTGGTCCTAACACACCTCAACTTCATTTTTGCTACCTTTTCTTTTTAGTTGGTTCTATAACGAATAATATCTTATTATAATTTGTACTGATTTAAGTTTAAATTTTTTATTTTATTTATAATGAAATGATTCATAACAACAGAAACAGTTAAGAATTAATTTACACAATAAATTTCAAAAGTTTCATTGTTTTTCTCAAACATTAAATAATGCTTGAAAAAAATATTATTTTGTAAAATAAACACTTTTGACTTCCTAGAAACTAATAGCACCAATAGAAGCACCTGCACCGGCAAGGGCACCTGCAACAGCAGCATCGTTGAATGCATAAATAGCATCAAGGAATACTATTAATGAGACGATGAAGGCTTGATCAATGTTCGGATACATTGTCACCATAAAATTGTCTTTTCCAATTAGTAAGCTCTTAGCAGTAATTTTCTTATGCATCTGCAATAAGTCATTCACAATAACATAGTGTAAGTATAATATCATGTTCATTAAAATAATGCATATATCAGTTTTCTATATTATTAATATCTTGTTTGGTATATTTTTTAGCCTAAGAATAATTAATGATTATATTCAATTACATACGTTTTTTGTGTATATATACATTATTAAATTTAGTGATATAAAACTTTAATTATTAACCAAAATTTTAAGAATTGAATATATGTCCATTTAAACCATTTAATGATCCGTTCATTTAATCCAACCCGCTAAAAATATAATATTTAACATTTATTTTACTATTAATTTCCTAAATCATTTCCCATTGAACATTGGACATTTTATTTTACCATTAATTCACTAAAAGTGTGGGAGACAAGGAAGAATGATTTAGGAAATTAATAGTAAAATAAAATGTTCAATATTATATTTTTAGTGGATCGGGTTAAATGCAGCGGGTCATTAAATGGGTATATATTCAATTCTTGAAATTTTGGTTAATAATTAAAATTTTATGTCACTAAATTTCAATGAAAAATAACAATTAAATAGGTTGAGTGACTTTCTGTGCAAAAATGCACAGTTGAGTGACTTTTGAGTTGAAAATGAAAGTTGAGTGACTTTCTGTGCAAAGAAGTTATAATTGAGTGAATTTTGAGTTGGAAATGAAAGTTGAGTGACTTTCTGTGAAAACAATTGATAGTTGAGCGACCATCAAAATTATTAACTCCTAATGATGTAGAGTATATTTTTTATAAATCACTATTTTTTCTATAGAATTTATGTAAAATTTGTTATTTTTAATACATCAAATTAAATGTATAAGAAATAATATCAGCATTAATAATACATACGTTATTAATATATTTTATTTAATATTATTCTTGTACCAACATAAATTTATTAAGAAAGAAAGTACCTAACCTAAATTCAGAAAACACCCAAGTCAAAACCCAGTTATTAATATATTTTATTTAATATTATTCTTGTACCGTACTATCAAAATTGATAAATTTATTAAGAGAGAAAGTACATGACCTAAATTAAGAAAACACCATGTCAGAACCCTTTGTAATAATATGTAGGGTTGAACCCAACACCTTCCCTTGACTAGCTCTATAAAGAGTACTAGGTAAAAGGGCCAAAAGTAATACAAAATTATTCAAAATAGGCTTAATTTATTTTTTATTTAAATAATTGGAGGTATTTTGAGACAAAAAATTAATGGGAATATATGTTGACACCCAATTTTGACCCTCCTCGATAAAAATTAATTCACGAGCATATTAGACTCCAAACGAGGTGATATAATTAACTTTATATAATTTTTTTTTATTTCTTCTTTCTCTTCCTTAAGTCTCTGAAAGTGGAGCTTTAATCAATTTCTATAGTCTTTAAATGATATATATTTTATACGTCTTTATATAATAAGTTTATCTTCAAAAATCGTCTCAAAAAAATTTTGGTTCCTAGGTTTATGGTAAATTTATTAGTTTGTCTTGTCATAGTTTAATTAATATATATATTTTATATAATTTTATATATTAATTGGTTTATTCTATAAAGTATTCGAAAACCTTCTCAAAGATTTAGTTTTACTTCACGCCTCATTAATTTGATTTTGTCCAAATTATTTGTTTATATTTCTTAGCCATTAGTTATATTTAGGTTTAACTATCCTATCTCGTCAAAGTCAAAAACTCGTTGATTAGTTTTGGTCAATTCATCTTTTCTGGACTTTGGCTAATTTATGATTAAATTCATTTGGCTAAATTGTTTTCCCTTTTAAGCCCACCCGAATGATTTGGGTATTTTTCTAATTTTCCCTGCAGCTCACTTTTTCCCTTTTTAGATTTTGAAATTAGTTTGCCCATTCCTAACACCTTTAATTCTATAGCCCACCGTTCTTTTCCCTCTGACCCGACCCGCATCTGCCCAAAGAGGGACAGAAGGCGACATCAGTGTCAAAACGCAGCGCCGAAAATGCGCGTGACCAGACAAAAGCGAAATCGCCCCCGCATCCGCGAAGTTCAGCGGCGATTCGACCCACTCGCACGTCGCCCTCTCTCCTTTCCCCCTTACTCGTTCGTACGAGATTTGCAAAAAGCAACAACAGTACTCGCAACAGTTTCGCAGTATAGAAGGCTACGATTATCGTCCTTGTGGCTGTAGAATCGGCCTTGATAGCTCGAGATTAAGCCACGTAGCTATCCCAAGGACGCGTGAATCGATCCAAGCTATCCGTTGCCCCTGCATCAACCGGATTATTGGAGATTTGATTCGAAATTCGTACAGCCAGTAGCTGTCCTTCGTCCTGGAGGGGAAAATTTTGAATTAAAATTGGTTGAGGATTCCGATTTGTTAGGACCGAAAATAAGCAGGTGTAACGCGGAAGCTAGCAATGCAAACCTCGAAAGACCACGAGTAAGAAGACAACGAGAAATATACCAAAAGACACAAAGATTTAACGTGGTTCGGTCAATCGACCTACGTCCACAAAGGAGATGAGCAATCCACTATAAATATGAGAGTACAAAATACAGAGAGAAACAACCTCAACCAATTCACTCGGAATACATGGGAGGTTCACACAAGTGATAACGTATCAAGCTTGTGACCCATAAATTCTCTCCCTAACCAAAACTCTCAAAGCCCTTAAGACTACATTGTGAATGCTGATTAAGTTAGAAGGAACATTCCTCTATTTATAGAGTCCTAAACCTTTTTCTACAAGAAAATGATTAGTCAATCTAAAACCTTCCCCTCAAAGGAAAACCTATTTATGGTAAGAAATTTAGGGTAAATAAAACCCAACAAATCTCCCCCTTGGCCTGAATTTCTGACAAAATAAATTTGTCAACCTTCTTTACTTAATCTTCAACAAGTTGATTCTCCTTTCCATAATCTCCTTTGCAAAATATGTGTCTCAACACAGAGAACCTCTCTGAAACAATTTCTCCAACAGAATCTTCATTATTGTCAAAAAGGTGGCGGATAGAACTACACCCGTCAAGATGAACACCTCTTTCTAACTCTGGTTCAATCATCGATTATCGAACCACTAAACCTGACTCCGTCATTGAATCTGGTTTTTATACCACTTGTTAGGATCGGAAATAAGCAGGTGTAAATGCGGAAGCTAGCAATGCAAACCTTGAAAGACCATGAGTAAGAAGACAATGAGAAATATACCAAAAGACACAAAGATTTAACGTGATTCGGTCAATCGACCTACGTCTACAAAGGAGATGAGCAATTTACTATAAATATGAGAGTACAAAATACAGAGGGAAACAACCTCAACCAAATTGACTCGGAATACATGAGAGGTTCACACAAGTGATAACGTATCAAGCTTGTGAACCACAAATTTTCCCTCTAACCAAAACTCTCAAAGCCCTTAAGACTACATTGTGAATGCTGATTAAGTTAGAAGGAACATTCGTCTATTTATAGAGTCCTAAACATTTTCCTACAAGAAACTGATTTAGTCAATTAAAAACCTTTTCCTAAAAAGAAAACCTATTTATGGTAAAAAATTTAGGGCAAATAAAATCTAACAGTAAGAAAAGAAACAATAATCATGCAAAAAATCAGATTGAATGATAAATACGGTAAGTTAATTAAAATTAAGCAAAGTTAAAATAGAGTAACCATATAATATTGTTAAAAAATTAGAATCAATTCAAAGCCTCCAATAAATTTTGTAAGGTGAGTGGACAACATTAATTTATTTGTGATTCAAAATAACATGTCATTTTTATCCTCTAATCATAAACCCCTTTTTGTAGCCCTAACTAAAAAAATCTTTTTTTTTCATGCTCATTGTACCTTTTTTTCCTTTTGATTTTTTTATTGCTTTCTGTTTTCATCGAAAAGAAGAATAATTGCATGGATTTGAATATTTGATGAATATGATAGTTTTTTTTTAACATAAGGTAATATAACATTCTCCACCTCATACATATTTTTTGGAAATTTTCTCTAGATTTTCTTTATTACACATTTGTTTCTTGTTTTTTGAAGTTGGATTTAAAATATTCAAAGTTGTTGCATTTGCATACTCATTGGATTTCTCTCATTAATGTTGATTTCTTATTTCTGTTCATCGTGTGTTTATTCCTTTATATTTTGACTCTCTTAATTAAAAATCCTGATTTCGTCGCCTTTAGTATATATAGTGATATTTTGACTGGATTGTTGAAACAAGTGACCATAAAGAGGTATATGTGTATGCAATTCCCATTTTTCTAATTTTTATGGTTAAAGCCAATGTTGCAAAAGATTGAAACTTTGACATGGCAATTGGATTCAACATCAACTATATATACTAGAAATATAATTTTAACCTTATATATAATAAATTTTTCAATGGAAGGGGCTCAGATGAACCCTATTCGAAATCCCCTTCTGGTACCCTAGCTCCGCCCATGGATGTTATGCATAGTTCAAGGTTATATCATTAACAATATTTTGAACTATATTCTAATTAAGACAACAAATGATTGAAACTTAAATATTTGAAAAGCTTAGAAAGATTACAATCATATGCATTGGGAATAGGCGAGATGAGTCGAGGGTCTACTGAAAACAACCTCTTTATGTTCCAAGAGGGGGGGGGTAAGGTCTGCGTACACACTACCCTCCCAAACTCCTGTTGTGGGATTACACTGGTATGTTGTTATTGTTATTGATGAACATTACCTTGATTGCAGTTTGATTTTGATACTTAAAACCATGTTCTCTTGAGCTGTCATGGCGAATGGCGATGTTGAAGAGCCTCTACTCCGAGGCAATGCAAATTCATCGATTCGATTTAGTGATGTGAACTCATTTAAGCGAAGACGGTCTCAATCTAGCAGCACTTGTTGTACTATTAGCCATACACAGATAAATAATGAGGAATCCCATCATTACCCTGAGTTCATTTCAACAAAGAGTTTTAGACTCAGAGATGTACTCTTGTTCTTGTCTGTTTATATAGGAGTCGGAGCGATTTGCTTCTTCATCATAAGCGATCAAATCGAGGGAAAAAAGACTAATGGGATTCTTGATGCTATATACTTGTGTATTGTTACAATGACTACTGTTGGATATGGTGATCTTGTTCCTAAAAGCATCTTAGCTAAGTTTCTCGCGTGTGTTTATGTGTTCACCGGTATGGCTCTTGTTGGATTTGTTCTGAGTAAAGCAGCAGATAGTTTTCTTGAGAGGCAACAAATCATGTTTCTCAAAGCCATAAAGATGAGGAAAGATAGTATTGTTAGTTCAACAGAGGTTTTGAAAGAGGTAGAAACGAACATCGAAAAGTACAAACTGTTAAGTACTTTGGCACTTCTTGTTGTACTTACTATGCTTGGAACAATTTTTCTATGCCAAGTTGAGGATTTGAATTTGTTTGATGCTTTTTATTGTGTTTGTGCTACTATTACTACACTGGGGTATGGAGATAAGAGTTTCTCGACGAAATGGGGGCGTTTATTTGCTTCTTTTTGGATATTGATGAGCACAATTTGTTTGGGACAGTTATTTTACTCCCTTGCTGAGTTATATACAGAACAAAGGCGAAAATCTATGTTCAAATGGGCTCTAACTCGCGAGTTGACAAATTCAGACCTCCAGGCTGCAGATCTTGATCATGACAGTGAAGTGAGGTAAGTCGTTAACGTGCAACAGACATAGAGCAGAACGAAAGAAAACGATCTATACGTGATAACAATTAGTTGGGAATATATTTTAGTCATGTTATAAGTACGTTTACGAAGGAGAGCCTTGGTGCAATAGAAACAGGGTTGTCGTTTGACCAGGAGGTCACAGGTTCAAGTGGCGAAAACAACCTCTTGCAAAACTGCAAGATAAGGTTGGGTACATTAGACCTAATGTGGTCTGGCACTTCTTAGGACCCGCTCCTATCAGGAGCTTAGTCCACCGGAATGTCCTTTTACGTTCCTATGCTTTCCAACACCAACTTGTTTAGAACTGAGGCGTAGTTGTTATTGTTATATTGTGTTCAAGTTTTTGTGCTAACATTCTAATTATCATTTTCATTTGTCTTCATCCAGCGCTGCAGAATTCATCGTCTATAAACTTAAAGAGTTGGGGAAGATAACTGAGGAAGACATCTCTATAGTCATGGAGAGTTTCAAATTGCTTGATGTTGATCATTCAGGCACATTGACTGAAAATGATATTGCACTTTTGCAGTCGTCGTCTCGATCCAAAAGCTGATAACACCCCTCTAAACATCTTATGCATAGATGATAGAACTATGGAAATTGCATAGAAATTTTTGTTAACTTTCAAACCTATGCACTTAATGTTTGGAAAAAGGGATCATAGATACATTCAAGATTCAAACAGATTGAAATATGGTTACTGAGAATTCATATAGTCGACACAAACTTGTTTAAAATTGAGGCATAGTTATCGTTGCTGTTATTTCACGTCGTCTATAAACTAATTTTCTTCAGGACTATTGAGAAGAATGTAAGTTTAAGGCATGTAAAATTTTGAACAAATTGAGACATGTTACATTGCCAATATCATCTTAGTAGCTCTTTAAACATGAACAAGAATGTACATTTATCAATCATTTACCATACATACACTTCCCACCAGAGGCGGATCCAGAATTTTAAGAAACACCGTTTCCAAGGTCCTGGATAAACTATTTTACACATTTTAAGTAGATTTATTAACATAAATACAGAGTTTTGACCTAAGCTACTAGATTCTCCCGAACCCTTAAGACCTTGAGAACCGTTGCGGGCGACTGAATATTAGAACTCTTCAAGTTGCTCCTGGTGTTGGTGCCCTGCAAGAAAATCAAGTAATGATCCTTCACTTTCTTTTACATTGGAGAATTCAACAGCTAATGGTGGTACATTATTGAAGGCAAGAATTGTGACTAAAAGTAGAGTTGTGGATAGCAAAAGAGGCCAGAAATAAGTAAGAATATTAGGTGCCAACATTAAAAAAAAAGTTATGAAAATTGATAAGGAAATCAATGTGACAATGTGATTTTTGAAGTGCAAAATCTTGGCAAAGATTTCCATATTGTGATTCAATTTTAGAGATTTAATCAATCATACACTTAATATGTTGTGTTATGAAGGAAGAGAGGTTTTTGTCTTTGTGCTAAAGATTCTTTGTCCAAAGTGACAAGATTTTGTGTTGTGTCTAAATTGTTTCACAAGTAATTCTAATCTTTGATACCTTTGCATTTAGTTTTATTTTAATGGATTGTGCATTCTTGTCTAGTTGTCTTTAGATTTCTTCATGTTGAGGGATATGCTAAGATTAAAAAAGTTGTGAGTATGGGAAACCTCTCACAATTAATGTCTCGGAGGGTGATGTGTACGCAATTTTATTTCTATCTTATGTTAAAGGTAGAGAGACACTTTCAAAACAGCCGGCTCAAGTAAAACATATCTAAATGGGTAAAAAATGAAAATATTGAAGTAAGGAACCATATAAAAAATAATTTCTTGATGATCATTATTATTATCGATTTTTAACTTACGAGTAGTTTTCTGTTCTTGTGGAATTTTTTCATATTGCAGTAAAACATTCATTAATGGGATGGCTCTATATCCAATAGAGTTCGAATCGGTTGAGACATTTTGCTAAGTACGAAGGAGTGAT
>NC_028645.1:7273551-7349647 GCF_001406875.1 Solanum pennellii
GTTGGTCCAAATTGGGCTTTTATTTATCCACATAGGAAGGGAAAAAGACCCATAACCCAACACGATTTTGCCCTCTATGGTTCCCCCTAAAATCCAAAGAAAAACGCTAAATCTCCTTCTATATAAACTCTTTTTCTCGTTATTTAGGTGGGAATTTTTTTTCGGCAGTTTTTTGGATTGAAAATATTTTGTATTGAAAACAATAGAGAGAGTGAACCAATAGTTAAAGGAAAAGATATTTTCGAGTTGAAGATTTCCTTCGAAATTTTCTGATTTGGTCTTTGCTCCCATCAGCTCGCTCTATTCATTCGAGTTCATTTCGGAGTCGTTTCTTTGGTGTGATAGTCGTTGCCTGTCTTCGCTGGAATTCCCGTCCCCGTTCGCTGCCCGGAGAAGACTACAATTTCACGAGTCATTGAAGACTTGTCCCTTTGCTTTTTGGCGATTTGGGGCCATAAAGGTCCAATTATCGTCTTTTGAAGTCAGCTGTCTATATAATGAATGAACAAATCTTGGAGTCAAAATCCGCATGGGGCGAGTCAATAGTCAAAGAATTTGGGCAGAAGGCCCTCATTTTATTTTTGCATTACATGTTGTATTGTTATTATTTTTTGAGGTTTAAGTCCTTGTCGTTTTTTTTTTGTTTTATCTCTGTATTGTAATGATTAGTTTAGGATAGGTGAAAATTAAGTGGGTCAAACCCCACCCCTCCTCCCAAAAAAAAATGGGTTCAAATACCGGTCTAGGCGGACAGAAAATCCGGATTTGGACCCAACTCTCTCTTCTCCCTCTCTTATTTTTCATTTATTTATCTGCTTTATTTGTCGGTAGTTTTAAAGTTAAAAAATCTAAATCCCCGCAAATACCGTAAATGTTTTATCAACTTAAAATCGAATCTAAATGGAATCTAAAAGGACAAATAAACTTGCAAATCAAATTCATACTTAGATAGTAAAATTAAATACTTTATTTTTCAAATAGCTCTAAATAATTTTTATTCAAACTTTAAGTTAGGCATTTTAGCCAAATGAGTTAGTTGTCGAAAAACCGTATAAACGAATATTTTAGGTGCCTTAAGAATCTTTCTAAAAGATAAATAGGAATCCCCGAACCCTATAAAGTTTTCAAAACGATTTTTCTGTTAAGTCTTTTTGAGAACATAGTTTTCTACATTTTTCTTAAAAAATAAAGTGGCGACTCTAAAAAGTCAAAAAACTTATTAGAAATTATTTTTCCGATAAAACAATATATTTGAATCGAAATATAACGAGGGATAAATTTGATCTATTTTATATATTTCAAAGAGTCTTTTGCCCTTTTTTCATCTAAAAAGTATTATAAAATGATAAAAATATCATAGTAATAATAGCATTATTCTCAAAATAATAATACTATCACTAATTTAATTTTTAAAAATAAATATGACGGAAAATTTTCATTTTACTATAGCAAATTAAACTATATGTTTATTTTTTCTTTTTGGCTTTCTCAAAAGAAAAAAAAGGATAAATATATCCTCGAATTATCGTAAAAGGTATGTAAATATCATTCGTCATACTTTTGAAATATTGGTGTCCCTGCAATTCAAAAACTAGAGAATATATGTCCTTCACTTTAATGGAAGAGTAAATAGGACACATGGTACAATCTTATCCGTCGATTTGATGCTTAATAAATGTCGGGTCGATGGATTGGATAAGATTATGACATGTGTATGTTTGTTAGTATAAATGATATATATATGCTCTAGTTTTAGAACGACGGGGGCACCAATGTTACAAAAAGCATGACGGATGACATGTGCATACCATTTATGATAGTTTGGGGTTATATTTGTCTTTTTTCCCTTCTCAAAATAGTGTTTTTTCTATATTTAGTACTAAGATTTCCAATTTCAACATTCTGCGTGACAAACTTAAGATCATAACATCTAGAGGACTACACATATCTTTAATTTAAGATCACAAAATTCAAAAATCTTCTTTTATATCTTAAATTTAGTGTTAAATCAAACGAAAATGCTTAAAGAGAGTAACAAAAGAAAAGTAAGATATGAACAATAGCTAACCTGAGCAACTATGGTAGAAGAATCTCCAGCATATATTACACATGATCTATCAAACCAATTTCCCTTAATCAAATAATCACAATTCTTTTCCTTGGAATTGTTATTTGCTAAGAAAACAGCCAATTTGGTCTTCCATTGAAATATAGATGTTGTCTTTATAGTAAATAAAAAGTCTTTCTCATCTGTGCTTTCTCCTTTAAATGCATTCCATCTCGAGTGCTCAGTCAATATCTATACAAAAATTAATTAACGGTAAAAACTTTAATTTTAAAGTAAAAATATTTACACAATCATCACTAGTAATTAAAGTTATAACAAGTAAATTATTATGATAAGTATTAAATTTTAACAATTTTGGTATTACAAATTAAAATTTAATGACAATAAAAGATATCTATTAACTATCAATGTTTACAAACTTGAACCTATAGATGTTGAAGTTATACCTACTGATGATAATGTAAAAACGAATTCACACTATACGTATAATTAAATGATTTATACTTGGTTATTGCTTTAATTTTTAGGTTATCATGAAAGCTCGATATGAAGAGTATACATCTTTTTTTTTTCAAATCGATGTATGGTACCTATATTGGAGTCCGACTAAATTCGAATTTTTGCCGGAAATCCCACATTGGGGGTCTCCCTAACAAAGGCGACTTCGTACCCAAGGAGGCTCGAACCCGAGACCACTTGATTAAGGATGAAGAAGTATTACTTATCACTCCACCACAACCCTTGTTTGTGAGTATATATCATGTTACTGCTTTGCGCATACTAGGCTATGATTAGATAAAACCTATATTTATCGATCAATATATAGAATGAAAACTTTTATTTTTTGTGTAGATATATCTTCCTTAGGGTTTGACTTGTAGTATTAACTAATATAAGTTGAGTGCAGTGTTGAGACTACTCCACCCTTAATCAGAGGTCTTGAATTTGAACCTTAGATATATATGAAATTTTTTTTGTTGGAGACGTCAACTCAAATGAGCCTTGTGTGCAGTGAGCGATCCAGATTTAGTTAAAGCTCCATTGCGGACTAGGTGGAAAAAAAAACTTACAACATGAACTTTCCCTCCCTTATTTGATTTTTTTAAAACATTTTTTTGTAACCTAGCTACTTATTATTAATTTAGAAATTATAATATAGGAAGATCTCTGAAATTAACATTTTAAAAAATAATTATGTACTACCTTTTGTTTGAGAGTGATGAGGGGATTATCAGCAGCATCAAGAATAACTCTCTTATCATGCCATCCAAAAGTTGTGCCTTTAACTTTGAACTTGAAGTTTCCATTCATATCTGAAACAACAAAATCTCCATATCTAAGTGTCTTCACCTTCCTAGATATAACAACATCAACCTCGTTCGGCGTGCAATATTCGGATCCAATTATAGCAACTGGATCATTAGCCATAGTTGCATAACTTGATTCTGCCATGAACAATAATCAGTCACTTTTACTCGTTAGTTATGCAAAAATTTAGAGAACTTGGCAATACTCTTTTATTTTTCTAAGAAATAATCAAATGACATCTATATTTATGATTTTTTATTTTTATTTTTTTTGGTTTTCAGACGAATTGGTCTGATTTTAGAGACGTGTATATGTGATTTATAATTAGTCAAATATTATTCTAACCTGTCCTTTTAGTTGAAATTTCAACTTTGATTTTTCACCAAAAGTATATCCAGATTTGTTGCTAGGTCTTAGTCGTCCCTTTTTCTTTCATATTTAATTTGTACGAAATACGTGATAATTAGGGGTGTCAAATGGATGGGTTGAGTTGAAATTGAGATATTAAAATGGGTTGAAATAGAAATCGGGTTGAGTCTTAACCCGCCTAAATTTACTTTGGCTCAAATGAGTTGGGTTCAAATGGGCTAAAAAACGGGTTGGGTCTTGACCCGTTCAATTTGACCCGATTAATCTCAATAATTTAAATAAAGTGATATTTAACTTTTGAGGGAAAAGGGTCAAGTATGCCCGTAAACTATTCGAAAAGGTCTAGATATATCCTCCGTTTAAAGTTTGGTTCACTTATGCCCTTGTCGTCAAACTTTTGGTCATAATATGCCCTTATGGGCGTTAGTTGTCATGTTGGACATATTCAACTCATTTTTCATTTCTTTAAATGCCACATGAAATTGTCATGTCATTTTGACCTTACCACATGTCATCTATATGAAAATGGAAAGATATTCGGACTCATAAACACCTAACCCGAACCATAAATCAACTCCTTTTAAATACACTATCCGACTCATTTTTACAATTTTGTTTAATTTTTATTTTTTCGGAAATCTCGAAAATGAGTAATTGAATAATAAAAAATAGGAAAAATATGAAAAAAAATATAAAATTAACGCAAAAAATTCACAAACATAACTAATACCTACATAACTAAACCCTGCATAATTAATACCTACATAACTAAACCCTGCATAAGTAAATCCTGTATAGCTAATACCTGCATAACTCTAACCAGTAACCAAACAACCCCTAAATAATTTCATTGTTTATGAACTACTTGTAACTCTCTTTACATTCTTACTATTTTGGCATGTGTTCATATAAAAAATCAAAATTAGTAACTTTTGATTTGTATCAATCATAGAGATCTTGGATGATCATCATCCTCTTCGGCCTTTCACTTTAACTATCTTAAGAAGAAGAGATGCGACATTTGCTGGAAAATGAGGTGATGTTACATTGTTGTAACGACTCACATGATCGTTTTGTTCGCTTTAATCTATTTCTCTAGTTTGATCCTTTTTGTAACTTCACTATGACTTGCAAAAATAGTTGGCAAAATATCCAAGGTGATAGTATAAGGATTGACCAAGATTTTTCAGTTTTAAAAGTTTAAAATTTGGGAGGTTTGACCAAAGGTGATAGTTCATTTGTGGATTGATACATGTAGTCTCACTAATTGTATAAACTCTTAAGAACAATATGGTTATTCTGCCACAAATTTAACATGATTCAATGTTGTTTCTCTCCCAATTTTTACTTGGGAAACTTTGATTATTCGGAGAACCTGGTCCATATTGATTGTTCTGAGAATATATTCCCTGTCCACCAAACTTGAAACTGTTGTTTTCTCTTCCCTGCCCCTTTAGGCGGAGAATTAATATCATGTGATGGTTTTGTTGTGACATATATCCTTATAATAAAAGCCCTTAGAACATTAATAAATTGATGAAGGATGAGATATGATGCCTCACGTAACATGACAGTCCTGAAGGTCTTATATTTGAGACATAAATTTCTAGCAAAATTAATTGCTTTGCTATCTTCATCCACAGTTTTGTGAATGGCTGCAAGGCCATTACATATGTCTTTTTGAATCCCTTGATGTATTCATCAATCTTTTTGGTTCCTAGTTTAACACTTTGTAGTTACGTTATTGTTTAAGCCGAAATTCCTTATCTTTTGTTGCTTGAAGATAAGATTTTTCCAACCATTCAAACATCTCCTTGACAGTTGAGCAACCCATAATTAGGTACATGTTTTCTTCAATCATGATGCCTGAGATCCAACTCCTTAGCAACACATCTTTCTCCTCCCAGTCATCAATACTACAACTATCTTTTGATCTTTCTCAACGGCTACAACTTTTTTCAGCAGCCTCTTTCGTGAAACAATTGTTTTTAGTTGGTTCATTCTCTATGATGAAATAGGTTAGTCTCATCACATGAATCAATTGGAATATTTGTGTCCTCCATATTAGGTAGTTTGTTGGTTTAAGTTTAATGGAGCAAGTGACAATGAGTTAGTGAAGTGAGGAGGTCGACATAGTGTTGGTAGAGGGGGTCATTGCAGTTGAACGTGTGTGTTTATTTTCGTTAATCAATACTCAGAGAGCCTAAGAGATTTTAAGCCTTGATACCATGTAGAGTTTCCATGTCTAGTATTAGAAAATCAAGGATTGTGTTGATGATTAAAATTGTTAAATACATATTTTTTATATAGGAAAAGAATTGTAAAGTTTTAAGTTAACTATACTTAGATTCCTACAATACTTATTACTACTATGATAATAATACAATTATAAATAATCTAATCCTAGTCGACTTCATGAGCTATTTCAAAAAGTAGCAGTCTAGTCGATATAAGTGACCTAAACCTAGAGTGACTTTAACTCCATCGTACACATTGCTTGAATCAAAATATTCAACTTGTCCCCTGTATTTAATTTTTTTTTTATCTTCAACAGTTAGGTGTTTATCATGATATTAGAATTTGGATCGTAAAAATATCCACATGGAAACATATCTTAGTCATTTATTTTTTAGCTCCTGTGGGTATCATTAACACTTCTATGGTTCGTTTATTATGTCATAAAGCTCATAATTACTAATGTAAATTATTTAAACATTTATGGGACTTCACATCTTGATTAAATATTTTTAAGAAAAGAGTAAAATTACCACTTGAACTAAAAATAACTTTCTTAATTGAAATAATATATTATAATAACAAGTGACAACTCTCTAAAATAAATATGGATTCCTTCGTTCCATCATACGTGTGACCTTTCCTTTTATTTCGTCCTAAAAAGAATATCATCTAATTATAAGTGGCAATAATTTAAGTTTAAAATTTTCATATTACTTTTAAAGAAGGCCAAATACATACGCAGGTCCCTAAAGTTGTTTGCGTTTTCCCCCCAGGTACCTCAACTAACCTAGATTCCTATTGAATCCTTTAGCCCCCTATAATTTGATTCTTTTAAATATTCTTGGCTGATGTGGAGCCAAATTTCAATAAATTATTTTTGGTAATTGGGCGCGTGAGATGAACCTTTCCCACGTGAAAATTTGACCAATACACTCCAACCCAATTACACGTCAGTGCCACATATTAAATCATCAAACCTAAAAACCAATTTCCCCCCAAAACACTTCTAACCCGTTTCTAAACGAGAAAACCCTAAGAATCTCTCCCTTTCAATGACTTTTACAGCTAAAATTCTTAGATTTTAAAGTGATTTCAAGTGTTTTGTTGAAGGAATCATCGAAGATTGCAGACGATTTTGGAGTTCATTTGCGATTTTCGAGTTGACGAGTGTGAGGTAAGTTCATTCCCTAATTTCTATGTAATTTTTATTGTTGTAGTGGTTGTGTGTTTTTAATATATGTGTTGAGCCTGTGTTTTTTATTGATATATACTGGTTTTAGTTTCAATGTGGTTGTTGTTGTTAATATCTGGAGAAAGTTAGGATTTTTTTATTTTTATTGTTCATAACTTGTCAGAAAAATTTGGGGCCTTGTTTCAGGGAATCTTTAGGACGCCATTATTATAACTCGTTTTCATCATGGTGGTAAGTTTATTCAGGACAAAACTGGAATTACTTATAAAGGGGAAGCCGAGGTGGAATATGTTAATATCGACAAGGACCACTTCTCAATAATCGAGTTACTTTTTTACACTAAACAATTGGGGTATATTACTGTTGGTGGGTTCTGTGTTAAAAACCCCACAAAAATGGCTTTATTGAGGCGGACACTAATTTCACTTTAGTAAATGTCATCAAAGACCTAAAAGATGGTGACTTTTTAGACCTTTATGTGAAGCATGTGGTGGATGATGTAGAAGTGGTCACAACGGGTTTGCTTTGTGGGTCTGTCGTTGAAGAAAACGTAGAAGATATAAATATGACTGCAAGTGAAGGGTTGAATCATGAGGCTAAATCTGAAAATGTTAATGTGGAAATTGAGCCACGGGATATATCAGATTTAGATGTGTAATGGACTGAATCAAATGAAGAAAATAGTGATGACTCTCAAGAGGATGTTATTCCTGATGTGGATGACTCTGAGGTTGATGAAGAATTAAGATCTCTTAGAAATGAAAGGAGAAACAAAGTGAAAAAGAAAAAACCTACTCAAACTGAGAAAATAAAGCTTGGAACAGCTGATATTGATAGAGGCTTTGAAGACATATGAAGGAATAAGGCTGCTAGATACACTGGAAGACTAGGGGGTGATGAGCAATATATAGATAGCTCAGAATTGGAAAGTGAAGACAGTAGGGATGAATTGGATCCAGAATTTATGAAGGGTGTTGATTTACCAAGAAGAAGAAAAAGTAAAAAGGTAAGATTTGATCCTGATTGTGTTGTAGCAATTTTTGAGCTTGGTATGAAATTTGAAAGTGCTGAACAATTTAGAAAAGCTGTTGCAGACTATTCTTGTGAATATAAAACTAGGTCAATATCAGATTTAGATGTGTAATGGACTGAATCAAATGAAGAAAATAGTGATGACTCTCAAGAGGATGTTATTCCTGATGTGGATGACTCTGAGGTTGATGAAGAATTAAGATCTCTTAGAAATGAAAGGAGAAACAAAGTGAAAAAGAAAAAACCTAGTCAAACTGAGAAAATAAAGCTTGGAACAGGTGATATTGATAGAGGCTTTGAAGACATATGAAGGAATAAGACTGCTAGATACACTGGAAGACTAGGGGGTGATGAGCAATATATAGATAGCTCAGAATTGGAAAATGAAGACAGTAGGGATGAATTGGATCCAGAATTTATGAAGGGTGTTGATTTACCAAGAAGAAGAAAAAGTAAAAAGGTAAGATTTGATCCTGATTGTGTTGTAGCAATTTTTGAGCTTGGTATGAAATTTGAAAGTGCTGAACAATTTAGAAAAGCTGTTGCAGACTATTCTTGTGAATATAAAACTAGGTCAATATCAGATTTAGATGTGTAATGGACTGAATCAAATGAAGAAAATAGTGATGACTCTCAAGAGGATGTTATTCCTGATGTGGATGACTCTAAGGTTGATGAAGAATTAAGATCTCTTAGAAATGAAAGGAGAAACAAAGTGAAAAAGAAAAAACCTAGTCAAACTGAGAAAATAAAGCTTGGAACAGGTGATATTGATAGAGGCTTTGAAGACATATGAAGGAATAAGACTGCTAGATACACTGGAAGACTAGGGGGTGATGAGCAATATATAGATAGCTCAGAATTGGAAAATGAAGACAGTAGGGATGAATTGGATCCAGAATTTATGAAGGGTGTTGATTTACCAAGAAGAAGAAAAAGTAAAAAGGTAAGATTTGATCCTGATTGTGTTGTAGCAATTTTTGAGCTTGGTATGAAATTTGAAAGTGCTGAACAATTTAGAAAAGCTGTTGCAGACTATTCTTGTCAATATAAAACTAGGTTAAAATTGAAGCCTAATGACAAAAAAAGAGTTAGAGTTAAATGTGAGGACAAGAAATGTAAATGGTTGCTGTTTGCTAGTATAGATAAAGATTCTGGTGATTTTGTTGTCAAAAATTATTATCCTGTGCATGTACGTCCTCAATCAACCAAGAACAAGTTGTGTACATATAAGTTTGTTGCAGAAAAGTTCAAGGATGAAATTACCTGTCAACCATATATAAGAATATGGGAAATTCAGGAATTGGTGAGAAAAAAATTTGTGTCGTATGTCGGAAAAACTGTTTGTCATAGGGCAAAAAAGAAGATTATCAAGGAGTTCTTAGGTGATTGGAAGATGGAATTTCAAGATTGTGTGATTTTGCAGACATGATTAAACATACTAATCCTGGTACTTCCTGTTGATTGAGGACAGATAGAGAGTCTCAACCAGGAAAAACTTTGTTTGTTTACTTCTATGTTTGCTTTGATGCATTGAAGAGGGGTTGGTTGGAAGGATGCAGAAAAATTATTGGTTTTGATGGATGTTTTCTGAAGGGTTCTTGAAAGGGAGAATTGTTGGTTGCTGTTGGTAGAAATGAGAATCAACAGATATTTCCAATCGCATGGGCTATTGTTGACACAGAGATAAAACATAGTTAGAGTTTTTTTCTCAAGTACTTGATAGAAGATCTGAACTTAGGCACAAGACATGGACTGACTGTTATGTCAGATATGCAGAAGGTTAGATGGTTTTTGTATTGTATCTTGTTCTTTTATTTTTTATTTTCTTGTATTGCTAATACTTTTTAATGTTTGTGCTACAACTGTTTACATAGGACCTTGTACTAGCTTTATGTGAGTTGCTACCAGATAGTGAGTAGAGAAGGTGTGCTAGACATATCTGGTCCAACTGACGTCAATTATGGAGTGGTGAAGAAACAAGGAAATAGTTCTGGAGATGTGCTAAGTCAAATTTTGAAGTGAAATTTGAAGATGAGATGGATAAACTCAACAAATTAGGTAATAAAATTTGTGAGGACTTGTTGCATTATGAAAAAACTACTTGGTGCAAAGCATATTTTAAAGAACATTCTAAGTGTGACATTGTTGAAAACAATATGTGTGAAACTTTTAATTCTTGGATACTAGTTGCTAGACATAAGGCTATCATAACTATGTTAGAGGAGATTAGACACAAGACAATGGACAGAACTATTGTAATAAGGCAATTTGCTGAAACTTGGATTTCAGATATCTCTCCATGGCTAGACTAGTACTTGAAGAGAACAAAGATCTTGCTAGATTTTGTGATGTTAGATTCAATGGTGATATTGGGTATGAAATCTTAGATGGTCAGTACAGACTTATTGATGATATAAGGAATAAGACATGTACATGTAGGACATGGCAATTGAGGGGCATACCATGTTAACATGTTGTGCTTGCATATCAGCACAAAGGCATATAACCTGAACATGAAGTGGTACTTTGGTATAGGAAAGAGACATTTTTGAAGGCTTATAACCATTTTCTATAGCCAATACCAAACATGAAAATGTGTCCTCACACTAGTGGTGTAGTGATTGAACCTCCTGAACCAAAAGTCATGTCTGATAGGCCACCAAAGTGCAGGAGAAAGACAAATAATGAGCCTAGGAAAAAGTATGGAAAGTTGTCCAAAAGAGGAGTAAAAATGACCTGTTCCCTGTGTCATCAAGTAGGCCACAATAAAAAATCTTGTCCAACATTGGTAAGTTATTATCTCTTCTAATACATCTACAATAAGCTTCAATTATTTACAATAATCAATTTTTATTACCGTATTAATAGGTTGGAACGGGACAACCTGGAGGCTACCCAAACAGGCAACTAAGCTCAAGCCAACTACCAATGTCTAGCCAACCATCAAGCTCAAGCAAGCCACCATTGTTTAGCCAACCATCAAGCTCAAGCCAGCCACCACTTTTTAGTAGACCATCAATCTCAAGTAAGCCACCAGTATTCAATCATCAAGGCAATTCTATATGTTTTGATTCTTCAGCTGTTAGAAGAGAGAAACAACCTCCTAAAAGCAGAGGCACATGCAGAGGCAGAGACACTGGGAGAGGCACTGGCAGAGGCACTGGGAGAGGTACTGACAGAGGAACTGGTAGAGGCACTGGGAGAGGCACTGAGAGAGGTACTGACACTGGCAGAGAAATTGGAAGAGGCACTGGTAGAGACATTGGAGGTGTATCAAGTCAGCAACCTGATCAACCAAGGGCTATGAAAGCTTCAATATCAACAGGAAGACAAAAGAGGACCAAGACTATAGGATTTGGCATCTATAAAAATGCAAGTGGTAGTCAAACCTTTAATGTAAGTGTACACATAATTTTGTTCATTTCTTGCTCTACTATATAAAGTCTCATTTTAAGATATTTCTATGCAGCCTGGTACTGCAGGAGAAAAAGCTGTCAATCCGAGAGTTTATAGGGATGCATCTCCAACAAATATTGATATTGGTTATAAGCCTCGAGGACTCAAGTGGAATGGTGGAAATGCTGTCGCTGGTTCACAGTTGCAACGAATCACTCAGTCAAGAAAAAACAAGCGTGGAACATCTAGTGCACCAAAAAATGCCTAATTTATGTAGAAAAGTCACTTTTTGGTTGTGTAATTAGCAGCAGAAATTTGTATTGACTGCTTTGAAACTTGGAGCTCACTAGAGCAAATTAATGGCATGAATGATCAATTTTTACTGCTTTTGAGGCACAAATTATCTTCATTCCTTCAATTAAATCATTACGATAAAAACACAAGGCATTTACAATAGAAAAACCGATCAAATTGCCCATAAAGAACACTACAATCTACCATACATACTTTTATGAAGGAATCTAATAGAAGACAAATGAACCAACTAAGATCATTTTGTTACACAAATCCAAGTAGCCAATATCACCCTTACGATAATGCATATCATCCATATTTTTCTTGATCGATTCCTCTCCAATTCATATGTTTTGACTCTTTTCAACAAACCCCATATCACCCTCCTAGCTTGAGCAGGCATTTCATCATCATACCATCGAAAATATCCACATCCACCTCGTGCCTACAAAATTAAAGAAAAAAAATGAATTATAAATAAGGTGATTCCTTACTATATTGGACAAAAAAAATAAATTTGATTCACCTTTGAAATTTTGCAACAAAGGAACCTACGTCCAGGATTGGATTGTGTCCATGTGGTCTTCATTTCCACAACGTTCACACATTGACATAGTACCATCGCAGTTGAAGAAGAAGAAATTGATGAAGAAGATAAATTCGATATTGGAACTTGATGATTAAGAAGAAATCAATGAAAAAGATATATAATATAATGAGCTAAAGAGGAGAAATAATGATGAAGAGAACCAAAAGAGGATAAATAAGGGAAGAATGGGAGAAATTAGGGTTAAAAGGGGGAAGAAGATCGTTGGTGGATGGTTCAAGATCCACATCAGTGCTTTTGAAGCGTCTGCACGCGCTTAAAGGATGTGAGATCACGTTTGGCTCCACATCACCCAAGAATATTTAAAAGGATCAAATTATAGTGGGTTAAAGGATTCAATAGGAATCTGGGTTAGTTGAGGTACCTGGGGAAAATGCGCGAACAACTTTAGGGACCTGCGTATGTATTTGGCCTTTAAAGAAATGATTTATAATCATTCAAACATTTAAGAATTATTTTAGACTATAAATTTTTAAAGAAAAATCCCTTTTTTTTTCCGTAAACATAACGTTAAGTCAAACGATATTACATAAAATGAACCAAAATAAAATAAACATTTTTTAACTTTCGAGAGCGACACCTAAACCGGCAGCGACACCTAAAACAGCAGCATCGTTGACTGCATTGATAGCATCAAGGACTACTATTAATGAGACGATGAAGGCTTGATCAATATTTGGATACATTGTCACCATAAAATTGTCTTTTCCAATCAATAAACTTTTAGTAGTAATTATCTCATGCATCTGCAATAAGTCATTCACACCAATAGTGTAAGTATTCTAATATTCATCAGAAAAAATAATATATGTATTAACTTTTTCAACTTTGTGTATTATTAATATCTTATTTGATATACATTTAGGTAATGTATAAATAATACTTATATTAGTTATACAATACTCTATTATGTATTAAAGTGTATATTATTAGCTAATACAATGAATTTTCGTATATTAGTAATATAAAGAATTATAACACCTGCATTAAATTCATTAATGATATAACTATCCCTCAAATCCCTCACAGAACATTTTTCATTTTTCAAAGCTAATGGGTGTAGAGTATATTATTGTAAACGAGTTTTTTTTTCTTATAGTAGAACTTATGCAAGATTTGGTATTTTCTTATACATCAAATAGAATAGAATATGAGAAATAATGTCACCATTACTATTTGAACACATTACTATTGAACTTTATTCAACATTATTCTCAAATAATAATAGTGTTACTCACATAATTTATAAAAAGAAATATAATTAAAAAATTCATTTTACTATATAAAAAATGAAATTATGTGTCTTATTTTTCTTTTTGGCTTTTAAAATAGTGTTTTTTTCTACACTTAGTAAGTTTTATAATTTCAGCATTACTATAAGATAATCTTAAGATCACAAGAATTAGAGGACTACACACATCTTTATTTTAACACCATTGTGAACACCTCATTTTTGACGTGTTTATTTTACTCCTATAATATTTTAGTTAGGAATTTTATTTTTATTTTTATTTTGGATATTTGTTTTTATTATTTTATCGGCTCAAATGACCCAATTTTGTTTAAATTGGGCTGATTTAGATCAATTCTGATGGCTCAATTGATTTTGACCCGGTCAATAGAAATGGTCAAGATTGAATCTCAACCATTCATGATATTTTGATCCAAGGGCTATTATTGGACCCAAACAAAAATACAAAACTCCAAAAAATTAACATTTTTTTTATTTTAGATTTTTTATTTTTCTTCTTTCCCTTACTACCATGCCGCTGGCCGGCCACCGCTGCCACCACCGCCCGGTGGCCACCACCTTTTTGGATGGAAAAATCTTTAAAATTTTACCATCTTTTCCTTTCACTCTCCTCTACCTAAATCTACAAACTTTTCATCCATATCTATAGCCAAACCCCGTAGATCTAAGGAAAACTAAATATTAATTTTTACTTTTTCCCTTAGATTTATAAAGTTCCGGTCATTTCCATCCCAAACCCTTTACATAAATGTGTAGAGCTCTTCAAGGGCTATCATTTGATATTAATTTTAAGTTTAAAATCCATCAAAAAAAATTTCGGAAAAGTTTTCCGGCGACCTTCATTTACCCGGAAGTTATGTCAATCTCCCCCCCCCCCCCCNTCATTATCTTTTTTCGTTTGACCATATAAGTCTTTTGATGTCGAATTTGTGTTATTAATGTTCTTTAAGTTTATCATGTTGATGTTGTTGCTTGAAGTATTATTATTATTTATTTATTTTTATTTCGTTTTATGTTTATTTTTTTCTGCATTATTTTGTTATGTTTGATCTTTGAAATTGTTTAGATGTTTAAATTTTGTGTTAGTGGATCAATTTGTTTGGGTATTGATGAAATAGGTCAACATTTGGGTCTATTTTAGATTTTTTCAGATGTCCCATCAGCTATTATTCAAACAATTAATAAAAGAAATGGGTCATCTACATGACATTTGGGACTTATATTTTCAGATGACCCATTAACTATTATTCAAACAATGAATAAAAGAAATGGGTCATCTAAATGACATTTGGGCCTATTATTTTCTGATGACCCATATAACTATATTCAATTACTGAATAAAGTAAATGGGTCATCTTAAAAGGGCAAATGAATCATTCAATTAATCTGATTTTTCTTAAAACAAAAATAAAAAAAAATTGGCCATCTTGGGTGGCACCTTGGGAAAACAAAGAGTCCAATGCATGCATTGACTCTTAAGTAATCAAGAAAAGTTGGAGGTTTAATGTTGAACACCTATTTAAACCCCCTTCTTTTTTTCATTTAAAAAAGAAAAAGAAGAAAAACAGATAGAAAGAAAATTGCAAGAAGAAAAAAAAAACTTAAAAAAATTTCTTCTTCTTAAAAAAGAAGAAGATATTTCTCTTGGGTTGTCTGGGAATTCAATTGAATTTGCTTCTATTATTTGCTTGTCATCAACTCTAGGTATTTCTTTTTACATTTCAATGTAATCTTGAATTAATGTTTATGTTCTTTTTATGTTTTTTTTTTGAAAAATTATTGATTTATTTTGCGAAGTTTATTATGTTTATCCTTATGTTACTTAGTTTGTATATTTTTATTAGTTTATTCTAAGGATAATACTCAATTATTTCCCTAGCCTATACCCAAAATTCCTGAGACACACCTTATCTTTGATGATGTCCTATTACCCTCTCCAACTTTTTTTTTTAAGTAATTAATTACCACTTTCGTACCTACGTGGCAATATACGTGAATTCACCCATGTAGGGCGCCTGAGTGAAGATTTTGGCTAACAATGACCAATAAAAGTTAGCCACGTGTCAAAGTAATTTGAAAAAAATTCAAAAATAAATATTAATGTTTCTCTCTAAAGCAGTTGTCTTCCTCTTTTGAAAAAAAAATCCCATTTTCATGGTTCTTCATTTTTAAAGAAGCTTCATCCATTATCATTCAAGTTAAATAGCTCCTTGATTTGAAAAGGTAAAGTAAAATTTAATATATTCTTTACATCTTTTTATGTCGATTATTAATTCTTATTTTTTTTGACAATGTTTATAAAGTTAGGGTTATGACAAAATCCGAGTTGAATAAGTTGTGTATGGATGAGAACGATTCAATGTTTAACGCGGAAGTGCGATGCAAGCATGGAATCTTACTGCAAATGCAGACGTCTTGGTCAAATCGCAATCCCAGAAGACGATTTTGGTCTTATCCTCACTATGAGGCCACAAAATGTAATTTCTTTAGATGGACAGACACAGAGAGAGTTGATGAAAGATCTCGTTTTATTCTTCCAAAATTGGTGAATAGGATTAACGAGTTAGAAAAGAATTATGAGTGTGTGAAGATGCAACTGGAACAGCTTGATAATTCCAACATTGAACAGTCAAAACTAGAGAAAATTCCTTTGGATGAAGGTGAAAGTCTTCGAAATCGTTATGAAAATCTGAACATCAATTCAAAGGAGAATGTTGAAAACATAAAAGAAATGGGTGAATTGAAAGACAAGAAGAAGATGAAAGGGATGAAAATGAAAAAAACAAAAAAAAATTTCCCTCTTTCTTTTTTTGTTCCTTTATCTACATTTTGATAAAGTAATTTTGAAAACATAAATGGCCAGCTTTTTCGAATTTGGGAAGTGTAAAAGTAGCTGATAGTCACTTTTTAGAAAGCTGCAAAAGTGGGGCCCGGCGCGTGTTGAACAAACACATCAACCTTTCTTATTATTATTGCCACATAGGTACGAAAGTGGTAATTAATTACTTAAAAAAAAGTTGGAGGGGGTAATAGGACCTCATCAAAGATAAGGTGTGTCTCAGGGATTTTGGGTATAGGCTAGGGGAGTAATTGAGTATTATCCCTTTATTCTATAGTGTTTCTCATATGATTGTGTTTATTATGATGTACATATATATTATTAATCATATTTAGTTTAAATGTTAGCTTTAGTAAGTAAAAATAAATAAATAAATAAAATATAACAATCGCAATTTTTTTAGGTTTTTCGTAACTTTCTTTTTGAAAAACGAACTTAAGAAAAAATAAAAATAAAAAATGTAAAAATAGTCATTTTTGCAAAAGGGTTTAATCTGATCATTTTTGCAACAAAAGAAAAATGTAAATCTGATTATTTCTGCAAAAAATGTAAATCTTGTTATTTCTGCAAAAAAAATGTGTAAATATGATCCTTTTTTTTTCAAAAAAAAATTAAAAATAAAATTCTCTTAAATAAATATTTGAATTGATTATTAAAGTAAAAATACAAATTTGACTAATTTGATTTAATAATCTAACAATTAGAAAATTTGCTATTTTGCAATCTTCTATCAAATAAGTCAAGGTAGTCATTTTATATATAATTTTTTTTTTACCAAATTGGTTATTTCTTAAATTTTTATCATTATAAAAAAAAGAAATTAAAACTAGAATTCCTTACCCAATCTCTGTTTTTCATAGACCAAACATAAAAAAAAAAATTATTTTAAACTAAGAACTATCTGGTGACTTGGAACACCTAAAAAACTCAATTCCAAGTGGCGACTGTACAAAAAAAATAAAAATATTTATTTTTTTAAACTCATCATATCCTCAACAATTGTAAAAAATAAAATTGGTGTGACAGATTTGACAACTCCGCTGGGGACCACTTCTTTTAGAATTCGAGCATTGTACATTAACTTTTTTTTTTGGCTATTTTGTTTATTTGGATAAATTTTATGTTTGGGTGCTAATTGTGTTATTTCAGCAATTCATTGTTTTGACATTATATTGTATATAAAGTAATTTCTCTCGCACACCCTCTGAGTCTCTGTAATTTTGTTATACACTGTGTGTGCGGTTACGCTCCACAGGACTTCTGTCTAGGATGAGTCAGTGTGCGGTTATGCTCCTGATTCAAGGTTGTGACACATGTTAGGCGGAATCGGACCACTAGTTAAGCCGGAATAGCTCTGCTACCCGTACGCTGACCCTCCCCGACTCGAGTTGTCCGCTCGAGTAAGGCAGTCTAGACACCTTCATAAATGTTAAACCTAGATAAAATGTCTTTGGTATGCTGTTTTTTTTTTTCTTTCATCATGTGCATTTGACCTAGCGAAATTTAAGATATATATCCATGCTAGACCAAAATGTTCATTTTATATGGTATGTAAAAACAGTTGATTTAGAAGGCCTTGACATTGTTGACCATCTTCAAAATAGCTTTGTGAGTTTAATTATTTATTTATTTTTTTAAAAAAAGGTCAAAATAAAAGGGGTAGTCTTCCCAAGACAAGTTTTTCTTTTATGAACTACGCACACCTAATTCTCACTAAAAAGAGATACGTAGGCATCTCTTCTCGGGTTCGGTGTTTGTAAAAATTGGTGTTTTATTTTATATTTTTTTAAAAAAAAACTCTTTTTTTTACTTTTCTTTCTTCACTCTATTAGAGTTTGTCATAAAAACCTTTATTGGATTCTATTTAAAGGTACAAATGGCACCATCGACCAAAGGACAAGGTTCAAAAAGGCCTAGAAGCGAAGGAATTTCAGAGTTCAAGATCGTAGATACTATACCAAAAAATTTATGGCAATGGTGGACAGACATGGGAAGTCATGAGAAAAAAAGAGTAAAGGAATACTTAGAGCATTTAGTGCATCTTATAGAGATTGACTCTAGAAGGGATGTGGTCGAGGCATTGATTCCTTTTTGGGATCCCAAAAATAATGTATTTCGTTTTTCTGACTGCGAGATGACACCAACTTTGGAAGAAATTGTCGGCTTCATAGGAAAGGGGTCTACTGTTCGAGGTGCTGATCAACGCAATAAAAGACCCATAATTCCGAAACATGTTGATGCCAAAAATTCTTGGAATTGCTCAAGATTAATCAAATAGAGAAAGAGAGTTTGAAAAATGGGTGGGTCTCATTGGACTTTCTATACCAGAGATAAGGCCAAAGTGATGGATTCAAGAACTATCGAAACCAGTTGAGTAACCAAGGGGATGAAGAGGCTTGGAAGGCAAATGGATGTTTTGCTTTTATGATCGCATTTTTGGGGCTCATTATTTTCCCCAAAAGGGACAAGCATATTGACATTCGTCTGGCTGGTGTGGTGAAGGCGTTGACCACAATGGAAAGTCCATCTATTATTCCTATGATCCTGGCAGATATGTTTCGTGCATTGACTAAATGTTTAAGTGGGGAAATGTACTTTGAAGGCTGTAGTATTTTGCTCCAAATATGGTTTCTGGAACACCTTTATCACCATGATCGTGCGCCTAGGTTTACTGCAGGTTGGTGCAACTATGTTTCCTCTCATAAGGAAAGGGAAGCCAAAATTGATTTTCCAAAAGAAATCATAGCGTGTGAATAAAAACTTTCAGTGATCACATCTGATGAAATAGTGTGAAATTATTATTGGTTACCAGCTAAGGATATCATTTGCATGTCTAGTGGTATCTCATTTCTTGTGTTGATTGGTCTTAGAGGTGTTCAACCATATGCCCCACTTCGGGTTATGCATCAACTAGCCAGAGTTCAAGAAATCCCACCCAATGATGATATGAGTAGGTTTGCATATGGCACTCCACCAGGTTTTGCTTTTAATAGCGAAGATATTATGAAGATTTGGTACGGAAGTATATTTCTGAGCTAAGTGAAATGGTTGTGGAGAAAGATAGAGGAAAAGTGGTTCCTGGGTACCTATCGTGGTTTTGTGATCCAATGACATTTGGTGACACTCCCGAAGGATCCAACAGAAAAAGAAGAGATCAACATATCATAAGACATTTGAAAAAAGAGTTGGAGAAGGCCAAAGCAACCATTGCACGGCAAGAAGTACAGGTCCAAAGAGGAAAAAATCACAAGTTAGAGTTGCAAGATATGAAAGGAGAATTGAAGCATGCAGAGGGAAGATTAGCCCGGTTAGAGGAAGAATTGCATAGTAGAATCCACTTGGAACGACAGATAAAAAAGGAGCAGAGTTTTGAGTCTCTCGATTGAAGAGGGACTTAGTGGCATCCGAAGAGGTCGTGCACTGTCAAAAGGAAGAACTTAAGCGGCATAAGGAAAAATTCGAGAAAGAAAGATCGTGTTGGATGCATCAGTTAGAAGAATGTAAAAGAAAAATCAGTCATTATGTTGACATTGAAGAGGGGCAAAGACAACTGATCATCGAGAGAGCAATACTTCGCCATCAACTTGAAGCAGCAGAAGGGCGAGAGGCCCTCTTGAGGAATAATCTTGGTGATCATCAGGCTTTGTTAAATGACTGTCATCAAAACATGGGAAGGGCTAGACTTCAAGTTCATCAAATGGCAGAGCAAACCTCCTATGTTATTAAAAATCAGCGTCGTATGAATGATCAAGAAGTGGCTGAGCAAGAACGGACCATTGTTCCCCATCTGCCGAAGGTGTTGCTGAATTTGTATGAGATCTTGGGAGAAAAAAGAAAGCCCAAGAAAGTGATGAAGATTGAAGAGATGTTTTAGTTGTTTTTTTTTTTGTTCGTTTCATTTTGTTTGTTGAAAGGCTTGGTTTTCAGTTTAAAATTTGGTGTTTAAGGATATTATGTTGATCTGGGTTGTGTTTAAACCTTTTGATTTTGTTGTTTTCTTGAAGTTTTGGCGAATGAATTCCAAATTAATATTTTTGAGTTGTCTAAATCTTTGAACTACGTAATGATCTGATTCATGCAGTAACATGATACGTAGGCAACCTCCAAAGGGTCCGATCAGAGTTTCTTTTTCAAAACTTTTTTTTCCAAAAAAAAGGGACAATAAGCAAAGAAAGATGGGATGAAACAATGGCCTTCTAAACCATGTTACTATGTGATTAATAAGTGTGTGATTGATTTATAAAATTGTCTAACCACTAACAAGTTTGTTCATTTCACATCAACTCTACTTAGCTTTCGGTGGTTGGTTTGTGGTAAACTGGTAGAGCACCCGTACTTTACCAGGTCTAAGGTAAGAGCATCAATGACGACCAATACTGAAACAATGGTGAATCCAGCGGATACTCCAATTGATTAAACAATAAGAGAGACAGTCACTGTTGAAGTAAATCGGACGTTGAGACATATTATGGCATAGTTGTGGCAAGCCTGGGACAATGTACAAGAACCACCAACGTTTATTCCTGGTTTTCCTGAGATCACTAGTATCTAATCTTCATCCTCTCAGGTCCCAATATCAGAACCTTTCTTCCCTCCAGGGTATGGTCCATTTGATAATTGTGGGGCCGGGCCATCAACAACACGTTTTCAAGGCATGCCATTTAGGAATACTCCCACTGTCACAACAGCTGCAACGGTCTATACACTCCCACAACCGATTGTGACACAAAGAGCAGCTCAAGAGGGACAGTTCACCACTCATCCAGAGCAGTACTATACTCCTTGATAGGATTTGGGGCCCTAACTCTGTTCAATTCGGCTTCCCCATTGATGTTGAGAGGCCCACTCCAGGCTCAGAGCAAGAAGAAATGTTGAAAAAAATGAAAAGCATCGAGCAACACATGAATAACATGCAAGGGTTAGGAGGGCACAAAAGTGTCGCATTCAAAGACTTGTGTATGTTCCCAAATGTCCACCTGCCACCTGGGTTCAAACCCCTAAGTTTGATAAGTATGATGGACACGGTGATCCTATAGCTCACCTTAAGAGATACTGTAATCAACTTCGGGATGCAGGGGTTAAAGAATAATTGCTCATGGCTTATTTTGGTGAGAGCCTGACTGGTGTTGCCTCATAATGGTTTATAGACCAAGAGATCACCCACTGGCACATATGGGATGATATGGCTCAAGATTTTGTTAGACAATTTCAGTACAATGTCGACATTAAGCCAGATCGTAATACACTATTCAATACAAGAAAAAAACCAAGTGAAAGCTTTAGAGAATATGCTATCAAATGGAGGGAACAAGAAGCCCAAGTCAGGCCCCCATTAAATGAGCAAGAATTGGTTGATATCTTCAAAGAGGCTCAAGATCCTGACTACTTCCACCACTTCACAGCCGCAATGGGAAGACCGTTTCACACAACAATCAAAATTGGGGAAATGGTCGAAAGTGGTCTCAAAACAGGAAGGATCGTGAGCCAAGCATAAATCAAAGCTACCACACAGGCCATTCAAGGTGGTTCAACAAGTTTTGGAAATCGTAAAAGGAAAGATGAAGTTATTTCACTGGCATCAGGGTCAAGGGGAGATCAGAGAAAGTCTAATTGTCCTTACACATCAATTCAGGGACAACTTAGCTATCCTCAGCATTACTACCCTTATGCCCCTCAATATCCAGTATCTCCATCTCCGTACACGGTCTTAAATGCTCAGTCATATGTGCATCCTCCCAATCGCCCACATTTTCGGGCCTCATCTCAAGGAAACTTTTGCCCGCAATGGATACCCTATCAGGTCCCTTACAACTCTCCTCTTATGCAGAATTATGCTTAAGATCAAGCACAGAAAAAGAAATTCACTCCATTGGGAGAGTCGTACTCCAACTTGTATCAAAAGTTAAGAAAGATAGGAGCGATTGAGTGTATCCCACCACATCGTCTGAATCCAAATGATCCAGGTTTCTAAGCCAATGAAAATGTGAATACCATTCAGGAGCCCCAGGACACAGCACTGATAATTTTTGGACCTTGAAGGGAGCAATAGAGAAGTTGATCGAGCATGGAGTTGTTGTTGTGACAAATGATCAAAACACTCTCAATGTGACAAAAAACCCACTTCCAACTCAAAATAACTTAGTGGGTATGGTTTGTGATGATCAAGAGTACAAACTCCTCAGCAAAATGGGAAAGTTGTTTAGGAAGATCGGAGAAGAAGACAAGTCAATGAAGAGTTTAGAACCAGTTGCATCTCTGAGTGTGGAAGGTGTCAATCTTGACACCAAAGTCTTGTGCGTCCCGAGGGTTTCAAAGGGGGTTGAAGTTCGAGCAGCTATGCCAAAGTTGTATGTATCAAAAGGCTTTTCATTAACACAACATGACCAAAGTTGCTTGACCAAGTTGAAAGAGCCTATTTTTGTTAAGCCCGTTCAACAGCTTCCAGTAATTGATTCAAAGGCTTTCCCTTGGAACTATAACAAAACCGCAATGGTTTATCGAGGAAAGGAGATTGTCGAAGAAGTTGATGAAGCGGGGGTTTTGACACATTCTGGAAGATGTTATTCTCCAGAAGAATTAAGAAAAGGGAAGATGACTGAAAATATCCAAGTACCACTAAAGAAAGCAGTTACTGAGGAAGAAAATGTAGAATTTCTAAAAAAGTTATGGTTCCAGATTACTCTGTCGTGGAACAATTAAAGAAGACGCCTGCACAGATTTCACTGTTGTCTCTACTTTTGCACTCAGAAGAACATCGTCTTGTATTGAATAAGGTTTTGAATGAAGCACATATGCCAAAAGAAACCACAGTAAATCAGTTGGAGAATATTGACCAAACGCGTCTTCGAGTTAAACGCCATCACTTTCACTAATGATGAGTTGCCCAAGGAGGGAGCTGGACACAACAAAGCTTTGCATCTTACAGTGACATGTGAAGGTTACTATGTAAAGAGGGTCATGATAGATGGAGGGTCAGGGTAGACATATGTCCTCTTTCTATGCTGCAAAGCTTGAAAGTTAACACTGACAGAATTCGCCCTAGTAATGTATTTGTGCGAGCTTATGACGGCTCAAGGAGGGATACCATTGGTGAAATCAAGTTAAACATGACAATTGGGCCAGTAGTCTTTATGATTGTGTTCCAAGTAATGGATATAGAAACATCTTATAATTTCTTACTAGGGAGGCCATAAATCCACATGGCTCGAGCCGTCCCATCAACTCTACATCAAGTTGTCAAGTTTGAATACAACAATAAGGAAATCACTGTTCATGGGGAAGATGATTCACCTATTTACATAGATCCATCCGTCCCATACATTGAGGCAAAGGAAGGATGTGATTTTGTTGTTTACCTGTCTTTTGAGGTTGTATCAGTCGATCGCTTTAAAGAAGGAGAATCTATCATCCAATCATGTATCTCTTCTTCCGCTTCAATGGTAGCAACGACGATGCTCAAATATGGTTATAGACCCGGTAAAGGTTTGGGAGTATATTCGCAAGGAATGGTGGATCCCATTACTCTCTTAGGAAACCAAGGCACCTCTGGCCTCGGATACAAACAAAGCAAGAAAAATGGAGATAAGGCTAAGAACCACAAAAGGATTGATTGGTCGTTGCCACAACCGATTCCCCATATTTCTCATTCTTTTATCAAACCTCAGGGTCCGCAATTGAAAGATTCATTCACTCTTGAAGACATTGAAGAAGTTATTGAGGATCTCAGTCAGTTGTTTTGTGAAGTAAATATGGTCCAAGTTGGTGAAGGTACAAGTCATGCCAAAATGCGGCTCGTGGGCTCAGGTGTTGAGTTAAGCAATTGGGAAGCCACTCATTTCCCCATAAGGAAGGAGTCGTGGTAGTTTTTTTTGCTACTCTTTTGTATTTTGTTATTCTCAAGGTTGTGGCCCGAATAGTTCAAAGTATTTTGTTATTGTCAACCCTTTTGTCCCTTTTTGATGTCAATGAAATGAAATTTCAGTTTCATAGTAAATTTTGTCTTTTTTCCCTCCCTTAATTCTTATTCTCTATTTTTCAGTTCTGTAAATGCCGACTTTGATAACATGACATGCATGCAGAACTCACTCCCTGATTTCAAAGAGTTGTTTATTCTTGAATCACCAAGTCAAGAGGTGGAATATGATGTAGAAGAGGATTTTAGGGAAATTAATAGGGAACTGGAACAATTTGAGCACAAACCGAAGCCTAATCTTAGTGAAACTGAGACACTCAATTTGGGAAGTTCTTAGGATGTTAAGGAAATAAAAGTAAGTTTACATATCAATCAAGAAATTAGAGAGGCAATAATACAACTTCTGTTTGAATACAAAGATGTATTTGCTTGTTCTTATGATGACATGCCAGGTTTGAGTGTTGATTTTGTGGTTCATAAGTTGCCCGTTTATCCTGATTTTCCACCCGTCCAGCAGAAAAGAAGGAAATTCAAACCGGACGTGAGTGAAAAAATCAAGGAAGAAATAATGAAACAACTGAATGCAAAAGTGATCCAAGCTATTCGTTACACTACTTGGTTGGCAAATGTTGTTCCTTTGCCGAAAAAGGATGGAAAGACAAGAGTTTTTGTTGACTATCGGGATTTGAACAAGGCTAGTCCAAAAGACAACTTTCCATTGCCAACTATCCACATCCTAGTTGATAATTGTGCAAAACACGAGATGAAATCTTTTGTGGACTGTTATGCGGGGTATCATCAAATCTTGATGGATGAAGAGGACGCTGAGAAAATTGCTTTCACCACTCCATGGGGAACTTATTGCTACAATGTCATGCCATTTGGTCTTAAAAATGCTGGGGAGACTTACATGAGGGCTATGACTACCATGTTCCATGATTTGATGCATAAAGAAATTGAAGTATACGTCGATGACGTAATCATCAAGTCTAAAACACAAGTTGATCATGTGCAGATCTGAGAAAATTCTTGGAAAGAGTGCGAAGATATGACCTCAAGCTTAATCCAGCAAAATGTGCATTCGGAGTTCCATTTGGAAAACTTCTGGGTTTTATTGTCAGTAGAAGGGGAATCGAATTGGATCCCTCCAAAATAAAATCCATTCGAGATTTGTCATCCCCCGAAAATAAGACCGAAGTCATGAGTCTACTTGGGAGGTTGAACTACATCAGCAGGTTTATTGCTCAACTCACAACCACGTGTGAGACCATTTTCAAACTTCTGAAGAAGGATGCTGTTGTCAGATGGACAGAAGCTTGTCAACGATCTTTTGAAAAAATCAAGGAGTATTTGTCCAACCCTCCCGTGTTGGTACCGCCTGAACCTAACAGGCCTCTATTTCTATATCTTTCAGTAACAAATAATTCCTTTGGGTGTATTCTCGGTCAACATGATGCTACAGGAAATCTACTACTTGAGCAAGAAATTCACTAGTTATGAGGTCAAGTACACCCTTTTGGAAAGGACATGTTGTGCCTTAACTTGGGTAGCTCAAAAGTTAAGGCATTAGTTATTGTCCTACACAACTTACCTCATATCAAGGATGGATCCTTTAAAGTACATCTTTCGGAAGCCAATGCCAAGTGGCAGACTCGCAAAATGGCAAATTTTGCTCACTGAATTTGACATTATATATGTCACTCGCACTGTAATTAAAGCCCAAGCTTTGGCAGACCACTTGGCAGAGAACCCAGTCGATGGTGATTACGAACCATTGGATACATATTTTCCAGATGAAGAGATTAACTCAGTTGAGGAAGTAGGTTCAAATGGAAATCAATCCTGGCAATTGTACTTTGATGGAGCAACCAACGCAAAAGGCACAGGGATTGGGGCAATTGTAATATCGCCCACAGGGCAACATTACCCTGCAACAGCTCGACTTCGTTTCTTTTGTACAAATAACACGACTGAGTATGAAGCTTGCATCATGGGTCTAAATATGTCAATAAATTTGGGTGTGCAAGAATTAATTGTGTTCGGAGATTCTGATTTGCTTATCTAACAAGCTCAAGGCGAATGGAAAACTCGAGACCTCAATCTCCTTCCATACAGACAATGTGAGGAAGATCTTAGCAAAAGGTTCATGTCCATCAAGTTTAGATATATCCCAAGGTTTCATAATGATTTGGCCGATGCCTTGGCTACTTTGGCCTCAATGCTTCCCTATCTTGGAAACACTTACATCACTCCATTAGAGATTCAAGTTCGGGACCAACATGGCTATTGTAATACAGTAGAAGCAGAACCTGATGGTGAGCCATGGTACTCAGACATCAAGAATTTTTTGAAGACAGGGAGATGCCCCGAACATGCCAACAGAAGCCAAAAACGAACTATTAGACGTCTGGCTAATGGTTTCTTTTTGAGCGGGGATGTTTTGTATAAACGAACTCCATAGTTGAATTTATTGAGATGTGTGGATGCTGAAGAAGCCGATAAAATTATGAATGAAGTGCACGCTGGGGTATGTGGACCATACATGAACGGATATGTCCTTGTAAAAAAGATACTCCGGGCGGGGCGGGGTATTATTGGCTTACCATGGAAAGGGATTGCTTTCACTTTGTGAAAAAAATGTCATCAATGTCAAATCCATGGTGATCTCATTCATTCACCTCATTCAGAGTTGCACCCCATGGATGCTCCTTGGCCCTTTGTTGCATGGGGAATCGATGTAATCGGACAAATTGAGCCAAAAGCCTCTAATGGACATCGATTCTTTTTGGTTGCAATTGATTACTTCACCAAATGGGTGGAGGCGATAACTTTCAAAGCAGTCACTAAGAAGGCGGTCGTTGATTTTGTTCATTCAAACATTATTTGTCGATTTGGTTTCCCAAGAGCTATCATCACAGATAATGCTGCAAACCTCAATAGTAATCTGATGAAGGAGGTATGCGAGCAGTTCAAAATTGTGCACCAAAATTCTACTACATACCAACCAAAAGCCAATGGAGCTGTGGAGGCAGCCAACAAGAATATCAAAAAGATTCTCAGAAGGATGGGTCAAGGCACTAGACAATGGCATGAGAAGCTGCCTTTTGCACTTTTAGGTATCGCACAACAGTGCGCACCTCGATTGGTGCAACTCCTTATTTGCTGGTGTATGGAACTGAGGCTGTGATTTCAGCGGAAGTCGAAATTCTATCTCTTTGAATTATTGTCGAGGTTGAAATTGATGATACTGAATGGGTCAAAACCCGACTAGAGCAACTCGCATTAATAGACGAGAAACAATTGATGGCTATCTGTTTTGGTCAGCTTTATCAGCAAAGGATGGCTCGTGCATACAACAAAAAGGTGCACCCAAGACACTTTGAAGTAGGTTAACTGGTCTTAAAGCGCATTCTCCCCCACCAAGAAGAAACCAAGGGAAAGTTTGCCCCAAATTGGCAAGGTCCATATCTTATCAAGGAAGTATTGTCCAAATGAGCCCTGCACCTTACTGATGTGGAAGGAAAAATCATGGGCATAATTGTTAATGCAGATTCAGTCAAAAGATACTACATCTAATGCATTCTAAGGTTCTGCGACAAGTTTGGGGTTGAAAGAACAAAGGCACCTCTTCAAAAAAAATATCTCTCATTGAAAATCTTAACTATGTTTGACCTGATTCCGAAAAGATACATAGGCAACCCTTTAGGGGTTCGGTCATATAAAAAAAATTTAATTTTCCAGTATTTACAGAAACTGGGGCATTGTTTTAGTTTTTTTTATATAGAATAATGTCAGATTGTAATTTTGTTTATTCTGGCAACCGAGTTTTTGATCAAATCTGAAAATGATATTAATCATCAAAGAAAACATCGAAAAAAAAAGAAAAAAAATTATGAGTGAAAACCCTTAGGGGTACCATAAGTAAGTAAAAAAAAAAGAGTCTTATCAGTGAAAACCTTCATAGGCATCATAAGACGAAAAAAATAATAAAATCTTATAGGTGAAAATCCTACGGGCACCTTAAGATAAAGGGAGAGAACATCATGAATGAAATCTCCAAAGATGATCATTTCTCGACACCTCTGCATAAAGGGCACATAGATTAATTGACGATGACTCAGATTTTGAGAACTAAAAAACTTAAACGGATCAGGGGGCAAGTCCAAGTGCATGTCATGGTTCAATCAAAGTCGACATATGCCTCCAGATAAGTTCTCTTTCTCATTTTTAAAGGAATATCCTTCATTAAGTTTATAGTCTTCTTGATCCAATCTTTCATACTCTTAAGTTTGATATTTGTTTTTTTTTCTCTTTTCGATATAATCTCTTGACAAAATAAAGTAAAGAGTGCAAATCTTACTACGGGTTCTCAAAAATAAAGCTGAGTATCTGAGTTGACAAGCCATTGAGCAAGGACTAAAAACACCTCAGATCTTCACTGAAAATTTATGAAGGTCATCATTCTTTGGGACATCACTCGCACCATGACATTTGGTAGTACCAAAAGATCAAGGCCCCTGGTTAACAAAGAGGGGAGCTTCAAAGGTTTCTTAACCAAGGAGTTGTAGTAGAGTTGGAGAAATTGGTCGTGTATGGTTAAGTCGTTGGAGAACCAAGGCCACAAACCAACCACCACTTTAAACTAACAATTTTTTCTTTCATTTGCTCAAAACAGAAAGAAAAAAAAATGCAGGGTTACAAGTCAAAAAGGAAACATCACAAAAAGGAAGATCTCCAGATGTCTTCAAATGTTTGGTGTTTCATCTCATGCTACTCGCATTTTTGCCTATCAATGCAAAAGTTTCGGGAAATACGCTCCAATCTGAATTCCGTGCAATACGCACACGTCCTTTATTCATGGGCAATACTCACCATCCTTTGTTCATGTGCAATACGCACCTGTCTGAATTTCGTGTAACACGCACCAATATGAATTCCGTGCAACAAGCACACATCCTTTACCCAGGGGCAAAACGCACCATCCTTTGTTCATGTGCAATACGCACTTGTCTGAATTTCGTGCAATACGCACCAATTTGAATTCCGTGCAACAAGCACACATCCTTTATTCATGGGCAATACGCACCATCCGGTGTTCATGTGCAATACGCACCAGTCTGAATTCTGTGCAATACGCACCAATTGGAATTCATGTGCAATACGCATCAATATGAATCCCGTGCAATACGCACACATCCTTTATTCATGGGCAATACACACCATCCTTTGTTCATGTATAATACGCACCTGTCTGAATTTCGTGCAATACGCACCAATCTGAATTTCGCGCAACAAGCACACATCCTTTATTCATGGGCAACATGCATCATCCTATGTTCATGTGCAATACGTACCAGTCTAAATTTCGTACAATACGCATCAATCTGAATTTATGTGTAATGCGCACCAGTCCTTATTCACATGCAATACAGATCAATTCTCTATTCATGGGAAATACGCACCATATGCATATCTGGAGCAATACGCACCAACATTCATAGGTTATACACACCCTATTCACATTTTGGGGATACATCCAATCTTAGGACAATGCGTCTTATTTGGAACTCTTAGGGCAACACACCTCACTTAACCTATTCATTCTAGGGTTATATTTCCTAGTTCAAGATTCTCATTTGTTTTCTTCTTTTCTAAAGGAAACATATTCTTCATGGGTTCTTCATTTTGTGATCTTGAGTTTTGAGTTTCAACAACCAACTCAAGTTAAAACATGCACTTAAGAATGATCCCCCAGCCGCCAAGACATCATGAAGATCGATCTCAAAGATAATGCACAGAGCAAGTGAAATATCTAGATAAGATCCTAAGAAGTTACATCAATTAGGGATCTTGTAACATTTATAATGTAGAGAGACATAGTTTTCTAACTCTTTTCTTTGTAACTATAGGCAGTAGATGATGACAAGCAATATGAAGCAATATTTTGGCCACCGTTTCTGATAGTTTCGGCTATCAAAGTTTCTCGAACTACACTGATCTGATTTCCTTTTATTCAAGGATATGTAGGCAACCTCTGAAGCAAGGTTTGGTCGTCTATTCCAAAATGGCTTCATCGGAGTTTGAAACAGTAAAAAATTAGCCACTTCATTCACTTTCGTTGCTTGAAAACTCTTCATGTTTCCAAGCAAAGAGGAGAATGCTGTGAACACCTAATTTTTGACGTGTTTATTTTACTTCTACAATATTTTAGTAAGGAATTTTATTTTTATTTGTATTTTTGATATTTGTTTTTATTATTTTATTGGCTCAAATGACCAAACTTTGTTTAAATTGGGCTGATTTAGATCAATTCTGATGGCCCAATTGATTTTGACCCGGTCAATAGAAATGGTCAAGATTGAATCTCAACCATTCATGATATTTTGATCCAAGGGCTATTATTGGACCCAAACAAAAATACAAAACTCCAAAAAATTAGCATTTTTTTTATTTTAGATTTTTTATTTTTCTTCTTCCCCTTACTACCATGCCGCCGGCCGGCCAACGCTGTCGCCACCACCGCCCGGTGGCCACCACCTTTTTGGCCGGAAAAATCTTTAAAATATTACCATCTTTTTCTTTCACCCTCCTCTACCTAAATCTACAAACCTTTCATCCATATCTATAGCCAAGCTCCGTAGATCTAAGGAAAACCAAATATGAATTTTTATTTTTCTTAGATTTATAAAGTTCCGATCATTCCCAACCCAAACCCTTTACATAAATGTGTAGAGCTCTTCAAGGACTATCATTTGATATAAATTTTAAGTTCAAAATCCGTCAAAAAAATTTCCGGCGACCTTCATTTACCCGGAAGTTGTCAATCTTTCCCCCTCTCTCAATTTTTATTCAAATTCATCATTATCTTTTTTCGTTTGACCATATAAGTCGTTTGATGTTAGATTTGTGTTATTAATGTTCTTTAAGTTTATCATGTTGACGTTGTTGCTTGAAGTATTATTATTTTTTTATTTCGTTTTATGTTTTTTTTTTCTGCATTATTTTGTTGTGTTTGATCTTTAAAATTGTTTAAATGTTTAGATTTTGTGTTAGTGGGTCAATTTGTTTGGGTCTTGATGAAATAGGTCAACATTTGGGCCTATTTTAGATTTTTTCAGATGGCCCATCAGCTATTATTCAAACAATGAATAAAAGAAATGGGTCATCTACATGACATTTGGGCTTTTTATTTTCAGATGACCAATTAACTATTATTCAAACAATGACTAAAAGAAATGGGTCATCAAAATGACATTTGGGCCTATTATTTTTTGATGACCCATATAACTATATTCAATTAATGAATAAAGTAAATGGGCATCTAAAAGGGCAAATGAATCATTCAATTAATCTGATTTTTCTTAAAACAAAAATAAAAAAAATTCATTGGCCATCTTGGGTGGCACCTTAGGAAAACAAAGAGTCCAATGCATGCATTGGCTCTTAAGTTTTCAAGAAAAGTTGAAGGTTTAATGTTGAACACCTATTTAAACCCCCTTCTTTTTTCCATTTAAAAAAGAAAAAGAAGAAAAAAAAAAGATAGAAAGAAAATCGCAAGAAGAAGAAAAAAACTTTAAAAAATTTCTTTTTCTTAAAAAAAAAAAAAAGAAGATATTTCTCTTGGGTTGTCTTGGGAATTCAATTGAATTTGCTTCTATTATTTGCTTGTCATCAACTCTAGGTAATTCTTTTTACATTTCAATGTAATCTTGAATTAATATTTATGTTCTTTTTATATTTATTTTTTTTGAAAAATTATTGATTTTTTTTGCTAAGTTTATTATGATTCTCGTATGATTATGTTTATCCTTATGTTACTTAGTTTGTATATATTTATTAGTTTAGTCTATAGTTCTTCTCCTTAGAATTGTTATTTGCTAAGAAAATAGCTAATTCGATCTTCATTTTCAATTGAAATCTAGATGTTGTCTTTATAGTAAATAAAAAGTCTTTTTCATCAGTGCTTTCTCCTTTATATGCATTCCATCTCGAATGCTCAGTCAACATCTATACAAAAATTAATTGACAGCAACAACTTTAGATTTAACGTAAACATATTTATATGATCATCACTTGTAAAAATGTAAAATATTATGACAAGTATAAGATTATAACTATTTAGGTATTACAAATTGAAATTTATTTGTTAATGCAAGATATCTAGTTCTTAAACCTATAATGTAAAAAAGAATTCACACGTATAACTAAATGATATATACTTGATTATTAATTACTTTAATTTTCATGTTACTATATAAATTTGATATGAAGAACTTATCATGTTAGTGGGTCCACATACAAGTCTATATAGAAATAACTTATTAATATCGATATATAGAATAAATTAAAAATAATTTAAATATATCTTCCTAAAGGTTTGACTTGCATTGTAGTATTAACTAACACAAAGTTGTGGAGCTGGAATTGTTACATTTAATTAAAGATCTCGAATTTGAGTCCTGAATATAAAGAAAATTTTGTTGAAAATGCTATCCTAAATAAAATTTGCAGTGAACCATTTGAATTTAGTTGAAACTCTATTACAGAATCTAGATACAGAGTGGGGAAAAAAAAAAGAAAAATGCACAAGTACCCCCTAGACTATAACCAAAATTTCAGAGACACACCTTAACCAAACTAAGGTCATATTACCGCCCTGAATTTATTATTTTTTTTTGTAATTTTATACACCTTTTATCTTACGTGGCACACTTCGTGAATCCATGCAATTGAGGCGCGTAGGAGATATTTGGATGCCACGTAAGCCAAAAAGGTGCACAAAATTATAAAAAATAAATCTAATGAGGGTAATAGGACCTTAGTATAGTTAAAATGTGTCTGAGATTTCGATCATAGTCTATGAAGGTTATTGTGCATTTTCCCTGGAAAAAACTTATAACATGAACTTACCCTCCCTCATTATGATTTCTTTATAACATTTTCTATAGAACCTATCTACTAAATCAACCTTCTACTATGTACCTTTTGTTTGAGAGTGATCAAGGGATTATCAGTAGCATCAGGAATAACTCTCTTATCATGCCATCCAAAAGAATTGCCTTTAACTTTGAACATGAAGTTTCCATTCATATCTGAAACAACAAATTCTCCATATCTAAGTGACTTCACCTTCCTAGATATAACAACATCAACCTGGTTCGACGTGCAATATTCAGATTCAATTACATAATTAGCCATACTTGCATAACTTGATTCCGCCATGAACAATGATCAGTAACTTTTACTTGTTCGTTATGCAAAAGTTTACAAAAAAAATGATGTGAAAATACTTTTTTTTTCTTACGATATTTTTTTTTGTTTAGAGTATATATTGTTTGCAGTTTAATGTTTGTTTATATAATAACGGGATAATGCACAAGTATCCCCTCAACCTATGCCCGAAATCTCAAAGATACACTTATACTATACTAAGATCTTATTACCCCTGAACTTATTTTGTAAATAATTTCTATCCCTCTTCAGCCTACGTGGCACTATCTTGTGGGCCCAACACTAATTAACTTTTTTTTTCAAGCTAGTGCCACGTAGGCTCAAAAGGGGTAGAAAATTAATTATAAAATAAGTTAATGGGGTAATAAGACTTTAATATAATATAAGTGTGTCTAAAATTTCAGAAATAGATTGAGAGATACGTGTGCATTTTTCCTATAATNTAAGAAGTCATGAACGCGTTGAATTAGTCTAATAAGAAAAGATAAAAGAATCAAATAACAATAAATAGCCAAATAATTGTAATTTTTACGGTGAGGACCTGGTTAGTGACGGAGCTAGAAATAGATATTCAAATACATAAACATTTAAGTTTGTATTTTTTTATTCTTTAAAGACGTCTGAAATCATTAGGCTATATCATATTATTTTATCATAAATGTCCAAAATATTATTTAGACACTTTATTAATCATTTCACTTATATATATTTTTTAATTGCTGACGAAAATTATCTAATTGAACATGACATAAAGGTGGCTACACCACTGGACTTGAGGATCCACTTGCATTGAAGATTAATTTAGTTATGTAATAATAGATAGTTCGGTACATGGATAAAATTATGCAAATATAAGTAATATGAGTATTAATTATAAGGATATAAATTATTTTAATTTTAATAATATGGACTAATACCTCTATATTTATGAATTATCTTATTCTAATTTTTAATTTTTTTTATTGGTTTTTCTGAAGAATTGATCTGATTTTAAAGACTTGTATATTTAATTTATTACTATTACTCAAAAGTATTATTCTAATCTACCGATAAAGAAAAGGTATTATTCTAAGGAAAAATTGTATATAATAGCAAACTAATAACCTAGAATAAATGGAGTAGCTAGAGTTTGATTTAATTGTGCTCCATAGCAAACGTTTGCAAAAAATTGTCAGGCGCTTCTCTCCCAAATACACTGTCCTCCAATCTCTCGCTCGCTTCCTCACTTTTTATACAAACACAAGTGTATAAAAATTATTTCTAATTGTATAAAGCAGAGAAAATTGTATAAATACATACATTTTTGTTCCCCTCTCTCCCCTCTTCCAGATCTCGCTCGCCACTCTCCCAAATATCGCTCGCCACCCTCGCTTTTCTCACTTATACAAACATAAGCGAAATGTATAAATTGTGTTTCTGTTTGTATAAAGCGTGAGAAAATTGTATATACACATGCAAGTACATATATTTTCGTCTTATACACTTTTAATTATACAATAAAAATACTCCCCTGCCCAGTTTCTTTTATATTTCTCTCTTTCTCGTTTTATACAATTTTCAAATTGCATCTAATTTCTCTCTTTCTCGTTTTATACAATTCGATTCAATTGTATATTCCTTGTCAAGTCACTTTTGTCTTTTTCTCTTTCTCATTTTATACAAATTCAAATTGTATATAACCGTTCTATACACTTATAATCATACAATTCATTTTATACACTTCGTTTTTATACAGTTCTCTGCCCAAGTGTCTTTCTCTTTCTTGTTTTATACACTTCGTTTTATACAATTTGCTTAAACTGTATATGTATAGCGAATTATACAGTTTCTATATTTGTCATGGAGCGCGATTTTGCAAACTTTGCTATAGCATACAAATATAAATTTTTTATTTGTTATATGTGAAAGTTGCCCTTATTCTAACCTGTCCTTTTAGTTGAAATTTCAACCTTAGAATTTTCACCAAAAAGGATATGGTCTCTTTTTCTTCAACTTTGTAAGAAATATGCGATAATTACGGTGGATTAAAAACTTTATGATTTTGTTAGTGATATACCGTGGTTTCACGGTATTATTAATACTTTTTCCTTAAGTTTAGTGTGTCCAAAAGCCTTTTTATGCTAATTTTTATGTAAGTTTCTCTTTATTTGCAGGAAATCTGCCTAAAAGAGGAATGCGAGGTTTTTGAGCGAGAAATACAGAAAAGGACCACCTACGGAGCTTGTGACGGTTCGTCGTGCCCGTGACGGTCCGTAGGTGGCATCGTAGTGCAGCTGCTGAAGGAAGATGGGGAAATCTGACCAAGTGTGGGGTTGCGGAGTGCGTGACGGACCGTCGTATCCATAACGGTCCGTCCTGCTGATTCGTCATGATGTTCAGAGAAGTAGTCCAGTACCCAAATTCCAAGAGTTTAAGTGTTTTGGAACGGAGACCCTCGACGGACCGTTGTGCCTGTAACGATCCGTCATATCTGCCGTCGAGGATAATGAAAAGAGTAGCAGAAGAAATTGAACAAGTATGGGGCGACGGAGTCCATGACGGTCTGTCGTGACCACAACGATCCGTCGCGAGGTCCGTCGACCCAGCCGCGTTTTGACAGATTTCCAGCTAATAAGTCCTTATGTAATTAGGTTTTTATTTTTTTATAAATAGTTCAAAAAACCTCGTTTTGGAGGTTAGATTCTAGATTTTTTGGTTAGGCCCTTGATCATTGTTAGACTCTTTATTATTTTTTAGACCTTTTGTGAGATTCTTGATTATTTTGAGATTGTTGTAATTGATTGTTGGTGATTTTTGTTGATTAATCAAGCGAACTTTCGGATTTTACTCTTTCTCATTGAAGTAAGTACATGAATTCTTATACCATATATTTGAATATTGTTACCATATATATGAATATTGTGATTATGACTATGGGTAACTAAACTCCATAACTAGGGTTGTGGGAACCACAGACAAATAATGAGGTAAAACCTAACTAAAATAACAATTCTAGAATAGTGTCTTGCATGTATTGATAATTCTTTCGCTTAGAAGTCTTTTTAACGGATGGCCAACGTTAGAACTCGCCTTAATGCTACTTGCCGGACCAAGGAGGTAGATAATAGGAAAAGAATTATCAAGATAGATTTAGTGTATACTATCTAATAGGCTAGTATTGATTGGTAAGAGGTAATAACTTAGTCAAATATCGAATACGATGCTTAATATGAGGTAAAGAAAAGGGTTAGTATAGCAACACACATAGCCGGACCAAGGTGCGGAGTGGAATTTTTTTGATGCCGGACCAAGGATTTAGAAATACATAACTTATCACTTTGCATGCAAGATACTAGGAAAGAATTGTTATAGTTAGAATTATCAAGTTATGAACCTGTGGGGAACATGTAAACCCTAGTTACTTTTATTAATTGATTAAACTCCAACATTCGAAGCTGTTAGTTGTTTCCTTTAATTTCGCTAGTTATTTTCATCTATTTAGAAATAGAAAACCCCTCTTTTATCATTTTTGCTTTCCAAGGAAGTAATAGACTGAACAATAGTAATAATAGATTGAAGTTAAGTCTAAACTATTTTCCTCGTGAGAAGTAAGTTTGAGCGTATCAGTTAGGTCATATTAGAGAATTCGTAATTGGTTATTAGTGTAGTGTCATATACTTGACATTTTCTTCCAGGAATTAGTAATATACAAAAATCAGTGGGTGGGTAGATAGTAAAGATTTATTAGTAAATTCAGATTGAATTTTAAATTTATGATATGTTAATCAAGTAAAATTATTGGTTAATAAAATTGGATGATATTTTTAAGGGAAAAAAGTCTTAAATATATTCAAACTTCGATTGAAATTGTTTTAACAATATTAAAATTTGGAAAGGATCTTATCCCCTAAAAAAAAAATCACATTTTGTAAAAGCGCTGAGCGATTTTGCTTTTTCCGGTGGAGGAAATCACTGTTGTTCTAGTGATTTTGCCGTTTTAGTTAATATAAAATTTTGCAGCGATTTTTTTAATTTTTTTATAATAAAAATTAAAATCGGTGCCTTTGGCAACAATTTTCTTGAAATTTTTTACGCAGCGATTTTGTTGAATTTTTTTTTAAAATGAAGATCGCTAGCAGCAATTTTTTTGAAATTTTTTTAAAAAAATAAAATCGTTAAGCAGCGATTTTGATGATTTTCTTTTTTAAATTAAGATCGCTGGCAGCGATTTTATTGATTTTTTTTTAAAAAATGAAACGCTCCTACTGGAGCGATTTGTGACTTTTAAAAAACAATCTTAAAAAGATCGCTGTCTAGGTAGCGATTTTGTTGCAAATAATATTTTTTTCTAAAAAAAATGAAAATCGCAGCCTAGGCAGCGATTTTAATTTTTTTTTAAAAAAAATCACATTTTGCAAAATCGCTGCAATAGCAGCGATTTTGCTTTTTCATCGGAGGAAATCGCTGTTGTTCCAGCGATTTTGCCGTTTTTGTTAATATAAAATTTTATGTACCATTTTTGGATTTTTTATTAATATTTTATACCCTTTGGGCTCCGAACTCTCATATTTGTCATTATACTCTCTAAAAGGGTCATATGACCATTCTTTTATCGAAAAGAGCCTAAAATATCCTCAAAGTATTAGAAATGGTACAAAATTACCCTTCATCCACCTATTGGCTCCAAAATATGCTTCTCATCCACCTATTAGCTCCAAAATACTCTTCTCATCCACCTTTGGGTTCAAAATTGCCCACTTATTTAATAGTTTTAAATTTAAATTGCTTAAATATTTTTTAAATACTTGACACTCAACTATTGGTTATAAAAGGGCCTAAAATACCCTCGAAGTATTGGAAATGGAACAAAACTACCCTCCATCCACCTATTGGCTCTAAAATGTCCTTTTCACCCACCTATTAGCTCCAAATACCCTTGTCATCCACCTGTGGGTTCAAAATTGACCATTTATTTAACGGTTTCAAATTTAAACTATTTAAATATTTTTTTGAATAGTTGGCGCTCAACTATTGAATATAATTTAATTTATTAATATCATTTATAAATCAACTCAATACCCACCCATTACTAATTGAACCTCACTCAATTAATAAATCAATTCGAATATGTGAACACACTTTCTAGAGTCCCAATTCGAATTAAACACGTCTTGTAGAGTCTCACAAATTTTCAGTGTCTACAAATGTTCCCTGCTTCAAGGCTTGGCGGAGTGTAGATTTGATGAAACTCAAAGACGAGGCTTGAAGTACTCATTCTTTCACCTTTGCAGCTTCAAATTTTCATATTTGATTTACGAGAGAAGAGATGAAGGGAATTTGGTCCTACTAGGCATGCCAATTTGTTTGCAACAAATGTTAAGTGACAGAAAATAAATAACAATTACAAAAATATAAAGAAATATAATTTTATTTATCAAGATAGCGAGTACAGTTTTGTTTCTCCCTTAATTTTCCTCCTTGATTCAAGGGTCATTCGCGGCGTATTTCTCAAACTAGGATGATTTAGTTTTGACCTCCATATGAATATTTCATGACTTTTGTGGAATATGTGAGATTGTGATCTTTAAAAATATGCAAGAGTTTATGGGATATTTGAGATGTCTTTTAAGAAAATTTAGTACAGGTATAAACTAGACTTTAGGGTTGAACAACCTTCAAGAATTCCAATTGAAACTGAACACGTCTTCTAGAATCTCAATTCAAATTAAACATGTCTTGTAGAGTCCCACAAAATTTTAATATCTAACGTAACCTGAACATAAAGATAAACATATACTAAGTATGAACCTTTGAATTAACCTTTATCATATAAAGTATTTAAATTACTATGTACGGACAACATTCTTTATAAGCGAAATCCTTTTTCAAATACGATAATCATTTATACATATCCTATATAAGAAATCCTAGATAATCTTATTGGTCTTAATACTTTTAAGGTCAAAAGTAAATGAATAACATTCCAAATTAAGAGAAATCCTTTGAAGTTTAACCAAATTAAATGAGCTCAAAATTGAGGTTCGTCAATTTCATTAGGTTCAATATAATTAATTTATGATTAACTGGGTGTTATTAGAGGCGGATCCACGACTTAGAGTCCATGAGTGCCAAATAGACTTAACGCTTAAATCAATTTTACATTTAATTTGAACTATTCGTCTTTCGATTTATTTGACAAATCGTTCACTAAAATAGAAATAAACAACAATTCTAATTTTTTTTTTCAAAAAGTGTTTGTAGGTTGTTTATAAAAAAAAAAAAATTAATGATAGTTGAGGGTCTCACATAGTTTGAAGTTCAAGAATAAATAGATATCATATAGCTGAGAGAGTATGTATATATATAGGACTGTAGGAGTTTATGGATGATTTTCGATTTCGAGTTACATGAAAATAGTCCAAGACTTGTATAATTATTTGTCAAGATTACTGACGACATTTCCATTATATTTTCTTATTGAAATATATTTGATGCATTTCAATATTTATGAAATTATCAAATTATTGAGAAAAGAAAAAAATAAAATTATATTCCTTTCGTTTCTTGTGTTAGTTATTAACTTTTTCTTCCATATTCTTTAAGAGATTATTAACAAAAATGTCAATTTACTATTTTACTCTAAGATCTTTTTTTTTGCAATTTCTTACAAATTTTTTTACAGTTTCAAGAAAAATTAATTGTTAGGATAATGAAAATAAAAAAGATTATTATTTAATTTTGTTAATTGAAAAATATTTTAGTAATATGAATAATTATTATAAAATAGAAAAATAATAATAAATATTAAAAGTAGGATGAATTAGGATAGATTTCATAAATATAAAATTATTTAAATATAAGAAAAGTGCAAAATAATTTGAAATAATGGTTAAAAGAAAAAAAGAAAAAGAAGATTGAAAAGCTGATTATGATGGTTAAACTCACTTAATAAACATTCAAGCAGTTTTAGAAAAGGAAAAACTTTAATTATGTCGGGGGATTCGATCACACAACATCAGGTTCAAACATTCAGCCTTTTGCCATTTGGACCACAAAACACTTGTGAGTCGGACATTTAATATTTACCTATATCTTCATATATACACTTATATAAAAGTTTCCGTCGAAGTTTATGGGTGGCGTGACACCCCCACCGTATTGAATAGATCCGCCCCGGGTGTTACGTATACTCACCAAAATAACTCACTGCACGGTAACATATACTTCACGCGTTTCACAAAGAATGTTTCAATTTGACTTAACACGAAGTTTAAGAAAATAAAGAAATTTTTGATCATGTTGTTTAAATTAAAGTTATGTCAAATGTATAAAATTGCCCTTTAATCTTGTAGTATTAAATATGTCATGTGGAAACTTGTTATAGAAAAAGAATAAGATCATTCTTTTTTAAACAAACTAAAAAAAAGAAATCATTCTTTTTTAAACGAAGAAATTATTACTCATGTTATTTAGCTCATGAGTATATCATTAGCAATTCTACATATAGTTCTCTAATTATGTCATGAAGCTCGTAACTAATGTAAATTTATTTAGAATTATATGGAAACATCTTAATTGGTTTTTTTTTTCAAAAAAAGAAAAAGTGAAATCTACCCGTTTGACTAAAATAACTTTCATAATCAAAATATGATACTACAATAAGAATAAATTTGACCAAATACCTCAACTATCGAAAATAAACATTCTGTTAATTAGTCTTATTTTAAGTGCATCCTTTTATTTTGAGTGTGTTTGGATCATTGTTACTCATTATATTGTATTGTATCGTATCGTTATCATATCTAAAGTGTTTGTTTTGATTGTTATTTAGAATATATTATACTTTGTTGTTAAATTTCGTTGTTACGTAACTATGAAAAATTCTATTTCATGGAACAATCGATTTGGTGTCTTCCCGTTATTACTTAATTTTTTTAAAAAAATTATATCCTTACATAATATTTTAAAATACTTTTTTTACCCTTTAACCTATATTATTTAATTCTAGTCAAACCTCGTGCCCTAGAATAATTATGGATATTTTAATAAATTTATAAATTAATAATACAGTGCGATACAGTCAAGCCAAACAATAAAATTTTTATTGAACAATAATAAACAATACAGTCTAGCCAAACATTGTATCTATCATACATAACTGTACAATAGAATACAAATAGAGTACAATACAATACATTATGAAATAATGAATAACAATGATCCAAATAGAGTATCAAGAAAAATCATCGTACTATATTTATAAATAATTTAATTTTAAAATTATCATTTTACCACATAAATCAGGACAGATAAAGTATTTTTTCTTCGCGAAATAGATATTTTTAAGTTGCTAGAAACCAACACCAATACCGGCACCTACACCGGCAGCAGCACCGATGGCAGCAGCATCGGCAGCATTGATAGCATCAAGAATTACTATTAATGAGACGATGAAGGCTTGATCAATGTTTGGATACATTGTCACAATAAAATTGTCTTTTCCAATTAATAAACTCTTGGCAGTAATTTTCTTATGCATCTGCAATAAGTCATAATATATAATGTTCATTAGTTCATCAGTTTAAATCAAGAAATTTATTTGTGTAGTTAATTATTAATGCTCGTTTTAAGGTTGTTTGGTAGAGTTTATTAGAAAAAATAATATATGCATTAATTTTTGTGTTAGAAAAATTGTAGTATCTTATTTGATATATTTTTTTAGCCAATAAATATAACTAATACTTGTATTAGTTTCACAATCTATTATATATTGAAGTGTGGTGTGTATTGTTATAATACCATAGATTTTCATCTATATTATGTAATACAAAGGATTTCAATACATGCATTAATTAATTTGATTGATGAAATTACTGTTCTTTTTAATCTCTATCAATACATTTTTTATTTCTCAAAACTAATGGGTGTGGAGGATATATTTGTAAACAAGTATTTATTATCAAATTTATACAAAATTTGTTATTTTTATTACATTAAATCTAATAGTATATAAGAAACAACACTGATATAGCTAGCTAATGCATAAATTATTCATATACTTTATTTAACACTATTATTATTATACACTCGATCAAACAATAACTTTTAAAAAAGAAAGTACCATGAACTAAATTAAGAAAACACAAGCCAAAATATTGTGTTATATAATAAATATATCTAGCTTTGAAATATTTTATGGTGAATAAAGTATACCATGCCATAGTTATACAACAGAGTTTTATAATAAATAAAAATACATTTTATTGCTCCATGCATTTATAACTTTTCTTCTTCTTCTCACTCCTCCCCCTAACTTTCCATTTACTCCTCCCTCTAACATAAATTACATTGTTGTTATTTGCAGTTTTGATGATTTAACAAACAATGGGACCTTGTAAAGGTACCAGGTTTCTTACTTGAGTGTTGAAGACGAAACAAACCCAGGGACCTTGTAGAGTTACCAGGCTCTCATGGTGATGAGCCAGTTGACTGCCAGCTGGAGACGGTACAGAAAGTAGGTGCACACTTCCCGATGGCGTCAGAAAGTGAGACTTCTTCAACCAATGGCAAAGAGTTTAAGGAAAGTGACTTGTCCATATAAAAGGCACTTTCCTAAACATCTTGAGCAGTTTTTGCAACTTGATAAAGAATTTTCAAGAACACTTGCAAAGGCTACTAGCAAACAAAAGGTAGAATTATTCCAAGAACAGCAGTAATCTCTGGAGCTTTTAGTGTGGCTGTTTAAGAATATATTCTCTTGTTCTTATATTGTAAACTATTCCTGAAACTATAAAGGAATCAGTGGGTAGTGTTAAAATTCTAGGTTGTCCAAGTGGGATAACTTAGTGGGTAGATTGGTTTCTACTTAGGCTTGTTAAGCAATAGAGACTATTGCTTAAACGTGAGATTAAAAACTTCTTCTCACATTTGTTGTAATCGTGTTTTACTTTTGCTTTTGAAGATTAGTGAAAACGATTGAAAATCCTGTGAGACAGGTCGTGGTTTTACTCCCTTAAGCAAGGAGGTTTCCACGTAAAATCATTGTGTTGATTTTACTGCATTTAACTTTCTGGTTATATTCATTAGTGTAGTAAGGGACCTGGTCCATTATTCTGTTAAGTGAAGGCATATATTCTATCAAGTGGTATCAGAGCAGGCACTCTCTATTTGGTTAACACCAAGGAAGTGATATCTGTTCTAGAATGGCTGCTCCACTTAATCTCGGAGAAGGTCAGTCGTCAACAAGACCTCCCCGTTTCAATGGACATTTCTACAGTTGGTGGAAAGTTAGAATGCATGATTTTCTCATGGCTGAAGATAGTGAGTTATGGGATATCGTACTGGATGGACCATTTATTCCAATGATAGAAGAAAAGGATGGAGAGAAAATCAATCTTGTTCCAAAGCCTAGACAGAAATATGATGAAGCTGACAGAAAAAAGATAGAAAAGGGCTACAAGGCAAAAACTCTTCTTGTCTGTGGGATAGGACCTGATGAGTTCAACAGGGTTTCAGCTTGTGAGTCTGCTAAGGAAATTTGGGACTGTTTAAAGACTGCTCATGAAGGAACTGAACAAGTCAAAGAATCAAAGATTGATATGCTTACCTCACGGTATGAAAACTTCAAAATGAAGGAAGGAGAAACAATTCATGACATGTTCACAAAGTTGTCTTCCATTACAAATGAGCTGCGAAGTCTTGGTGAACCTATAAGCATGAGCAAACAAGTCAGAAAAGTACTTCGAATTCTTCCAAAATCTTGGGAAAGCAAGGTTGATGCCATCACAGAAGCCAAAGATTTGAAGGTGCTGACTATGGATGCTTTGATTGGAAATCTGATGACACATGAGATGAATCGAAATCACGATTCATCAAAGAAAGAAGTTAAAAAGGATAAGTCATTGATGCTGAAGTACAAATCAGATGAAGATTCCAGTGATGATGATATGGCATATCTCATCAACAGATTTCAAAAAATTGTGAGAAAAAACAGAGTTTTTAAAAGAGGAACAAATGGTCCTCGAAATGCTACTCAAGGTGATACATGCTACAAGTGTGGAAAAGCTGGACACTTTATCAGAGAGTGTCCTCTGCCCAAGAATGAAAACAAGGAACATCAAAAACCAAGAAGTGACAAAGAGAAGAGAAGGGACCTGGTACTCAGTAAGAGAGATCGAAAAACTACTGCAGACTTGGTAGTCAAAAAGGCTCTTGCTGCGTGGGGAGATTCTTCAAGTGATTCAGAAGATCCTGATGAACCAAATGATGTGTCTATGGTGGCTGTACATGAGGAGGAAACCATTTTCAATGAAATGTTTGCTCTCATGGCTCATACAGAAAATGAAGAAGAGGATGACAAGGTAACTCTTCTTGATATGAAAAATGACTTGGATAATTATTCTCTTAAAAAGTTGAGAACGTTGGCAAAAGTTATGATTGATTCTGTAATTGAGTTAACATCTGAAGAGACACTATGAATGCTGAACTTGACAGTTTAACTGAAAACAAAGTTAAACTGGAGGAGAAAATGTCAAAAATGGTGTCTCTAGAGTCTGATAATTCTGAACTTAAGAACCAGTTGAATCAGATAACTGAAGAAGCTGAAAAGCTAAATGGAATGTCAAATGGTTTACAAGTTGAAATTCAAGAAAAATTGAAAAACTCTGAGAAAAAACTGAGTCTGTCGTTGGAGAAGAGCAACAAATTAGAAAAGGATATTGTCAAACTTAAGGAAGAACTTGAAAAATTTCTTAAGTGGACAAAATCCTCAAAGTTATTGTCAAATGCAACAAATCAGAGTAATTTCTATAAGAAAGGACTAGGAAGTCTGAACATCACTCCTCCTTATAATCCTCATAGCAAGTATGTGTTTGTGTCTGACAATCTGCTTTGTCTTCATTGTGGTAAGAATGGGCACTTAAAGGGAGAGTGTGCTGGCTGGAGAAACTCCTATGAAAGACTCTCTAATTATGCTGAAAGTCAAAACTTGCCAAAAGAGAGACCTGGTCCTCCAAAGCATGTTTCAACCCAGAGATTTTCAAAAAAAAAATCTGTCACTGCTCCAATGTCCATTGTTAGAAAGTTTCAAAATCTACCCTATTGGACTAAATACAATCTGATCACTCCTTTGTCTGCCTTCTGGAACTCAAATTGAAATGGGTTCCCAAGCTAATCAAGTGATTCTTGGTGCAGGTGAGTGGGAGGAGCAGCAGTCAATGTTGGTATATGGATAGTGGATGCTCTAAACATATGACTGGTGATGTAAAAAATTTCCTCTCACTCAAGACACTTCAGGAGGAGGTGTCTCTTTTGGTGATGGAAAGAAGGGGTACATTTTGGGAGTTGACAAAGTGGGAAGATCTCTGGAAGATTCAATTGACAATGTGTATCATGTGGATGGGTTGAAGTACAGTCTGTTGAGCGTGTCTCAAATCTGTGACAAAGGAAATGAAGTCAAATTTACTTCTGAGAAGTGCACTGTGGTGAGTCTAACTACAAAGAAGGTAATTCTCACTGCTTACAGAAGTAAAAACATGTATGTGGCTAACTTAGAAACGTCTCATGGAGATGACCTGACATGTCTTAGTGCTCAGAATGAGAATGCTGATCTTTGGCATCGTATGCTAGGGCATGTGAGCTCATCTTTATTGAACAAACTGATTTCTAAGGACCTAGTCCGAGGTCTGCCAAAGCTGAAAATAAAATCTGTGAAGCTTGTGTTAAAGGAAAACAAATCAGATCATCCTTTAAGCCCAAAAAGCAAGTAACATCATCAAGAATACTAGAGTTTCTTCACATGGACTTGTGTGGACCCTTGAAGGTTCAAAGCAGAAATGGCAAGAAATATATTTTGGTAATAGTTGATGATTTATCAAGATATACATGGACAAGATTCTTGAAATCAAAGGCAGAAACACCTGAAGAATTGGTGGTGTTTTTCAAAATGATTCAAACTAAATTGAATCAAGTCATTTGCAGCATTCGATCTGATCATGGTATTGAGTTTGAGAACTCAAAACTGGATAAATTCTGCATGGAGAATGGTATGAGTCATAATTTTTCTGCTCCTAGAACTCCTCAACAAAATGGAGTAGTGGAAAGAAAAAACAGAACCTTGGTGAACATTGCCAGAACTATGATTATTGAATCAAATCTTCCTCAAAATTTCTGGGCTGAAGCTGTCAACACAGCATGTCATGTTACCAACAGGGTCTGATAAGATCTGTTTTGAATAAGACCCCCTATGAGTTGATCAACAACAGAAAGCCTATGCTGAGCTATCTTAGAGAATTTGGATGCAGGTGTTTTGTGCTGAACAATGGAAAGGATGATCTGGAAAATTTGATCTTAGGAGTGATGAAGGAGTATTTGTTGGATATTCTTCATCGAGTAAGGCTTACAAAATATTCAACAAACGAACTCAATGCATTGAAGAAAGCATTCATGTTGTATTTGATGAAGATGGAAGCTTGAAAAATAATGGATCAAATGATGAAGATTATGTGATCAAATTATTCAATTCGCAGAAAATTGAAGGAAGTGAAGCTGATGCAGAACAACAACTGAAAAATGACTGTGATGATCAAAATCATAGTCTACCTGAAGAGGCTGATGAGGTTGAAAAATGTGATGAGGTACCTGGTACTACTCAGAATTCCAGCCAGAGTACATCAAACTCCCCAGAAAATGATGTCACTCTTGATGAAGAAGAACCTGCTGATCAGATCAACCAGTCTGCTCCAAGATCAGGATGGAAGCATAGTTCATCACATCCTCTTGATAATCTTATTTCTCCTTTGAACTCTGGAATTCATACTAGATCAAAAACAAGAAATCTAGTTGCATTTTCAGCATTCATATCATCTATTGAACCCAAGAATGTGAAAGAAGCATTAAGTGATGCAGATTGGATCAACTCTATGCAAGAAGAACTTCATCAGTTTGAAAGAAGCAAGGTATGGTACCTGGTTCCTCGACCTGCAGGAAGAACAGTAATAGGAACCAGATGGGTTTTCAGAAACAAGCTTGATGAAAATGGAGTGATTACGAGAAATAAATCCAGGTTGGTGGTTCAAGGATATAATCAAGAAGAGGGAATAGACTATGATGAGACTTTTGCACCTATTGCCAGGATGGAGGCTATTAGAATTTTAATAGCTTTTGCTGCATTCATGGGGTTCAAGCTGTATCAAATGGATGTCAAAAGTGCATTTCTTAATGGAGATCTCAAAGATGAGGTATTTGTCAAACAACCTCCTGGGTTTGAAGATGCTGAGTTACCAGATCATGTGTTCAGATTGAATAAAGCTCTTTATGGTCTGAAGCAGGCTCCAAGAGCATGGTATGAAAGGCTGTCAAAGTTTCTGCTGAAGAATGGTTTCAAAAGAGGCAAAATAGACAATACTTTGTTCTTATTAAAAAGAGAACAAGAATTGCTTATTATTCAAGTTTATGTGGATGACATAATTTTTGGAGCTACTTCAGAACATTTGTGTGAAGAATTCTCATCATTAATGGGAAAGGAATTTGAAATGAGCATGATGGGTGAATTGACATTCTTCCTTGGTTTACAAATCAAGCAATCATCAAATGGGATTTCATTCTGTCAGGAGAAGTACATTAAGGAGCTACTGAAGAAATTCAATATGTTTGACTCTAAACCTATTGATACTCCTATGGGAACAAATTCCAAGCTTGTAGTAGAGGAATCAGATCCTCTTGTGAATCAAACAATGTACAGGGGAATCATTGGATCCTTGCTGTATCTGACTGCTAGCAGACCTGATATTGTTTATAGTGTTGGAATGTGTGCCAGGTTTCAAGCATGTCCTCGTGAGTCACACTTGAAAGCTGCAAAACGTATTCTTAGATACCTGAAGAAAACAGGGGACCTGATTCTCTTCTATCCAGCAGGTGATACTTTTGATCTAGTTGGTTTTGCAGATGCTGATTTTGCTGGGCATCAAGTTGATAGGAAGAGTACTTCTGGAATGGCTCATTTCCTTGGATCATCACTCATCTCTTGGGGAACTAAGAAGCAGAATTCTGTGTCTCTTTCAACTGCTGAAGCTGAGTATGTAGCTGCTGCAGCCTGCTGTTCACGGTTGCTGTGGATCAGGCAACACTTGGAAGATTTTGGGATACACATCAAAGCAATTCCTCTTATGTGTGATAATACTAATGCTGTTAGTATGGGAAAGAATCCAGTCCACCATAAGAGAACAAAGCATATTGATGTTAGACATCACTTTCTGAGAGACAATGTTGAGAAGGGAAATATTGTGCTTACATATTGTCCAACTGAGGAGCAAATTGCAGACATCTTCACCAAAGCTCTCAGTAAAGATCTTTTTGAGAGAAATCGGTTGAAGTTAGGAATGATGATCTCCAAGTGATGTTCTTAGCTTCCAAAAGTTGAATTCCCTTGATGGCTAAAATTGTAGTGCAGGTATCCTTTGTGTTAATATTTAAATATCTGAATAAAGATCCTTTTTTGTACCTTTTGTAGGTATACTTTCAGGAAGGACTGGTCTAGCAAAGAAGATGACTAGAACAACTGGGGAATGAGGATGTAACTGTATGGTACCTGGTGCCTATCCAGGTTAGCATTTATACATTAATCTTAAGCTGAAAATTATGACCGTTGATAATGCCACGTGTCAGTCATCGGTCATTCTGACCGTTAATTCCCATCGCTTATCTCTCAAGCGACACATCCAATCACGGACCTGGCACCTTTTCACGTCTTTTAAAAACCCTTATTACTTCTTTTCGAAATTCTCATCCGTCCTTTAACTTTCTTTTTGCTTCAAGAAGGGATTAAGCAAAAGTTAAAAGACAAACTTTGTTCCTTCTTCTTCCTTTTTCTGCTCGAAAAGTCAATTTTTCTTCTGTTTCTAGTCAAAAATGTCTTCTCCTTCTTCTACTTCCAAACAAATGCTTAATGCTCTTAGTGAAATAGAGCCCATTGCTTTCTACTCTCCTTCTGCTGTGGAGTCCAGATCCAATGCTCCTTCAAGTTCTCAAAAAGATACACCTGACAATCCGTTCTATAACATAGATCTAAACAGCACATGCTTGCCTACTGGACCTGGTCCGTTGCAAGAAATGCTGCCTGATAATCTTTTTGAAGGAGATTTGCCTAAGCATAAAGCATCTGAGTCTAATATCTTGGCAGCAAGTGAAGAATTGGTTATTGAGAGTTTGGCCATGATGCGGGAGGAAGCAAGGGCTGAGCAAACTAAAGCTTTGCAGAGGGAAGAGGTAAGAAATACTCAACCCATTTTTGATAAAACTCCTGACATTGGAAAGTATCCTTCTTCCTCCTCCTCTGATTCTGAAAGTGAGGAGGAACCCCTAAAGTGGAAGGTTGAGCGAAGAGAGAATGAAATGTCTAGGAAAGGAAAAGAGAAGGTTGTAGAAGAGGCCCCTAGGAGAAGACCTACCACAAGGTCTGCTGCTCAAAAATTGATGGCCGATGCCTTGAAGGCCAGTGCACGTTCTACTGCTGCAATTAGAAGTGCCAGAACCTTCAAGGTATCAAACTTCAAAATGCCTGAGTCTGATGTTGTTGAGTTGTCTGCTGAGGAAGTTGAAATGAAAAGTAAGAAGAAAAGGTCAGGGAAGAAAAAGGGAAGGGTTTCGAAGAAGGTTGAAAAAACAAAGTCCAAAAGGAAAAGTACTATAGGAAAAAGGAAAAGACCACAGGGACCTGGTGCCCAAGATAGGAGTGTTGAGAGTGTCAACATGCAGGAAGTTGTTGACAGCCTGAGAAAGCAAGCAGTCTTGGCTGGGAGAGTTTTTGATATGGGAATAATCAATCTTCCCGGCATGAACTCTCTTCATGATATGGTAGAAATTCAATCATGGCTGCATTTGTTCAACAGAAAATCCCCAGTTCTCTATGAAGAAGAAGTGCGCGAATTCTATTATAATGTTCAATTCAAAGAAGATGGGAGTATCCTCACACGGGTCAATGACATTGCTGTACATCTAGATAAGGGTCTTTTGAGCAAAATTCTCAAGGTGCCTAGAGAGGGGACCCGGTCTGTGCTGGGAAGAACTTGCTCTACTGAGTTTGCTTCCTTGATTTCTAAGATACCCACAACCAAGGTTGCTGGGATTTATAAGAAGATCATGAAGAGCGAGTACCAGTTGGTCTTCGAGTTCATCAACAAAGTTCTCCTTCCTCGCACTGAAAAGAGGACCTCAGCAACTGCTGCTGACTTGTTTGTGATGGAGATGTTGTGTAGCTTCGAAGCCCTGAATCTCCCAGGTCTTATGCTTGAGCATATCTACAAAACCGTCATCGAGAGGAAAGGTGTTCATGGAATGGGATACGGATACTTTCTCACGGAAGTATTCAAGCACTTTCAAATTCCTCTCAGTGTTGGAAAGGTTGCGACGGTTAAACAGACTATCTCAGAGAGTACCCTGGTCGAGTGTGAGTGTATTGAAGGGAGAAGCAATCCCAAGAGCAAGATGGCTCAACTCATCGAAGATCAGGATCAACTTAAGCATGAGGTTGAGGAGCTCACTGTGCGTTTGAGTGGTAAAGAGGCCGAAATTGCCATACTCAAAGCAGAACTACTTACTGCACAGAATGAGGGACCTGGTTCTTCCGTGGTACAAGCTCTGGAGAGAGAGAATGCAGAGTTGAAGGCTAAGATCACTGCCTTACAGGAGAAGGCAATTAGAGATAATGATGCTGCCAATGCCCGACTCACTCTTATCATCCAGTCCCTGTCTCATCCACCTCCCTCTTCCTAGCCTGTTAAAAACCCTCCCTTGTGTCTTTCTTTTTGTGGCTTATCTTTGTGTTTTTGGATTATCAGTTTAATTTTAATGTTAAATGTTATTATGGATTGCTGGTTAACTTATTCCTCTGTTGTTCTGATTATAATCTTTTTTGAATGCTTTTCCCTTCCTGATTGATTGCTTTATAGCTTTGATCTTATTCAGTATTGTTGTTGACATCACTGGTTTATTGCATATCTTTTTTATGATGCCAAAAGGGGGAAGTAAAACTGGTAAGTAGCTAAATGATTATACATGTGGGGGAATACAGTGAGGGGGAATATACATGTGGGGGAATACAGTGAGGGGGAATATAGTAAGGGGGAACAAAGTTGGAGGAGATCTGAGACCATTTTTTGTCATCATCAAAAAGGGGGAAAATGTTATTTGCAGTTTTGATGATTTAACAAACAATGGGACCTTGTAAAGGTACCAGGTTTCTTACTTGAGTGTTGAAGACGAAACAAACCCAAGGACCTTGTAGAGGTACCAGGCTCTCATGGTGATGAGCCAGTTGACTGCCAGCTGGAGACGGTACAGAAAGTAGGTGCACACTTCCCGATGGCATCAGAAAGTGAGACTTCTTCAACCAATGGCAAAGAGTTTAAGGAAAGTGACTTGTCCATATAAAGGCACTTTCCTAAACATCTTGAGCAATTTTTGCAACTTGATAAAGAATTTTCAAGAATACTTGCAAAGGCTACTATCAAACAAAAGGTAGAATTATTCCAAGAACAGCAGTAATCTCTGGAGCTTTTAGTGTGGCTGTTTAAGAATATATTCTCTTGTTCTTATATTGTAAACTATTCCTGAAACTATAAAGGAATCAGTGGGTAGTGTTAAAATTCTAGGTTGTCTAAGTGGGATAGCTTAGTGGGTAGATTGGTTTCTACTTAGGCTTGTTAAGCAATAGAGACTATTGCTTAAACGTGAGATTAAAAACTTCTTCTCACATTTGTTGTAATCGTGTTTTACTATTGCTTTTGAAGATTAGTGAAAACGATTGAAAATCCTTGAGACAGGTCGTGGTTTTACTCCCTTAATAAAGGAGATTTCCACGTAAAGTCATTGTGTTGATTTTAACTGCATTTAACTTTCTGTTTATACTCATCAGTGTAGTAGGGGACCTGGTCCATTCTTCTGTTAAGTGAAGGCATATATTCTATCAATTGTCTTTTTTTAAAAAAATAATATTTAAATTTATTTTACTAAACAACTACTTAAAAAGCCAGGGTGAGCAAAGTAATTTTTGAAAATTGATATTATGTTATTTTCTCTCTCTTTAATATTACTTCTCTAGTTCTCCTCTAACATAGTTTATTTATGTTATTTTCTCTCTCTCTTTAATATTACTTCTCTAATTCTCCTCTAACATAGTTTATTTTTCTCTTTCCTTCTTTATGTCTACTTATCAAATATTAAATAGATTAATGTTTTTTCAAATTTACATTACTTCCATCAAAAGAAAAATGTTATTTCAAATTTACATTCAAACCACTACAAATTTAAAAAAGAATTGAACTAAATATGTGTTCTTAACATCATTAAAATCCAACTGCATTGTTTTAGGATAAATAAAAATAGTTATTTAAAATTTGGTCAATTAACAAATTTTAAACATCATTAATTATTTCCCTCCATTTAATCGTAATAATTTTTTTTTTAATAGTGTAATTTTCTTTTTGTAAAGTTCTACAAAAATTCTTGTGGAGTGAATTATTAAAACACTTACATATATACACACTCTCACCGTTATGAATTTATGCGATATCCTTTTGTTCTCAAAATCCAAGCTATAAATTGTGTTTTTTCCATAAATAAATCTTCTCACTAAGTTACAATTTTTCTCATATTAGACTAATGAAAAAAAATTATAGCTGCAATTTTAAGAATAAAAAATATTGTATAAATTGGAGAGTGTATTTATATATGTAGGTGTTTATGAATGCGTTTTAATTTTGATTTCGTGAAAATAGTATCAAAATTTATATAATTGTTTGTCATGATAATTGATACTCTATCCGTTATATTTTATTGTTGTAGAATATTTAATAGGTTTAAGTTTTTAGAAATTATGAAATCGTTGAGAGAAGAACAAGAGAACAAATTAAACTTATACCTCTATTGTTTTTTAATTCGTTGTCCTTTTTTCTTTTACACGTCCTTTAAAAAATTATAAATAAAAATTATAATTTTATTAATTGACAAGTAATTTTGAATAACTATTTTTAGTAATATAAGTAAAAAATAATATTAAAATGTTACAATAAGATAAATTCGGCTAGAAAAATTAATTCCACATTTTTTTGGGAATAAAAAAAGTATACAAAGAAAGAGAATCAAAATTTGAACTTAAAAAGATAAAAGTTTAAAAGGAAGATCGAGGAGAGATTTAATTTTGACACATTTTTTTTTTAAAAATGAGATCCAAAAATCCATTTGGCAAAATATTAATGGAGCCTCATACAAGTTTGCCACAAGTTTTACCTCAAACATAATAAAAATTTTCCAAAAAAGTAATACAAAACTATTCAAAATAGGTTAAATTTATCTTTATTATATTTTGAATAATATACTTATTGTTATATTTTTTGTTCGAAAATATCCTTCGAACATCAAAATTGACTAAAATACCTTTCCTTTTAGTAGGAAAATGTTATTCCAAATCAAGAAAATTAGGTTAATGTAGTTGAATGTGAGAAATATATTATATAAAATAAGAAAATAAGTAGAATAAGTATTTTTCATTTGAAAAGAAGATATCATATAGATTTTTTTTTTCTTTTTAACACATTAGGTATGGGTATATTTTTTCTTAAACACGATATTGTGTACCTTTCCTTACTAATTCTAAGAATATGGTTTAAAATAATAATGTCAGTTATATCTTGATATGCTTTATTACTTTCTTTATTTTAAGTTGAATTTATCTTCAAAATAGATTTTTACTAAATTCATAAAATTGATGGTAAATTGTTTCATTTCAAGTAGCAATGGAAAAGGTTGGTCTAGTTTTTCTTGTTTTGAAATAATCGTTAGAAAGAAAAGTATTATTGATTCATTAGAGTGATTGGAGGTATCTTTAAGATAAATATTTAATGGGGAGGTCATTTGAACTGAAAATATAACAAATGACAAATTAATTTGATCTATTTTATATACAAGAGTATTTTTGCCTTTTACTCTAAAAAAGTCCTATAAAATCATTAAATATTTGAAAATATCATAGTAATAATATCAATACTCAAAATAATAAAAGTATCACTTATTTAATTTTTTTTAATATGACGGGATTACTATTACCAAAAATGAAATTATGCCGTCTTATTTTTTTTGGCTTTATCAAAATAGTGTCTTTTCTATAATTAGTTAGTTTTTCAATTTTAATATTTTATGTGACAAACTTAAAATCATAAGATTTAGAAAAATATATACATTTTTAATTTATAAAATTCAAAAGCCTCTCATTATTTTTTAAATTTATTGTTATTTGTCAAGTCAAACTAAATTAATATGCTTAAAGTAAAAACAATAAATAGAAAATAAAATGAACAATAGCTAACCTGAGCAACTATGGTAGAAGAATCTCCTGCGTATATTACACATGATCTATCAGACCAATTTCCCTTAATCAAATAATCACAATTCTTTTCCTTAGAATTGTTATTTGCTAAGAAAACAGCCAATTTAGTCTTCCATTGAAATATGGATGTTGTCTTTATTGTAAATAAAAAGTCTTTCTCATCTGTGCTTTCTCCTTTAAATGCATTCCATCTCGAATGCTCAGTCAATATCTATACAAAAATTAATTGATAGCAAGAACTACTTTAGTTCTAACGTAAAAAATATTTATATGATAGTCACTTATAAAGTTATTACTACTAAACTATTATAATACAGGTAGATCTTTGAAATTAAACTTTTTAAAAAATAATTATGTACCTTTTGTTTGAGAGTGATGAGGGGATTATCAGCAGCATCAAGAATAACTCTCTTATCATGCCATCCAAAAGTTGTGCCTTTAACTTTGAACATGAAGTTTCCATTCATATCTGAAACAACAAAATCTCCATATCTAAGTGTCTTCACCTTCCTAGATATAACAACATCAACCTCGTTCGGCGTGCAATATTCGGATCCAATTATAGCGACTGGATCATTAGCCATAGTTGCATAACTTGATTCTGCCATGAACAATAATCAGTCACTTTTACTTGTTAGTATGCAAAAATAACTTGACAATACTCTTTTTTATTTCATAAAGATATTTTTGTGGTATATAATATAAGATAAGGTTCCAACTTGGGGATAAGCAATAAGTACACATCTTATTCTATACAACTGTATTTGTGAATTTTCTTATTCTACAATTATGACTTTGATCTGATTTCAGAGACGTGTATATTGAGTTATTATTAGTCTCAAATATTATTCCAACCTACCGAGAAAGAAGAGGAATTGTTCTAACCTGTCTATTTAGTTGAAACTAGATATTTTTTGCTCGGGCCCTATATTGACCTTATTATTGTCTGTTTCATTCATAGAATAGTGACACCGTCCATAATGACACTTGTCTATTAACGCCTCAAAATCTGGTTGTCACGTGTACAAGTCTCTAATACAAAAAATGTGAAAATGAAATAATTACATAGTCTCAATTTCTTTGTTTATCAAATAGAACAAAGCTTAACATAAACAAAAAGAGGGTCTGTCAGGAAGACAAGTAGCTACCTCTCAATATATTGTCCTTTGACAAGCCTCGAAAAGTAGGAGAAGAAGAAGAGTGGTCACACCATACCGGGCTCGAAGCTAACTCCTTTATGTTTATTTCTCTCTATGAGTCTCGGCTATTTATATATATATTAAGCACATTAACGAGCTTCTCTCAAGCCCCTCTACATTCTCTTGATTTTATGAAGACTTTTTTTTAGAGTAACTTATCGGTAAGGATATGAGCATTTCTATTTCAACCAACTTGAGTATGATGGGTAGTCGAATAAATTTGAGAAACGCACGAATTTGAATAAGTTCCTTATGATAGAGTTTTATTGGACGATTTAGAGTACGAAAAAAAAGAGAAACTTTTCTTAAATGTGTCTAGTCCCTCATTTATAGAAGTAGGGTCCTCACAACCATAAATAAAATCCGACTAGCATAGCTTCAAAGATACCCGTAGGACACATGAACTCTACGTTTTAATACCATTTGTAACGGCCCAACCCATTAGTGATATCATTCGCTTTGGTTCTATGCCTGCATGACTTTATAGCGCGTCGCTAGTTGGTAAGACCTGAATCCTTATATACCCAACATCTCTCATGTGTTTTGTCGATGTTGGACTTCTAATCTTAAGTTGGGCCATCACATACGGGGACCCCCTTTATAGACTCAACGTCCTCATTGAGATTGAGATTCTGTAACGAACGGAATGTCGTTATTTAGGAAAGGAAAAAACGTCGAGAGAAAAAGGCCCCTCTTCCCGCCATAGCGGGATAGGTGCCACTAGGGCGGTGGTGCTCCAACGGGACAAGGAGTCTTATTTTCTCCTTTTCTAAAAACACCAAAAAGAGGCGAGAATCACCCCAGGGTTGCTGATCTAGGATTGGGAAAGACAAAAGAAGTCTCCTCCATTTTATTTGGTGAAAACTCCAAGAGATATTTCATCAAAAATATTGTCCACGTGACCTAAATTGTCACCGATAAAAGCAAATAGCTCCAAATAGACCTCAACATTATCCACATGGATTGAGTTTTTTTTCGACCAAATGAGAAGCAATCTCTCTGTTTGAGACTGTAGCAACACTTATACTCACAACTTTCTCTATAACCTACTTAGATGTAACTGAACATTTGTTCTCAATTTTCTGAAGCAAAGCTAGAATATTGGTAATTTGAGTGTTAACCACAAGAGATTTGTGTAGGTTTGTTTGGAAAAATGAAGGGCTAACTTCTCCTTGAAAGGTCCAAACAAAAAATTGTTTGGTGGAGAAACATCCAACGGAACTGTTAGGCTATTGCCCATGTTCCAGCCAAAGGCCCATGGCCTAATCCTACTTGAAAAAGGATTGTAATTATTCTCTTTATTTGTTTTCCAATTCTATTAGGAAAATGATTGAAATCGTAATCCTATTTGTAGTTGGTTTTAGCTTTGTAAGAAAAAGCACAACTCTATAAATAGAGGATGGTCTTGCGAGAATAATTCAATTGCTCATTGATATTGTCTTTGAAAGATATTAGAACATAAGAGAGGTTTTTAAGAGAGCTTTCAACAAGAGAAAAGAGAGAAGGAAAATGATTCTTTTGCTGCAGTCTTTTTCTCCGACCGTCAACGTTCAGATCGTGTTTCCCGATTAACTAACCATTGGATCGGGCTGAACTTTGAACTGAGTGTTCCTGACATCTTGGTGGTTGATTGAACGGTGAAGATCAGATTCGTAGGTCATAAAGATTCTGTTTTAGGTCCAGAACAGAAGCTGGATTTCGATGGTGTTTTTTTCTATTTATCTTTTGTTGGTTTAGCTATTGTTTGTTCTCTTTTGGCACTTGTTGTGTAGCCATTAGAATAATATTTTTAACCCTCTTATTGGTATAGTGAATCAATTCGGATCTTGTCGATTCCGTAATGGTTACCTTCGGTTTGAAGGGTTTTTCCACGTTAAACTTGGTGTTCTTTATTGTTAGATTTTTGGTTTCATCTTTTCGTCACAACAACTGGTATCAGAGCTAAGGTTATCTATATGGAGGGGAATATGAGCAAGATGGTATGCCTAAACGGAAGAAACTACAACATATGAAAAAGCAAGATGAAAGATCTATTGTTCGTGAAGAAGATGCATCTTTCGATTTTTTCAGCTCATAAACCCGAAAATGTGACCGATGAAAATTGGGAATTTGAGCACCAACAAGTATGTGGATATATAAGACAATGGGTTGAAGATAATGTTCGCAACCATATTGTGAATGAGACACATGCTAGAACACTGTGGGAAAAGTTGGAGACACTTTATGCTTCAAAAACTGGAAATAACAAGTTGTTCTTGTTAAAGCAATTGATGACCTTTAAATACAAGGAGGGCAGTCCTATTTTTGATCATATAAATGATTTTCAGGGTAATTTTGATCAGCTATCAGGGATGGTGTTAATTTTAATGATGAAATACAAAGACTTTGGCTTCTTAATACTCTACTGGATCTTGGGAAGCTCTTCGTGTTTCTTTAACAAATTTTGCCATTGGTGGAAAGGTGACTATGGAATATGCAAAGAGTGATGTGTTGAATGAATAGATTAAAAGAAAATCTCAAGACACATCTTCACATTCAGATGTTCTATATACAGAAGATCGAGGGAGACATAAGACAAGAGATCCGAGGAGTAGAGGTAAAAGCAGAATCCAAATATTATATGTTATCATTGTGGAAAGAAAGGACATATTAAAAGATTTTGTAAACAATTGAAGCAAGATCTTTAAGAAGGGAATAAAGGAAGTAAACAATGAAAATAATGTTGTTGCTGTTGTCCAAGATGACCTTCTCTTCGCTTGTGATAAACACGTCATCAATTTTGTATCTTAAGATACAAGTTGGATAGTAGATTCTGGAGCCACATCACATGTCATACCAAGAAAAGACTTTTTTTCATCTTATACTTCTGTTAACTCTGAGGTGTTAAAGATGGGTAATGCTGTTGAGGTTAAGGTGTTCGGTGTTGGCACTGTTTGTTTGAAAACCAATACCGGTTCAACGTTGGTCCTTCAGAATGTCAAGCATGCTCCAGACATTCCCTTAAATTTGATCTCTGTAGGAAAACTAGATGATGATGGCTATGATAATGACTTGTGAAATGGCCAATGGAAGCTTACCAAAGGCTCATTGATTTTAGCTCGAGGAAGAAAACATTTAAATTTATACGTGACACAAGGATCGATTCTTGGTGACTCTATAAATTTGGTGAAGAGCGAGAATTTATCAGAATTGTGGCACAAGAGTCTTAGTCATATGAGTGAGAGGGGGATCACCTGTTTGGCTAAGAAGAATTTGCTTGCTGGTATGAAACAAACAAAGGAGAAAAGATGTGTTCATTGCTTAGCAGGAAAACAGAAAAGAGTTTCTTTTCACAGTCATCCTCCTTCAAGAAAGTCTGAGCTATTGGAGCTAGTACACTCAGATTTCTGTGGTCCTTTTAAAGTGAAGTCAAAAGGTGGTGCACTTTACTTTGCTACTTTCATTTATTGATCATTCTCGCAAGATTTGGGTATATCCTTTAAAATCCAAAGATCAAGTGCTTGATGTGTTTAAACAGTTTGAAGCCTTATTTGAGAGACAAACAGGAAAGAAATTAAAATGTATTCGCACTGATAATGGTGGTGAGTATATTGGTCCCTTCGATAACTACTGTAAATCGCAAGGAATTCATCATCAGAAGACTCCTCCAAAGACTTCTCAATTTAAATGGTTTGGCAGAGAGGATGAACAGAACTTTAGTTGAGAGAGTTAGATGTGTGCTTTCAGAGGCTAAACTTCCAAATTCTTTTTGGGCTGAAGCACTTAACATTGTTGCTTTTGTTATCAATTTGTCTCCTGTTATTGCTTTGGATGGTGATGTTCCAAACAGAGTTTGGTTTGATAAGGATGTTTCTTATGATTACTTGAAAGTGTTCGGGTGCAAAGCTTGTGTACATTTTCCAAAAGATGAGAGGTCAAAATTGGATGTTAAAATTAAGCAATGCATCTTTATTGGTTATGGTCAAGATGAGTTTGGATATCGTTTTTATGATACAATTGATAAGAAACTCATTAGAAGTCGTGATGTTGTGTTCTTTGAAGATCAAACTATTGAAGATATTGACAAGACTGAGAAACTAGATTCTCGTACTGATGAGAGCTTAGTTGATGTTGATCCAATTCCTATTATTGATACATCTTCTGCACATGAGGAAACCCAAGGTAATGATCAAGATAATTATGAGAGTTTAGAACATATAATTGTTCCTACTGATGATGTTGTGGTTGATAATCAACCAACTCATGTTGGGATGACCGCTACGGATGTTCCAGAAACCTCTTGTAGAAGATCTACAAGAGAGAAGCGAAGCTCAACACGTTATTCTCATTATGAGTATATTCTATTGACTAATATGGGAGAACCTGAAGGTTATGATGAAGTCATGTTAGATACTCATAAAGATAAGTGGAAAGAACTCATCGTAGACAATCATGAGTTTTGTAGAAGTGTGGCAGGCAGGAAGCCTATCAAAAGTTCCTCCACTTGAAGTCCGTTTGGCCCCTTGGCTGGAGGAGGAGTTTGTTGGGATTTTTCCCATGTTTCATCCAAAGGCCCATGGCCTAATCCTACTTGAAAAAAGATTGGAATTATTCTCTTTATTTGGTTTCCAATTCTATTAGGAAAAGGATTGAAATTGTAATCCTATTTGTAGTTGGTTTTAGCTTTGTAAGAAAAAGCACAACTCTATAAATAGAGGATGGTCTTGCGAGAATAATTCAATTGCTCATTGATATTGTCTTTGAAAGATATTAGAACATAAGAGAGGTTTTTGAGAGAGCTTTCAACAAGAGAAAAGAGAGAAGGAAAATGATTCTTTTGCTGCAGTCTTTTTCTCTGACCAACAACGTTCATATCGTGTTTTCTGATTAACTAACTGTTGGATCGGGCTGAAATTTGGACTGAGTGTTACTGATATCTTGGTGGTTGATTTGAAAGGTGGAGATCGGATTCGGAGGTCAGCAAGATCCTGTTTTAGGTCCATAACAGAAGCTGAGTTTGGGTGGTGTTTCTTTCTATTTATCTTTTGTTGGTTTAGCTATTGTTTGTTCTCTTTTGACACTTATTGTGTAGCCATTATAATAATATTTGTAACCCTCTTATTAGTATAGTGAAGCAATTTGGATCTTGTCGACCCCGTGGTGGTTACCTTTGGTTTGAAGGGTTTTTCCACGTTAAACTTGGTGTTCTTTATTGTTAGATTTTCGGTTTTATCTTTTCGTCACAACAGGAATCACTCAAGTGTCTCACCATCTAGGTATAAGGAAGGAAGAGGTAGTTAGTGTTCTTTAGAGAAGCTTAGGAAAGTGAAGTATTTTTCTGCCCTATAAATTCAGTTAGTTGGATTACCAGACCAGTGAATTGATCTAATATCACCACTGCCATTAGAGTATCCACTAAGGATATATATATTATAATCACTGAAACACAAAATACAATTGAGAAATTGAAACAACAAGAAAGTAGTAACTAATGATCCTTCAAATTAACGAAATTTAGAATTTTAAAAAATGAGAAAAATATTAGAAATTACAGCGATAGATAGAAGGGGATGAGAAACTTAGAAAAAAAAACGAAGATGAGAGCAACAAGATTCTTTTCTTAATAATTTGCATAACCCATGAATCAGTAATTGCTACCCCTTTTGATGGAACCATTTCCGTACCCACTACTTGACAAAGATCCTAAATTAACATGACGCTATTGCTTATTCTTCGCCTAATAGCTCTTGCCAACCCAATAACTATTTATTGGGTTGGACTTGGTTCATAAGAACGATTACATTTTGGATGTTGTTGTGTTCTTGTTATGAGAAGAGGAGTCTTCAATTTATCGAGTTCCTTTTATTTTTCTCTAAGAAAAGAATAAATCAAATATGGAAGAGAAATATTTTTCATTTCAGGAAAAAAATTAAGCATTATTTGTGGTAATACTTTGAGTTTCCTTTAAGAAAAAAAAATAAAACTTAAAATATGGTAAAAAATATTAGGGTAAAACTCCAACACTATCTACGATCATGTCGTATTTAATCACTCTGCCCAAAACTTCTTTGAGTTACCTCAACCTTCCTATATCCACTATAGTCATTGTCTCACACCTCCTTATTGGGGTATTTGTAGTTTTTCTCTTCGCATGTCCAAACTAATTCAGTCTCGCCTCATCACGTCCAACATAGGGCTTGATTAGAATCGCAGAAAGAAGTTAGAGAAATATCTGAGTGTGGTGGCCACCATCACCTTGCCTTAAATAACTTTGTTCCTGATCCTATCTCTCCTAGTATGTCCGTGCATCTATCTCAATATCCTTATTTTAGCTACGTCCAATATATTTTGGAATTGGCCAAAGCTTTGCCGCGTATATATAGTTGATCTGACCATGCAACACTTTATGAAATTCACCTTAAATGTTTGGTGACACATACTTATCACAAAAAATGCTAAATGTGAGATTCCATTCACCCACCCCTCTCCAATTTCCAATACTTAGTTAACGCAAGGGATAATTTCAGCTATAAACCTCTGCTCAAATTTGACTTTATAATGTATGTCGTTCATGATGTTATATTTATCTCCCTTTTTTAACTTTTTATAACAAGTATTGGACCTAATTACCACTAAGATTAAAAATAATTATAATTTGACTAATTGTTCCTTTACTTTTACTAAACATATAAACTACAGTGTTTACGAAATTAAACTTAAGTAGCTATCTATATAATAATCCTTTTAGTTGTTTATGTTTAACTATAATAAGTTTATGAGTAAATTGATTTGACTTGGGTGACTTGATTAATACTGAATAAACTGAAGTGATTTTAATGAATAATTTATCAAATCGTTTTTGCCAAAGGAGGGAAATAAACATGTAATGTCTATTTTACACTACAGGAAAGAAAAAAAAAAAGGCAGATAAACCTGTTTAGGCATTAACTAATAAAGGCCGGAAATTCAATATATAATATGTAATATACACGCCAACACACTACAACAAAAATAATCATTAGCGTCATTTAATTTTTAATTGTCGCTAAATATATATTTTTAGCGGCAATTGTCACTTTTTGTATATGTTCCTAAAGCATTTAGTGACATTGATTCTAATGGCACTTAACTAATGCCGATAAAGACTTTAACACTCTTTATTAGTGTGAATATTTAACGCCGCTAAATGTTGTTTTTGTAATAGTAACATTGTATTCGATCCAATAATAATACATATAACACCATCATGTTATGAACAACCACACTAGTACAATCGTTTTGTTTGAATTCAAGTTATCATAGGATAAATTATAATGGGATAAGTTATGTTAAAAATATTTTTTATTGAGTGTTTAATTTGTTGTATTCAAAATAATAGGTATTGCATAAATTTTAAGAACAATTTATTTGTTTACAAAAGTACCTTTCATAAATGTGAAAAAAGATGTATAAAAAAGGTTTTAAAGGATATTTTTGTCATTTACTTATTTTATCCCAAGATAAGGTAATTCGAGATTACTGTATCGCCTAAAGGGACTGATAACTTATTGTTGGGAATTAAACACACAACACACACAAATAATCTAGAGAAAAGAGAAACAGAACACAAACGGGACACACAAGAATTTAACGTGGTTCGGTTTCCCTACTCCACGACTGTAACAGGAGGATTTTATTTCACTTGTGCTACTACTTGGAATTACAAATACAAGGATCATATTTATAGGAAAACCAAATGGTTAACCTAGGGTTTCAGTAATGGGTCGGGCCGGCTCACAAGCCTCCACAAAGCCCAACAATCTCCCACTTGGAGGCTTGAAGAATTTCAACTGTCATCCACTTAGAACACTTGTATGTCTAGTAATCTTTTTCAACTCTCTCCTGCTACAGCGGCCTTCTCATCAGTCAACTGAAAGGCCCGTTGAAGCTCCCCGAAGCTTCAACACATCAGTCACGGCTGAAACTGCCCTTGACTCGTCCTCGGTCCCTACCGGCTCCCACTTGAGACACGAACTGCCGGATCCTAGAACTCCCTGAGAACAAACACTCTCCATACTCAGCAAGAAATTTTCTGGAGACGTATCAACAGCTGGAATACTGGTTCTCTTGACCCACTGTCTTCTAGGAGCCTTGGCTGAAGCACGGCCGGTGCTCCCACTGCCACAAACGCCTCTGACTGGTCTTCCTGAACCTTTCCTTGCTCGTTCATCCTGAATCTGACCTGTGGCTCTGGGTTTCTTTCTTGCAAAGACAACCTTCTTCTGCCCACGAGATTCTGTGAACCGGACTTTGTTTTTCTTCTGAACTGGGACGGTCACTCCCTCAGACGGTAATCCGACAATATACAACGATCCTCTTTTTGTTCCACGAGCCATGACAAGATTGCCCCTCACGACCTTCCACTGCCCATTTCCGAACTTCACATGATGTCCCTGTTCATCCAACTGCCTAACAGAAATCAAACTTTTCGTCAAGCTTGGAACAACTCTGACATCCTTCAAGGTCCAGAAACCGACTGGCGTCTTCAGCACCATGTCACCCATGCCCGTAACATCAAGAGCTCTATCGTCTGCAAGCCTTACCTTTCCAAAGTCTCCAATAACCAGATTCTGCAATGCTTCACTGCTGTGGGTAGCGTGAAAAGAAGCACCAGAATCCATGACCCAGGAATCCACATTGCTCTCCGCGCAACAGATAAACAAATCCTCGTTGACGCTGTCTTCTGCAATGTTGACTTGTTTGTCTTTCTGGCATTGATTCCTGAAATGCCCCACCTCCTTGCAGTTCCAACATGTTACACCTGAGCCATCCCGAGCCTTTGACTGACTCCTTCTTCGGTTCCTGCTCCCACTACCTCTGTTATTTCCTCTGCCTCTGACGACGTTTAGCATATCACCTGATGATTCTCCAGAACTCCTTCTTCTGACATCCTCGCCAAGAACGAGATCACGAATCTTCTCAAAGGTGAATCCATTAGGTCCCACTGAACTGGCAACTGCTGTAACCGTTCCGGACCAACTGTCAGGCAATGATGATAACAGTAGTAAAGCTTGAACTTCATCATCGAACTTAATGCCAACTGACAAAAGTCTGGCTAAGATCGAATTCAATGAGTTGATGTGCTCGGTAACTGAACTGCCTTCCTTCATCTTTGTGTTCACCAACTCTCTAATCAGAAAAATTTTGTTTGCTGCAGATGGCTTCTCGTACATGTTAGACAAGGCTTCCAAGATGCCTTTCGCTGTCTTCTCCTTAAGAATGTTGAACGCAACATTCTTGGTCAACGAGAGTCGGATAACTGACATAGCTTTCCGATCCAAAACTGCCCACTCTGCATCAGACAATTTTCCTTGCTTGTCACCCAACACTACGTCCAAATCTTTCTGAACCAGCAAATCTTCAATCTGCATCTTCCACCAACTGAAATCTGTACCATCGAACTTCTCAATTCGGAACTTCCCATCTTCTGCCATCTCAAAGGACTTCGGCAATTCCCTTAACGGCGTCTACAGACAGCGGGCGGCGATTTGGACGATGCTCACGATCTGGACGCTCGCGGCTGGATCTGAGGCTCCTCGACGCGGCGGCCAACGGAACGGCGCGACGGACAGCACACGGACGACGGCTGTTCGCACCCTGCGCGGTTCTCCTAGCCGGCTGCTGCTTGAGGTTACCCACACGGTAACGGCGGCTACTCCTCCCTGCACACAGTTCTTCACACAAGAACCCTAGGTGACAATTTCTCACAGTTTGTGTTACAATGTTGTTGAAACCTCGCTCTGATACCAATTGTTGGGAATTAAACACACAACACACACAAATAATCTAGAGAAAAGAGAAACGGAACACAAACGGGACACACAAGAATTTAACGTGGTTCGGTTTCCCTACTCCACGACTGTAACAGGAGGATTTTATTTCACTTGTGCTACTACTTGGAATTACAAATACAAGGATCATATTTATAGGAAAACCAAATGGTTAACCTAGGGTTTCAGTAATGGGTCGGGCCGGCTCACAAGCCTCCACAAAGCCCAACACTTATCTCGATACTAATTATTGATCCGAAAATAAATTATCCCGAACATATCAACCAAAGAACAAATTAAATGATACTACATTTTAAATCTCATGACTATTTTGTGTATCCTTCGCACCAATCGACCCCTCAAATAAATCAACCAAAGAACTAATTAAATGATACTACATTTTAAAATCTCATGATTATTTTGTGTATCCATCGCACCAAACAACCACTCAAATAAATCAACCAAAAAACAAATTAAATAATACTACATTTTAAAAATCTCATGACGATTTGTGTATCGTTCGCACCAAACAACCCCGCAAATAAATCCATTCAAGCCTCACCCCCTCTTCCCTCAAGCCTCAGCATCCCTTTTATAATATTGGTGGATATATTTTTTAGAAGATATTATTGAATAGAAGACTATTAGTATTTCTACATTTTGGCATGAAAGCAACATTATGGTGTTGACATTCCAAAGTCAAATTATGATCTACTAAGGCATAAAATTTGCCGTTTAAATTCTAGCTACGTAATTGTGTTCTTTAAAATTGCCAGACCTTCATTATATTTGATATTTAAGGGTGAGCTATGACTTCTTCTTCTTCTTCTTTTCAGGCTCTATATGAACAAGAGGGAGTACAAGTAGAGGCCGAGCCAGGATAAAGAGTTGGGGTGTTAATTTTCTTTAAAACTGTCAATCAGTTTTTGTTAGGGGTTATAAGTTATATACATATATAATTAATTAATTTTCTAGTACAAATGCAATTGGTCTACGAAAAAGTTATTGGGTTCGTTCGAGAATCTATGAACCCCACCTAGCTTTGCGTCTGAGTACGAACAGCCTATTTACGGATTTCTTTTATCACATCAATCACCATCTATATATAACGAAAGAGTTGTTGCCATATTTCTCATTGAATTCAAATCTAAATATTTTTTCATCCCAAAGTTAAGCTATTGATGGTGATTAAAATTTTATCCAAGAAGATATGCCAAATTAAATCTTTTTGCGGTACAAAATCTATCAACATTGATTTACTCTATCATTATTATATAATTGATGAAGGAAAGTTTATTGACTCTAGAGAGTTAATTGGAATTAAGTGCATGTAAATTCATTTGGATTGGAAGCTCATTATTCAAGAAATATTTTTATTTATATAGTTCTATTAGTGAACTTTAAATTTCAAAAGCCTATATGTAAAATACTTAAATGACTATTAAATTTTCAACATCTTAATAAAAGGACTTAGAAACATCGAGATAGACAAAAATAGAAAAAAAAAGTATGATACATGGAAAGAAGTATATTGTAAAATGAATAATTTTTTTTTTAATTTTATCAAAGATTTTAAATTTGAATTTTTTGAATAGAGAAACTCCTACTGTAAGCCTAATCAGTCGTGTCAGGGTCTCAGGGAAGTAATTATTAAATTACAAATATACATTGATTTAAGTCTCTTTGACCATGGATAATTTCACGTTTTTGCGAAATTTAATATCACAAATCGAAAATATTTTAGAAGTTGTTTTTTTTTCTTCACATTTTTTACTGCAAAATAACTCACAATTTTTTTAACTATTTCAGTTCATATTTATATCCAAATGCAACTATAATTTTTAAGTATCCTATTCTACTTAAAATAAATATTCCTTTCTTTTCTTTTGTCTAACTATAGTTGTTCATTATCGATTTTGCATACTTCTTTAGATGACTATAAATAAACGAATAATTTTACTATATCACCCTTTGAATATAATAAATACAATTTCTTAAAGGGAAATGACTATAATTAATTAAAAGAGTAAAATAGAAACTAAGTGTAAAATTATCTATTGATTTCATAAAGTGGACAGGTATTATTAGATTTCTCAAAATAGTATAGTCAACAACTATTATTGAACGTAGAGAGTAGTATTTTTGTCAAACACCATTTAATTTAATTTTTTTTTAAAAAAAATGAAGAAGATAAGAAGTACAATACAAGAATAAGAAGAAGTATAGTCAACCCAATTAAGCAGTACAGAATTGTAGTAGTACTACCCTAATTTGGCCCCTATTTTCTATATATAACAAGTACCCTCCAATATTCAATATCCCAAAGGCTAATTCAATCTTCACAAGCCATATCATATACTATACCTTATTATTAATACAAAATGGATCATGACATGCCAGGAATGGGAGGAATGTCACCACCATCACCACCACAAGATCACATGATGATGAGCATGGGGTTGACACACATGACATTTTTTTGGACTAAAAATGCTGAAATTTTATTCTCAGGTTGGCCAGGAACGCGAACGGGCATGTATGTCCTAGCTTTGATCATTGTATTTGTGGTCTCCTTGTTTGTGGAATGGCTCTCTAACTCAAATTACTTGAAAGACAAGATGTCAAATTATAATGGTCTTGTTAAGACATTTGTGCATGGTCTAAAAATAGCTCTTGCTTATCTTCTTATGCTTGCTATTATGTCTTTTAATGTTGGTGTTTTTATAGTTGTTGTGGCTGGACATACTTTAGGTTATTTCCTTTTTGGTAGGTGTAATAATTCTGAGAGTACTGCATGCCAAGCTTGATCCATTTTCGATGCAGTCGAAGCTCTTAATGTAATATCTGATGGTGAAGACATCGAAGTTGTTGGTCAATTGTTCACAATCGTTATTGTTGCATAAGTTTTATTATTTTCTAAATTTCCATTTTCCAACATTCTTGATATATGTCAATTGTCAACTTAATTATTATTTTCTAAATTTCCATTATGTTAGATGTATTTGGTTGTTATGCTGTAAATTAAAGGGATGTATGTTCTTCACATTTGCCTAATTAATTTGATGATCATTTAGTAAAATTACTGGTTCCCTTTCATTTATATCATTATATGTCACTCCTTTTTTTTTAATCAATTCCATAAGGTATCTTCTATATCTGAAAACTTTTAACCATAGAAATTATTGGACTATAGTATTTTTAGGAGCACAAATTCTTCTGCTAACTTTGGTAGTTCAAGTTTCAGGTAATTAATGTACAAAATTTTAGATAGGGAAAAAGTCAAAATTATCATTAATTTTGATATATTAGTTAAGCTTATTTTGGCCATATTGTTCATATCTTTATGGTCATAAAACTTATGACATATACTTCTACATTAACAATTTTCTTCCAATCTGCTCAAACTTACCCAATTTCAATCAAAATTATCCATTTTGAATGAATTCTCAATTAAATCCGACCCGCAGCCCAATAAATGAAAACCCAAATCAAATTATATCGACAAAAGCCACCACCACTATAAACAAAAACAAAATATAATTTTCAATTTCTTCAAAACAAACCAAATGTTATTTTGAATTACACTTGTTGAGTCCATCCAAAGAAGTCACGTACTCGTTTGGTATGTGGGATATAGAAAAATAGTGATGGGATAAAATTTTTGTGTCTTGTTTGGTTACCATGTTTGGGACTACCGTTCTCCTTTCTCACTAGTTTAGACATCCCAGACATAGATGTAGAAACACTCTTAGCATGACAATCTAAAATGATATGATGCAGAGATTAAAAAAAACTCATACCTAGAATAACATTAAAATCTATTATGTCTAGAATTATCTAATCTATATAGGGTTTATAACCCATAAAAGTTACTAGGGGAATGATAGATTATATCAACCATCACAGAATTTCCCATAGAAGTAAAAACATACACAAGAACATTAAGAGACTCATGCTCAAACCACCACCAAATGAAATAGAAAGTGAAACCAGGATCTGTATCCATTCGGTCACAAATACGAATGGACATCGCTACATAAAAAATAATCATTAGCGGCAATTAGCATTCTTTGTATATATCCCCAAAACCTTTAGCGACATTGATTCTAATGACACTTAACCAATGCCGGGAAAGACTTTAACACTCTTTATCAATGTCAATACTGTTTAATGCCGCTAAAAGTTGTTTTTGTTGTAGTGCATGTGATCATTCTGTTGGATGACTCCACCAAGAAGGCATAGAAGTGATGCCTACCCCGTGTTTGTGAGCTGCCCCTACTGGGCTGAGTATTGTCATCTTTACTTGCTTGAACACCACCTCTGTTAGGTTGAGTGCCATCTCTACCTATTATGTGGCCACCCCAACCCAACAACTGAAGACGATCTATGCTAAATGGACTCTCTCTTCTACATGCTCGAACTGTAACATGTTGTTGCTTTACTAGTATCCAGGCTAGATTTGAGACATATTTATGAATAAGCCCCGACTACCCAACACTTAAAGAAAACTTGATCCATGGGCGAGGCGGTGTGGTCCTTTATGTTGGTTTAAGTGATGGCTTAGGGAACTCTCTAGAATTAATTAGGGGTTAACTGGTATCATTTTATTAGTCTTTTGACAACCTATATAAAGCTATTAGACCCTTAATTAAGTGATTCTAAATCATTTTTTCAATTCACCCAAAAGAGACACAATTCCCTCTAAAAAATCATCTCTCTAGAAAGTAAAAGAAGAACAAAAAGGAAGAGGTCAAGATAGGTCAAGACTCCATTGTTTTCAAGCTTGATAGGCTTTGTATCTAAGCTATATGGCTATCCATGAGTTCTTGCACCCATGGAATCCCCTAGTTATACCCCAATTCAAGTTAGGGTTCCTTCCAATATTGTGGGTTAAGTTGAGTATGAATCCAATTGAGTGGATATTACTTGTTTATGATTGTTTTATTATTGAATCATATAGTATGATGAATCTACATGTTTTCTATGGATAACCCTAGTTAGTTGATGAAATTGAAATAATGTGTATTTGTGCCTTAAAGAGGAAAACTGAAGACTTAGAGATCATCTTCTAGAATTGATGATACGCGGTAATTGTTTAGGAATAGAAGCATGTAAACAAGAATTGAATCATATCATAGTATATATGATGGATCATGACTAGTAAAATCAATATGATGAATTATGCATGTTAAAGCTCCAAGAGTGAAGCTTATAGGATAATGGTAGACTTTAGATAGAATTGTTGTGGAAGGACTTTACCCACCTAATCTACCTCATGAATGTTTGAATGCATAGAGTGATAGAATCACATGAGTTAGGATGATATGCATGTCTAGTGCTTGAACCCCAGGTATGATGCTTTGGAATAAGCTTTGACCCTCAAGGAGGTGAAGTATGAGATTATGTTTGTAGTCATTGAACTACTTGATTATGAATATATCCATGTCTGATGTAGTCATTCTAGATCTGTCGATTTGATATAATTATGAATATATCCATGTCTAATGTTGTCATTCTAGATATGTTGATTTAATACGAGCTTTAACCCTTTGAAAGGGAAATATATGATATTATGCATGTTTTATGAGGTTTATGTATATGCTTTTAGTAACACTTTTGATAACACTGTGACAGTAAAGTGAATAGTCTCATAATCTAGTTGTTGTGTTGTTGAAAGATTATCCTCACATTCACACTTATGCATGAATATGTTATATTGTGAAAGGTTTGTCACATGTAGTGATTCTAATTAAGGTCGAAAGACTAGTCTCACCTATTGAATCTATGAGTTATAGTATGAGTTATGTTGGATTGAGTGTCAAGACATTATTTCATAAATATGAACTTAAGTCAAGACTTAATATGAACTCAATGGGAATTATGCTTAGCACCGAGTGGATATTGTCTCATGAGATAAAAGCCCGTCCGTAAGTTGAGGACGAGTTTCTAATAACAATCTCCTTATCCCATAAGCTATGTTCCCTCGTAGGTTACTTAGGTATTTGGATCCACCTAAGCTAAGAGTATGGTTCTTCCTCAGGCAAGGGGAGCAACCGCTTTTCGGTGTGGGGTAGATATTGGATTCCATTTTAGCTCACATGGTCTATGTCAGTTAAGACTAATTTTACCAAAACAAGAATATGACTTATGAACTATGTTTACTTAAGAATCTTTACTTAGGATAGATGAGAGTATGATATCTTATTCATGCATTGCACAAGTATGCTTTGAGGGTATCTATGGTATGTTCCTTTTATATTGTATATGATGATCCATGTAATGATTATGCTTATGATCTATGCTTATGATGTATTCTTAGTTTGGATTGTAGCTTGAAATGCATTTCCAATGCATGCGTGACTAAATGTGAGTATTCCCTTGCCAATGATAAGTAAGCTAGATATGGGATTAAAAGATGATAGATATGAATTTGGATCTTAAGTGACTTTCTTAACATGGGTGGGGTTATAGGGTCCTATCCATGTATTGCACAAGCTTGCCTTGAGGTGACTTATGGAGTGTTTCTTCGACATTATGTTGTTCTAAATGCATTATTATGCCTATGAGTATGATGATATCTATTATGCTCACAAGTTATGAATATGTTCTATTATACTTATAGCCTACGTCTTATGATAATGTCTCTTATGGTCATGACTTAGGTTATTGTCTCTTATGTTTATGGTACATGACTTAGGTTGACTAATGCCTCTTATATTCTTATGTTGATGTTTTATGCTAGCCATCATATTTAGTACATTATTGTACTAATACATATTTTTGACTACATTGTTATCAAATGTAGAGTTCGGCAATATTGGCTTCTATCCTTGTGGCTAGGTTCATACCAGATAAAGAAAAGAAGATTTGGTGAGTCCTCATAGAAACGAGGAATCAATCACCCATTTACCTTTTTATGTCTTTCTTTTTATGTTATAAGTTTTGTACGGGCTGTTTCCCTAAGACTTTCATGTATTAGATGGTTCGAGACAATTATAGTAAACTTCCGCTTTGATTTTTTGAGACTCCGATTGTTATTGTTAATGTTTTAAATTTTTGTATTTTTAGATTATCTTATGTTATGATATGCTAAGGGCTTGTATGAGACCAGTTCAGGGTCAAGTACACCATGTTACATATAAGGGGTACCCCTCGATCGTGACAAACTTAGTAATTAGAGCACAAAAGTTTAGAATGGTTTTAGGGTGTCTCAAACCACGTCTAGTAAAGTCTTGTTCATAAATGTGAAGCACACCACATCTATGTATAGGAGGCTATTGGATGTTTAGGTTACTTCACTTCTTCATTCTCTAAGTCGTACCATGGAGTTAACTCTTTTTTGGTCTTTCTACTAATCCGTGCCCGATGGTTTTCAAGATATGACTACTTCAAGAGAGTCCTCCGGATAATGTTCCGATATGTGTATTATTCTTATTTATATTCCGCTGTTGCGTGTCTTTGTGACTTGATAGACTTGAATTTGATGTTGTCTTTAGTATGAATGGTTTGTATTATGATTATGTTTATTTGGTGATGGACCCCGACTTATTCTTGATGAGTTTTAGGGGTATGTGGAGAGATTTGATGAATAGGGTGCTTAAGTAATGCCTAGTGTGTAGAGTGAGTAGACTCCATCAAAAGGTAGTAGTCACCATGTTTTAGAATCATCTCGGGTGAGTGATGTTAAAGCTTAGTAATAACTTTCTCTGACCATGGAATTGAAATAAATGGTGCTTAGAAGAGTCCATATAGGCCTACTCCTAAGAGGGAGATAATGTGATTAGATAGAAAGGTCGTTAAGTGTTCTTGATGTTTATGATTTAGATTGGATTGAAATTTTCATCTTGAGAGGTATAGTGAATTGGGAAGATTAATCCCAGTTTTGTAGGCTCATGTGAGATCTTGAGTGGAGTTGGTAAGGTTGATTGTGAACTAGAGTTGCTTAATGAGTGGCACCAATATGGTTTTCCATGTCTCTAGAATATAGAAGGGTGTTGGAGATCTGACATTCATGTATCCCATAAGAAGAGTTGGGATTTTATGAGAATCTCACTAATTTAGAAATATTGGTAGGGATCTTAGACCGCCAATTTAAGAGATAAAACAACAAGGAAGTTGCCTTTATGAAAGTGTTAATGAATGGTTTTCTAGTGAGGGTTTTAGGTGAGGGTGATACTAGAGAGGCCGGGATCAATGAGATGTCCCGATGTCCTCATCCTTTTTCCTCTATTCCTCCTTTAGTTGTGAGATGATAGGTTCTTCTTAGTCGTAATATATTTTGGAGTCATATGTGTTTTAGATGTTTCCATGATTCCCTTATTTGGTGCATGTTCATGAAAACTTGTGTTTTAAAAGAAAATAAAGTTGCATGATTAAAGTTTCCTCATGTTACTGTGCATTTAGTATGAGTTGCATATTTGACTTTATGAGATGAATAAATGAGCATGCCTTAGTTCGGAGTTGAAAGATTCCTCCTGAAATAAATTAATTTTGAGAGTAAATTGCATATGATCTCCATGAGAGTTTATTGAACATGTTTTAGTTCGGAAATGGTAGTTCCTCCTTGAATATGAGTAAATGTTGAATTTCATGCATTTTGGGTTGTTGCATATAGTTCGTACTCTCTTGTTTTCTATTGAGTATGTTTACCTTGGAGTTAAAGTTTTCCTCCTTTGTTCATATGCATTTATATGTGTTGCATGCATGATGGGTTTCTATTCTAGAGTCTTGACCTTAAGAAGTGCCTAGAGTGTCATTCAATAATGAATGTTCCTAAAGGTGAGATACTATAATACTCCGGAAACTAGTAGACTAAACTAGAGCCTTGTAAGGGTTTTAAAGATTCACGTGGGGGTTAGAGTCGTAGATATGATCTCCAATGATTAGAATGAAGGGTTCAGGGGCTACCCAAGGACCAACCAAGGGTCATCGAAGAAGACCCTAGCAAACCACCACAAATCTGCCTATAACATTTGACATACGATTGGGGACCCACACCCTGTAGGGTGACTCACACCCCATGAGTGAGAGGTCGTGTGTCAGGGTCCCAAAACAGGCTGCATACCACCACCCGCGGAGGACTAGAATGCCTCGTAGGTCCACCCACGGCCTGTGGGCGTGGTCTCGTGGGTGAGGTAGTGTGGTACTTTAAGTTGGTCTAAGTCATGGCTTAATGAGCTTTCTAGGACTAACTAGGGTTAAGTGGTGTCATTTTATTAGTAATTAGACACCCTATATAAAGATATTACACTACACCATTTTCAGCCTCGGCAACACCACGTAAGTGTAGCCTAAACTAGCAAAAAGTGTGGCCTTTGATAAAAGGCTACACTTTTGGACATTCAGCAACACTTTTTAGGGGCTGCCCAAAAGAAGTGTAACCTTTGACATTAGGCAACACTTTTTAAATGTTGCCATCTTTGGCTACACTTATAAAGCGTAGCCAAATAGGTATAAGGGCACGCTTTGAAGACGTGCATTAGCAACACCTATTTTTTGTTAGACTACACTTAAAAGCGTTGCCTTTTCAGATTTATTGGTCACACTTAAAAAGTTTTGCCTTTTATTGGTCATCTATTGCAACACTTTCAAAGTGTAACTTTTTATCTACCTAGAGCAACACTTACAAAGTGTAACTTCAACATTTATAAGCCTACATGTAGCACAAATATATATAATATATTTACATACATACAAGTGACCTAAAACACAAAATGAACTAATTTATCATTAAATTGAAGCTATATATTTCAAATAAACTTCGAGAAATATTTCATGTACAACCAAAAGATAGTATGTGTTGTGTACATACCCATACTTATACATCAATATTCTAAATGTGTACACAATAAATCAAATATGTATTTAAACTTTTACAATAGTTCAAAAACTCTTCATCATCCACTTCAAATTTGATCACCTCCATTTCCCTACACAAATAAGATATTGGCAGTTATATAGAAGAGGTAAGAAGTTCAGATTGCAACAATATAGAGAGGCAAGAAATCCAG
>NC_028645.1:7351813-7363891 GCF_001406875.1 Solanum pennellii
TGACACCTCTATTTCAGTTTCTAAAGTAAGTCTAAATTTGTACTTACTTGATGAAATCAGTTCTTCAGCTTCCGTCCTTCAGCTCTTCGATTTTTATTTCTTCGATCCCCAGTTCTTCAGCATCAACTCTTCATTTCGTCGAGCAAATCAAAATCTGGAGAGGAGAATCTTCAACTCAATTCTTCTGTGTTTCAGCTTAGCTACTCAGGAGAATCTACATGTTTCAAAAGTTTCATAGCTACATAAATGTCAAAACAAATTTAACACGCAAGTTTAAAAAAAATGATTGAAACTATGTCATATAAATAGAAACTGGAGGAGTAATGTTTAATAAAAACATTATAGTAACGGTTCCATATCAAATTCAAATTATCATGATAACCTATTACAACAACACTTGTTCTGTTTAATGCCCATCATTTCATTATACTCAATCTTCACAATTCTTTACTTTTATCGAACGAACAACTAAATATCTCAGTTCATTCAGTTTTCTGCTTTTCATTAGTTCAACATCACGATACAAGGTATTAAGGCTCAGGGCACCCAAAAATTGTACAAAAACACAAGAACATCAAAAACCTAAAGCTAGAATTTAGACTTTCAAAGATAGAATTCTTACCAGGTAAACCCTAAATCTGTCTAAAATCAAGTCCTGCAACGAGAAATCTGAGAGAAAAGTGTGACGGAGAGACTTAACTTCAGTTCATCTTGCTAACAACCCCAATCAATTCCTTCTAAACAAAAAATATAAAAATTTATTCAATATGATGAAGCTTGATGAAATCTTCAGCTCTTACCTTGACAAAATCTTCAGCTCGGAGAAGAGAAAGCTCGGTCAGCTCGATGAGTTTTGCAGCTCGATCTTTAGCTCGATCTTCAGTTCGATCTTCAGCTCGGATAAAAGAAATTGTGAGTTCTTCAGCTCGAGGAAGGAAAGGGAAAGCGTGACTTGAAGGAAATAGCTCCATCTTCAGCACAATATCAGAGAAAGGAAAGGGAAAGCGTGAGTTCTTCAGAAAAGGAAAGGGAAAGGGAGAAGGAAATAGAAAGTCTTTTTGTTTTATTATTAATTAATGTTTATTTTTTTTGGCCAATAAAAATGGGAGGGAGTGTTAAAAATATTGGAGGGAATATAATATTTTAGTGAAAAATTTTAAGGCAACACTTATAAAGTGTTGTTTTTTCAATTATAAAAATAGGACATTTTAGAAGTGTGGTCATATATGTAAATATGTGTTGCCAATTATATCATATTTTAACAACACTTATAAAGTGTATCTTATATTATTAAAGAGTACACTTTTGAAGTGTTGCCAAAATTATTGTAGCTAAAAGTTAAAAATTTTGGCTACACTTTAAAAGCGTTCCCAAAACTACTTTAGGCAACACTTTACAAGTGTAGTCCAGAATAAGTGTGGTCGTAGGCCTAAAATGGTGTAGTGTTAGACCTTAATTAAGTGATTCTAAATCATTATTTCAATTCACCCAAAAGAGACCCAATTCCCTCTAAAAAATTATCTCTCTAGAAAGAAGAAGAAGAAGAAGAAGAAGAAGAAGAAATATTCCCCTAGTTATACCACAACTGTGAAGATGAAATCCCTAATTCAAGTTAGGGTATTGTGGGTTAAGTTGAGAATGAGTCCAATTTAGTGAATACTACTTGTTTATGATTGTTTTAGTATTGAATCATGATAGTATGATGAATTTACATAATTAAAGTAATGTGGGTTTGTGCCTTAAAGAGGGAATTGGAGACTTAGAGATGGTCTTTTAAAATTGATGATATGAGTAGTAATTGCTTAGGAATAGCAGCATGTACACATAAACTGAATTAGATTATAGTATATATAATGGACCATGACTAGTAAAGCTTGAAGTTGAACCGTTATGATTATTTATGACTAGAATAACCTAATAATGAAGAAAGTGATTAGAATGCCTTCAAATCAAAGTAAGTAGGATGATTATAAGAAGTAAAGCTTAGAGAGTAATTCTTGTATTCATGAATGTTGATCGATGGGTTTTGATATTAAAGTCAATATGATGAATTATGCATGTTAAGGCTCCAATAGTGAAGCTTATATGATAATGGTGTACTTTAGATAAATTGTTGTGGAAGAATTTTACCAACGTAATATACCTCATGAATGTTTGAATGCATAAAGTGATAGAATTACATGAGTTAGGATGATATTCATGTCTAGTGCTTGAACCCTAGGTGTGATAATTAGAGTTAAGTTTTAAAGCTAAAGGGGATGAAGTATGAGATTATGGTTGTAGCAATTGAACTATTTGATTATGAATATATCCATGTCTAATGTAGTCATTGAAGATGTGTTGATTTGATAAAATTATGAATGTATCCATGTCTAATGTTTCATTCTAGATGTGTTGCTTTAATATGAGCTTTGATCCTTGAAAGGGAAAAATATGATATTATGCATGTTTTATGAGATTTATGTATATACTTTTAAAAACACTTTCAGAGTAAATGAATATGCTCATGATCTAGTTGTTGTGTACTTGAAAGGTTATTCTCATAAACACACTTATGCATGAATATGATATGATGTGCAAGGTTTGTTAGATGTAGTAATTCTATATGTTGGAAGACTAGTCTCACCTATTGAATCTATGAGCTATAGGATAAGTTATGTTGGATTGAGTATCAAGACATTCTTCCATAAATATGAACTTAAGTCTAGACTTAGTATGAACTCAATAATAATTATACTTAGTAGCGAGCGGATATTGTCTCATGAGATGGAATCTCCTCCGTAAGTTGAGCGCGGGTTTCTAGTAACAATCTCCTCATCCCATAAACTACGTGCCCTTGTAGGTTACTTAGTTATTTGGATCCACCTAAGCTAAGAGTATGGTTCTACCTTAGACAAGTAGAGCAACCCTTTTTCTGTTCGGGGTAGACATCGAATTCCGTTTTAGCTTACATGGTCTATGTCGGTTAAGGCTAATTGCCAAAACAAAAATATGCATTATGAACTATGGTTACTTAAGAAGCTTTACATAGTATGGGCGAGAGTATGACATCTTATTCATGCATTACACAAGTATGTTTTGAGGATATTTATAGTATGTTTCTTTTATATTGTGATGATCTATCTAATGATTATTCTTATGAACTGTGCTTATGGTGTATGCTTAGTTTGGATTATAACTTGAAAGGCCTTTCCATTGCATGTGTGACTAAAGGTGATTATTCCCTTGCCTATGATAAGTAAGCTAGGGATGAGAATAAAAGATGATAAATATCAATGAGGACCTTAAGTGACTTGCTTAACATGGATGGATTACAAGGTACTATTCATGTATTGCACAAGCTTGCCTTGAGGTGACTTATGAAGTGTTTCTTTGACATTATGTTGTTCTAAATGTATTAATTATGCCTATAACTATGATGTTGTCTATTATGCTAACAAGTTATGATTATTTTCTATTATGCTTATAGCCTATGTCTTATGATAACGTCTCTTATGCTCATGACTTAGTTTATTATCTCTTATATTTATGTGACTTATGTTGACTACTGCCTCTTATATGTTTATGTTGATATTTTATGCTAGCCATAATATTTAGTACATTATTGTACTAACACATACTTTTGCCTATATTTTTACCAAATGTAGGGTTCGGCAATATTGAATTTTATCTTCTTGGCTAGGTTCATAGTAGATCAACAAAAGAAGATTTGGTGAATTCTCATAACATCGAGGACTTGATCACCCTTTTACCTTTTTATATCTTTCTTTTTATGATGGAAGTTGTGTACAAGTTGTGGTCCTAAGGCTTTCATGTATTAGATAGTTTGAGACAAGTGTAGTAAACTTCCACTTCATTTTATGATACTTCCATTTTTATGAAAAATGTTTTAAAATTCTGTACTTTTCACATTCCAAATTAGTTTTTTCTAAATTTATCTCTAAATCTGGATGTTACAATATCTCTCTTTTGGAAACATTCGTCCTCCAATGAGATTAATCTAGTAGAACAAGGATGGCAACATCTAACACCCAACTCAAACACTTAACATGCAATTTAACACAACATTTCAACTTAAAAAGTACCAAGGAAAGAATAAGTACCTTGTTATTCGAATGGCCACTTTTTGGACATTTTAAATTGGATGGCATTGATTCACTATTGGACTAGCATGGATCCATTAGTTGTTCTTAATAAAGGATCACGAGTCCAAACTTAAATTAAAAAAAATACATTGATTTGAAGCTTCTCTGGAAGCAAAGAGCCTCCTTAGCCTCCCAAGTAACTTCCTCAACAAGATGGTTCCTCCATAAAACCTTGACTGACACAATCTCCTTTGTCCTAAACTTACAAACCAGACGATCAAGTATCTCAAGGGGAATGTCCTCATAAGATATGATGTCCTTCATACCAATATTTTCAGTAGTTATAATAAGTGAAAGATCACCTGTACACTTCTTCAACATTAAAATGTGGAATACCGAATGGACTACTGTTAATTCTGGTAGTAGCTCCAGCTCATAGGCTACATTATCAATCCTCTTGGATATACTGTAAGGACTAATATATCAAGGACTAAGCTTCCCCTTCTTGTCGAACCTTATAACACCCTTCATGGGTGAAACCTTCTAATACACCCAATCATCCACCTCAAACTCTAAGTCTCTTCTCCTAACATCGGTATAAGATTTCTGATGACTTTGCGTTGTTTTCAACCTTTCTTGAAGGACCTTCACTCTATCTATATCTTGATGAACCAAGTCTGGTTTTATCAACCCTGTTGCACCACTCAAACCATCTAATAGTAGATGTACATCTTATCCCGTAAAGAGCCTCATAAGGAGTCATTTGGATGAAAGAGTGATAATTGTTGTTGTAAGCAAACTCTGAGAGGTAAGTGATAATCCCAATTACCCTTGAAATTGATCACACATGCCTTAACATATCATTTAAAGTCTGAATTGTGGGTTCGATCCCAAGTGTTGGTATTATCTTTAATCTTTTAATTATTCCGTTTGTTCTCTTAGAAAAGGAAAAACGCAGCCTGGGTTAGATCTAGGCTTGAACATTTCGCTTACTTATTGTTTGTTCAATTTTTCTCTTTACAAAAAGTACAAAAGTTACCTTTTATAAGTTAAGGAAACAAAAGGTCTACTTTTGACTTTTCTTAATTTTAAAAAAGAATAGACTCGTAGTTGTCTTTTCCTTTTAGTTTTTTATCTTCTTCTTCTCCCAAAAACACTTTACAACTTTACTCTTTACTTTCTCTCTTCTCAACCTTCATATATATATTTGCAAGTTTTAAGCAATTGGAAACTTTAATCGTTGTATATTTCTTCCTCAACCGTCATTGAAATGTGAAAAGGTATTTTTTAATTCTTTTTTTCCTTTAGTTTACTTTTTTATAATCATGTGTACAAATACTTGAACATTTTAGTTTTTATGTTAAAATCTACTTTATTCATTTGAGTATCGATCAACTATTTGATGTATTCTGGATGATCTTGTTATTCTTGATTGTGAAGTCGATTTTGAAGTGCCTTATTATTCTTGGGAGGCCATTCCTCGCTACAGGTAGAGCCTTAGTTGATATGGAAAAGAGGCAGATGAAATTTTGGTTGAACAATGAAGAAGTGACCTTCAACATTTGTAGGTCCATGAGACAGAGTGGTGAGCTCCAATCGGTATCTGCTATATCCTACAAACAAAAGATGAAGAAGCACCATGACCTAAAAATTGAAAAACGAGAGTGTATGGTTGGGGATTTGATACGCTCAAACTTACTTCTCAAATAAGAAGTAAAGCGTTCGTATCAAGTAAAGAACCCAACTAATGAGGTTGGGATCGTTCCCACGAGGAAAATAGTTCAGACTTAACTTTAATCTATTATCACTATTATTTAGTCAATTATTTCCTTAGAAAACAAAAGACAATAAAAGGGGGGTTTTTATTTCTAAATTAATGAAAATAACTAACTAAATTAAAGTAAAGAACTAACAGATTCAAATCTTGGAGTTTAATCAATTAATAAAAGTAACTAGGGTTTAAGTGTTCCCCACAGGTTCCTAACTTGATAATTCTAACTATAACAATTCTTTCCTAGTATCTTGCATGCAAAGTGATAAGTTGTGTATTTCTAAATCCTTGGTCCGTCATCTAGAAAATTTCACTCCGCACCTTGGTCCGTCTACGTGTGTTGCTATACTAACCCTTACCTTTACCTCATATTAAGCATTGTATTCAATATTTGACTAAGTTATTACCTCGTACCAATCGACACTAGCCTATTAGATAGTATACACTAAATCTATGTTGATAATTCTTTTCCTATTATCTACCTCCTTGTTCCGGCAAGTAGCATTAAGGCGAGTTCTAACGTTGGTCATCCATTAAAAAGACTTCTAAACAAAAGAATTATCAATATATGCAAGACACTATTCTAGAATTGCTATTTTTGTTAGATTTTACCTTATTATTCACCCATGGTCCCCAAAACCCTAGTTATGGAGTTTAGTTACCCATAATCATAATCACAATATTCATATATGTAATATAAGATTTCATGCACTTACTTTAATGAGAGAGAATAAAATCCAGAAATTCACTTGATTAATCAACAAACGCACCAACAATCAATTCCAGAAAAAGTGTATCAATTACTGAAATTAATCCTTCAAAACTTGAACAAGAGAACTAAAGATTATCAAAAAGTCCAACTCTCCAAAAGTCCCCTATCAAAGAGTCTACTAACAAAGAGTCTAACATAAAAGAGTCTAACCCAAAAACGAGGTTTTTCGAACTATTTATAATAAAAACAAAACCTAATAAAAGAAGGATTCTAATTACTGAAAATCTGTCAAAACGCGGCTGGGTCGCCGAACCTCGTGACGAACCGTCGTGGTCACGACGGACCGTCATGGCCTCCGTCGTCCCATACTTCACAAATTCTTCTGTTGCTTTCTTCATTACCCTCGACGAACAGGTATGACAGACCGTTCCAAGCACGACGGTCCGTTGAGGGTCTCCGTTCCATAATACTTAAACTTCTTGGAATTTGGGTACTGGAACTACTCTCTGATCATCATGAAGAACCAGCAGGACGGACCGTCGTAGTTATGACGGTCCTTCATGAACTTCCGTAATCCCACACTTAGGTCAGATTTCCCCATCTTCCTTCAACAGCTTCACTACGATGCCACCTACGGACCGTCACAAGCTCGACGGACCGTCATAAGCTCCGTAGGTGGTAACTTTTCTGCATTTCTTGCTCAAAAACTTCATCTTTGGACAGATTTCCTGCAAATAAGGAGAAACTTACATAAAAATCAATACAAAAAGGCTTTTGGACACACACTAAACTTAAGGAAAAAGCATTAAAAATACCGTGCAACCACGGTATATCAAGTACCCAAAACAAGTTTGGCGCCACAAAATCATAATCAATTATGCCGAGATGAAAATGTTAACCAAATAGAAATATATCTCCCTCTTTCCAAAGACAAGAATTTGGTGTAAATGATCTAAAGGTTGATCCGGCTGAAAGAACTCCAATTTTGAATTATCGTCCAAACCTTCGTGATGAGATAAGAGGGCATACATCATTAAAGGTCATTATCAACCTTGAACTCATCAGTTTCCTCAAAATAATTTTTTTAACACCGCCCTCATTTTGTTAATACGTGATTTGATGAATATCGTGATTGATTGGAATATAGTATTAGTGTGGATGCTGCTTATTCTTTACCTTGTTATTTGTTTCAAGGAGAAAAAATTAATCAAGGTGGTGGTAATGTATTTTTGACTAAGGGATTTACAAATTAACATAGAACCGACAACTTTGTTACACATATAGGTCTACCGAATAGCATTCATAATCAATCCAAAAGAAAGTGTGAAGATCTTCAGCGAGAACAACAATCCATCCAAGCGGCATTTTACAAGTTGGATGATAAAAGTAATCATGAATATCAGGTTCGGTTAAATTCTTCAATCGATGTAGTAAGACTTCTCTTGAATCAAGGTTTTTTATTCCGTGGTCATGACGAGAGTGAATCGTCATTGAACAAGGGTAATTTTCTTGAAGTTCTTTCTTGGTTAGCTGCTAGATGTGATGAAATTAAACCTTTTGTGTTAGAAAAAGCTCCAAAAAAAATGACTTTTCATGACATCCAAAAAGATATTGTGACTGCGTGTAAGATTGAAACACTTAAGGCTATAATAGAGGATACGAATAGTGACTATATTGCTTTATTGGTTGATGAATCTAGAGAAGTGTCACTCAAAGAGCAAATGGCTATTTGTATAAGATATGTTGACAAAATAGGGTTTGTGATAACAACATTTATTGGACTTGTTCATATTAAAGATACTAGTGCTTTATCTCTAAATAAAGCAATTGTAGATGTACTTGCTCACCATTCTTTGAGTTTATATAATGTACGTGGAAAATGTTACTATGGGGCAAGCAATATACAAGGTGAGATAGGTGGTATTAAAACGTTGATTAGACAAGAAATTAATCGACTCATTTGTTTATTAGTTTGTTCATAGTCTTTAATTGACTCTTGTTGCAGTTTCTAAAAAGTGTGCACAAGTACGTGAACTTGTATTATTAATTTCAAATATTTTAAATGTGTTGAGAGTTTCTTCTAAACATGTGGATAATTTTTGAAAATCTCAAAAAAAATATCTCTAAATGGCATTGGATATGGGTGAACTAGAAATGGGTAGAGGGTTGAGAATCAAGAACTTGGTCTTGTTAAAGCCGGTGATACTTGTTGGGTATCTCACTACAAGTCATTTGGAAACTTTATTAGTAGCTTTGACTTTATTGTTGATATACTTGATACTCTTGTTGAAAATGCAGGTACTTTTGAAGAAAGAGCAAGCGCATCGGGATCTCTCAGAAGTTGTAAAACATTTAAGACTATTTTCTTGTTTCATTTGATGACTGATGTTTTAGGAATCACAAATAATCTTAATGTTTCATTACAGAAAAAGAAGTAAGACATTGCAAATGTCATGATTCTTGTAAAGGTAGCAAAGAGAAGGTTGCAAGCTTTAGAGATAATGAATGGAATCCTCTCTTACAATAAATATTGGATGGGATTCACTTAAAGAAAAGATATAAGCATTTTGTATCAAGCATGACATTTCATTATCTAATTTGATGATCCATATGCTAATTTTGAGAGACCATGATGTAAAGTAGTTATTTGTACTACTTTGAATCATTATCGCATGGATGTGTTTTATAAACCATTGATTAGCAACTAGAAGATATGCTGAAAGTGTGTGTGATCGACTTCAAAGGGAATTGGGATGATCACATACCTCTCATTGAGTTCTCTTACAACAACTGTACTATTCGAGCATCCAAATGACTCCTTATGAAGCTTTTTATGGGAGAAGATGCACATCTCCTATTGGGTGGTTCAAAGTTGGTGAAGCAGGGTTGATAGGACCATATCTAGTTCACCAAGTTATGGAGAAGGTGAAAATGATTCAAGAAAGATTGAAGACGACATAAAGTCGTCAAAAGTCCTACACCGTTGTTAGGAGAAGGCCATTAGAGTTTGAGGTAGATGATTAGGTGTATCTTAAGGTTTTACCCATGAAAGGAGTTATGAGGTTTGGTAAGAAGTGGAAACTTAGTCCCCAGTATATTGGACCTTATAGAATCTCCAAGAGAGTGGGTAAGATGGATTATGAGTTAGAGCTACCCCAAGAGTTAGCAGCGGTTCATTCGGTATTCTACATTTCTGTGTTTAAGAAGTGCTTGAGTGATCCTTAGTTAATAGTACTAACAGAGAATGTTGGAATTAAGGATAACCTATCCTATGAAGAAGTTCCAGTTCAGATTTTGGATCGTCAAGTTCTCAAGTTTAGGATAAAGGAAGTTGTTTCAGTCAAGATCCTTTGGAGGAACCAATTTGTTGAATAAGCAACTTGGGAAGCTAAGGAGGATATGAGGAAGATATATCCACATCTCTTTGAATCTGGATGATAATGCGGATCAAGGTACTAAATTATCTTCTTAGCACTTTATAAGACTATGTATAAGCATATTATTACTTACTTTTGTTTGCCGAGTGCTGAAATAATGGTACTACCCTTAGCTTAGTGAAAGAGTTCTCATTAGAGGACGAATGTTCCCAAGGGGGAGATATTGTAACATCTCGTAACTTGAAACATCTAATAATAAGCTAAGAAACCAAGAATAAACATTTTTGGAATTAAGTACGGAAACCTGGAAAATTTCCAACTTTCAAAAGTGAGTTCTAGTCATTTTCAAATGGTCATAACATCCAACTCAGGAAGAATTTGGATGAGTTATTTATATGGTTGGAAAGCCCTTGGGAAGATCTTTCTAACGGCGCCAAGTATTCACAAATCCGATGTTGTATGAGGGAGATATGCCTTTCAAAAGTTGGGTTATTGGACTGACGAAAGTCCAATCTGGATTTAGTAAGGGCAAAGTTGTATTTTCACCCTAGTATTGCCTAATTCATTTTAAGGGTTATCTAGGGGTAAAGACCAAGTCTCAAATCAGTTTTACAATAATCTAGAACACTTAGAGCTTGGGAGAAAAGAGAAAAGAAGAGGAAGATCAAGAATTGTCCAAGAACTCCAAGATTGTTGAGTGGATTTCGTTGGGGTAATCCCTATCGAGGTATCTGAGATCATTCGATATTGGGTCCTTTCACCCACACCTCAATTTGATTCAATACAGCAAGTTAGAGTTTATTTGAATGAAAAACTTGAAGTTCTTGATGAAAAGTTATGAAGTTCTTGTTGGTCGAATTTTAGTTGATTTTTAGTACGTCTCATACATGTTTTTGGACTGTTTTCGGGTCTAATTTATTGGGTAATGAGGTATTTAGGTATCCGGAGTGTTTGGGGTGGGATCCATGGAAGTTTAGAAGGTTTAGAGATGAAAAATGGGAAAGAAAAGTCGAAGGTCTCGTCAGATAACCCTTGGGGCGCCGCACCTGCCAAAGCCCCTCAGGGCAGGCTCTGTCTGATAGGATCTAGCGCGCCGCGCCTCTCGAGCGCCCCAGACCGAGGTCTGTTTGACAGGCCTTGGTGCCCCGCGCCTCTCAGAGCACCAAGACCCCCTAGAGACCCCGTTCTTTCCCTATCTTTCCGTACTAGTTCCTAAGTGATGTACCTATCATTCCTAGTTGATTCCGACTTTCTAAAGTACATCTAAACATCATTAAATCTTTCATAAACATGAGATCATGATCCTTAAATCCGTAATTCAATTCAAGTAAAGTTAAGACCAAAGTCAAGGAAGTTAGGAATCAAAGTTAAAAGTTAAGAAGCAAGTCAAAGTAAGTTATTAAAGTTTTATAAGAGTCTTAAACAATCTTTTAAACTTTATTTTAAGGCTCAAGTTACAAGTCGAGCAAAGAGTAAAGAGTTGAGTTAAATTTTTAAAGGCTATAACGGAACTAAGTATTTCTTAAGAGTTAAGTTTCAAGTTAAGTAAAGAGCAAGAGTTGAGTTCATTTCTCAAAAGCTATAAGTGAACTCAGTATTCCCTAAGGGTTTATATATGTTTCACATTTAAGTTAAAAAGAAACTAAGAGTTCCAAAAGAGTTTTGAACTAAAAGGGGAACATTATTTCCAAAAAGGGGCTTTTTAAAGTTAAAGGGTTCAATAAATTATCTCAACCCAAAAGAAAGGAAGTTTTATTAAAAGTATGAGCTAAAGTATGTTTTGGGAGTAGTATTGAGCACCGATATGGGGATGAGAGTTCATATTAACTCAAAGTCTTCATGTAAATGATGAAGCCATCATGGGATTTGACGGGTATACTTTTTAGATGATCACGTAAGGAAATCTAGTGGATCCACTAAGCTAAGTAAGGTCATATATCGATGGAAAGATATAGGACAATTCTGGCAGTGTGGGCAAGACGTTGTACCACTTAGGCTCATAATGGTGGTTGTCGGTTAGAGAAACTCCCACAGAATATTATTTTCATATATAAGTAAAGTTGAGTTTATTATCAATTTATCTTTAATGAACTAAGTGTTTACACTGTTTTATCAGTTATATATATATATATA
>NC_028645.1:7364197-7415908 GCF_001406875.1 Solanum pennellii
TATTGATTGCGTATGTCTTTATTGCTTTATATTGAGTTGTTATCTTGTGAGTCAAGGTAAGCCAAGGTAAGTTCATCCTTAATCCAAATCAAGTTTTATAGATGTGTTTAGCATTCCAACTCACATACTCGAACATTCAATGTATTGATGTCAGTTGGCATGCATCGTTTCATAATGCAGACGCAGGTAACCAGGATCAGCACGCAGCACCGTTGATCCAGTTAAGCACTCCAGAGTTAGTTGGTGAGCCCCCTTGCATCCCGGAGGACATCCTTTTATTGATTTTATAGTTTAGACCATTAGGATGTTGTGGGGTCTGTCCCAACATCCATCTCAGTCAGTTTAGAGGCTTCATAGACAATGTAGTAGATCACTTTTATAGTCTCCTTCATCGTATACTTCGTATGTTACAATATTGAGACTTAATTGTCATTTTGGCAAAGACAAGTTATTAAGCTATCTTATGAGAATGACTATAATTCTTTATCGGAGTTTAGCATAGTCTTCCGCTGAGTTAAGTAAATCAGGTCAAGGGTTCGCTCAAGGCCAGCAATGGTCGCTGAGTGTCGGCCACATCCAGGGTGTAGGCTCTGGGCGTGACATATCAAGTCAATTTTTATCTAAATATTTAATTAAATTTTTAATGTCGGACACAACTAAAGCATAATTATCTCGACAAATCTGAATACATTGCTTGAGAATTGGCTTCGGTTGCTTCAATGAAATTAGAGCTTGATTATAAATGTCGTTAGCCCTGGCTAAAGACAATTGTAGCATGATAAGGGTCAAACCTCTCTTATCGGCAGAAAAACTTTTGGGATCTGCTCTGAGCGAGAGAATCAACACATAATTTATAGTTAGTGGATTTTTACAAAAATCATTTACCAAATCACCACATGAATGGGTCATAAAAAAGAAAGCAACACTACAACAAATATGATATAGCTACGAAATTATTAGCTACGACATTAAATTTGTCACTAATTATTCGCTTTTAGTGACAAAATTTACTTTTCGTACTTAAATATATGAGACACTTAATTTTAGTGACGAAATATAAGAATTTCTAGCAAAGTTTTGTCCACTAAAATTTTCCACCAAAAAATCAATTGACGTTATTTGTTAATTAGTGTTTGTCACGAATTTAAAGTTATCAGTGACAAATTATTTTTCATTAATAATGTATCTAATTCATAACAAAATATTTTTGTCTTATAATTTATTAAATTTTAGTCACAAAAAAATTTAATCTAAAAAAGTATGTTGTTACAATATCGACAAATTAGAGTTCGTAGTTAAATATTATAAATTTTAGCTATGAAAATTTATATTTAATTATGACATTTATTTCGTCACTAATAATATAAATAATTGGTGAAAAATATTAAATTGTCTCTAATCAATCTATGATCTAGTGACAACAAAAAATATAATAAAATATGTAAGTTGTTAAATAGCGACGACTTAAAATGTGTAGTGAATAATTAAACTATTTGCTACCAAAAAAATTAATAGCTAAATACAATTTTTTTCTACAATTGTTCATAATTACAAGTGACGACTTACAAAAAGAATAATACAAGTGCTTCATAAAAAGTAGACAGAGTTCATCCGTTAATTGGCAAGTGAAAATATTAAAACCAATGAATTCGGTCGATTTTGTAAAAACGAAAAAGTTCAATACATCAATTTTTTTAAATTCCGCAATTATAAAATGTATCATTTGAAAAATACAATCCGGATTATAGGTATTGTGAGTGGGTACGGTTGTACAACTAGATCACTAATATTTGTTTGTTTAGCACTTTTATTTTTTATTTGATAAGCACGATATAAAAAAAATAATTTGTCAAGTCTTTGTGCTAAGTTTTGTGCATGTCTATTGATTTGTGATTTGTAAAGTACATAGATTAAGTCAATCTATTTGCTTTTGTATACAAATATGTACATATTTAATAGTAGTTCCACATACGTACATATAGTAACTATACAAAGATAACATCAACTTACAAACTTAGACTTTGCAAAGGTGCAATATATCATGAATTTCTATTAACTTTTTCCATTAGTGTGAAAACTGAAATAAACTAAAAAATAAAAGCACAAATAAAAGAAATGAACTAACGATTATTTTAAATATATTATCATAAAGTACTGTAGTTATTGGTATCGATGTTCAACTTGAACCAATTATTCATTTTTTTTAATTAAATCAAAAGTTTAATTTTAAATAAATTTATTATTGTACTGAATAATTTTAAAATCTACAAAAATAAATAAATAAAATGACAAAATTGTACTGAATATATTTAAACATATTTAAAAAAATAACACAGTTTAATTCAAATATAATCTACATTTGAATGAATCGTGGCTAATAAATTTCATGCATTTGAGTATGAGTATAAATAATCATATAATATATTGTTTCTACAAAAGTTAAATTTGAAAGAAGTGAATGAAGTATAAAATGAAACAAAAATGAACAACAAGAGAGAGTTGGTCTGATGGTAAGTACTGTTCACTTCCAACCTTAAGATTGTGAGTTCGATTTTCCAATGTAGCTTATAAAACATAATGTGTGTGCTTTTGGCCCGGGTTGAAAAAGTTGAGATAGTGGTGGGGGGAATATATATACATTATATATAGTATAATATACATTATATATAGTATAATTTACATAAATCTCATAGTGTAAATATTAAACGGAAAAGGGTCATATCTGCCCTTGAACTCATAGAAAAAGGTCATATTTACCCTTGGTCATACTTTTTTGATATATTTGCCCTTACCATCCAACTTTGGGTACATATTTGCCCTTATACAGTTAACTATCATGTCATCATTTTTATTAGTCTATGTGGCGCTTACATGGCTCCATGTGTATATACTTTTATTATAAAGAAAAATATTTTCTATTTTATATTATGGATAAATTACCTATATACACATCTTTATTTTTCATAATTTCTATTATTCCCTACCATTTAAAAATATTTCTAAAATCCCTCTTTTTCCTTTCAAACTCAATGTTCCAGATACATAAAGTTATACACGAATCTTTTCTATTTTTACTCTTTATTTCACTCCCTCAACCTCTTCCTATTTTCACTCACTCTATCTCTTCCTATTTTCACTCCCTCAATCTTTACTTCCTTCATTTTTTAATTTTCAGATTTATTCTCTCTATTTTCAGTAATATCGCTCCACAATTTTTTTCAAAAAAAAAGAACAAGTTTTCGCTTCGCAATTTTTTTCCAAAGAATTACCGGATCCTCCTCCATTTTCACCTTCGCAATATGCATATGGGAAAGATAAAAGAGATGATCTTGCAAAAACATCGTTTCAAGGAAATCCTCTTTTGCTGGTGAAACTACATTATGAAATGAAAAGAAGTAGTCTCTACCAAATGTATCATTTTATCATGTATCAAGTGTTGCTATGTATCTTCTACGGTTATTCAAATTTAGAAGAATATGTATCCGTACACAACACCAAATTATATTCGTGATACATTTGTGAGCGAAGAAATTGAGGAAGGACACATGCTCGAGCTTTAAATCTATTGTTTTACAAATTTCTCAAATTCCTCATTTTCGCCCATTAAATTAATGTATCAGCGCATCAGATTAATGTATCTCGCGCATCAGATTAGTGCATCATGTATAAAATATAATGTATCTTACTTAACGATTAATGCATCAACGCTTATTTAAGTTATGATACGTCAATTCAAATTTATACTAATCTGATATATAACAATTACCAAACTATAATGTATCGATCTCAAACAATTACTATAATGTTTTAAAAAAATTTAAAGTGTAGTGTTTATCAAATAAAATAACAGACATAAATAATAATGTATCATACACTATTTTTTTAGTTATGATAGTAAATTCAAATTTATACTAGATGTATCTGATACATAACAATTACCAAACAATAATGTATCGATCTCAAACTTAAAATCTTATGGACAACACTTACTTATTTAATGTATCTAGTAAAAATATAATATTTATCAATTCAAATCGAATGGATCTTCATGATCTCAAACAAAATAATATACATATATAATAATGTATCATGCACTAACTTTTTAGTTATGATACGTGAATTTAAATTTATACTAAATGTATCTGTTTCATAACAATTACCAAATAATAATGTATTGATCTCAAGCCTAAAATCTTATGGGCAACACTTTCTTATTTAGTGTACCTAGTAGAAATTCAACACATATCAATTTAAATTGAAAGAATCTTCATGATCTATCTTCTAAAAAATTTTGATAATTTTTAATCAAAATTGAACGAATCTTCAAATAACTAGGAGAATATTTTTTAAATTCAAAGTTTTCAACAATTTTGAATCAAAACGGATAGGATCTTCAATGAACTGGAGAAGAATTTAGAATCTCAAAATTTTCGACTATCTTGAATCAACATCGAAAAGATATTCGATGAACTTGAAGATTTACAAAAGAAATCATTTGTCCAACAACTTTTTTTATGAAACAGAGAGAACGATGAACAAGAAAAAGAAATTTAATTTTTTAATTTTTTTGGTTTGTTACACTATAAGATTTTGAATTCTTGATAATAATTTTGAATGAAATAACGTAATTTATGGGATCTTAATTTAATTTTCAGTTTTTTCCTCCTTAATTAGTGCAACAAATGGATAATATGAGATTTTAAATTGATTTTATAGTTTTTTTTCCTTACTAATTGCAACAGATTGATACATAATGTATCAATAATAACATATCCGTATCGTTAATTATGTATCTGAAATGTCTAAAAAATATGAGATTTATGTAATTATAAAAATAATAGGGATAGAAGGTAACTAAGATTTTACACTATGGTATTTATGTAAGTTATACTTATATTATATCTGAACCATTTAGTAAAACCTGACCCGACTAATATGAAGACCCATTAATAAAATCTGATCCGTTTGTAAAATTCGACCTAACTACTGTGAAAATTCATTAGCCCTATTTTTTTTTCATTAACCATTAGCCTAATTTTATATCCATTAGATGAACACTTCATACAGTGAAAAAATACATTCATGCCTTGATTGAGAGAGATCCAACAATGTATGTAAGATTGATATTCTTAAATCATCTGTTTTAGATTTTTTGTATGGTATTTATTTCTGAAATCTTACCAAAATATGCTGAAGTTGCATCATTTCATTTTGTTTTTTTCAAGTATATACAAGTACAACTGTTATTCAAGCCTTGTTCTGTAAAAAAATTATTGTGGTTCATAGGATTATTTTCTTCGATATCTAAAAAATAAGCGATTCCAAAATTGAATTGTAACACTAATTGTTGCTGCAAATTTTCTTAAACGGTAATTAAGTTAATTGGTTGGGCTATTCAGAGTATGGGATTTCTTGATATACAGCTAGATCTTCTTTGAGAGAAGTATTTATACTAATATGTGAATAGTTTTCCTTGTTGGATCTCTCTCTATCAAGACATGAATGCCTTTTCTCACTGTATGGAGTGTTCAGCTAAAGGGTATGAAATTAGGGCAGATGGATTTTCACATTAGTTGGGTCGAATTTTATAAATGGGTCGAATTTTATTAATAGATCTTCACAATGGTTGGGTCAGATTTTACTAAATGGGTCAGATATAATACAAAATAGAAAATAATTTTTTTAATAATAAAAGTATATACACATGGAGCCATGTAAGCGCCACATAGACTAATAAAAAGGATGACATGATAAGTTAACTGTATAAGGGCAAATATGTACCCAAAGTTGAATGGTAAAGACAAATATATCACAAAAGTATGACAAGGGTAAATATGACCCTTTTCTATGAGTTCAAGGACAAATATGACCCTTTCCCGAATATTAAATTACATTATATCCCTACTTTTTTCTAGTTACAATAATTTCTTAAAATTTATATCTTCCGAAGACATAAATAACTATCCGAATACATTAATTCAAATACAAGATAAAATCTTTCTGTTGCACAAAAAAGGAATAAAATCTGAAAATTAATTAAATCCCATAAATTACGCTTATGTTTCTCTTATTCTCAATCATACAGAGGAAAATCCTAATAGAATATGAAATTCAAAATTTCAAATTGCTCCCTCGTTCAACCATAAACCTTTCAGATTTGATTCAAAAACTTTTGTCGAAAATTTGGATGAGCGATGTGAGTTATGAAGAATACAAAAGTGATGAAATTGTTGTTGGTCAAACAATATCTTTTTGAATCTTCGAGTTCATCGAAGATCCTTTCAATTTTGATTCAAGATTATCAAAATTTTGAGATTGAAGATTCTTAATTTCTTCTCTCAGTTATTCAATTTTGATTCGAATTTGTTTAAAAATTTGGGATTCAAAATTCTTCTCCTAGTCTATTGAAGATCTTTACAAATTTGATTCAAAATTGTTGAAAAATTTGAGAAGATACATCATAAATATCTTTGCTAATTAGCATTTTACTATTTATGTATCTTGTTTAAATTGATGAGTATTATATTTATACAAGATACATTAAATAAATAATTATTGTCAATAAGATGTTAGATTTCAGATAGATACATTATTGTGGGGTAGTTGCTATGTAATTGATACATTTAGTATAAATTCGAATTTACGTATCATATCAAAAAAATAGTGCATGATACATTACTGTTTATGTATCTCGTTTAAATTGATAAGTATTGTGTTTATACTAGATACATTAAATAAGTAATTGTTGCCTATAAAATGTTAGATTTGAGATCTACACATTACCATGTGGTAGTTGCTATGTAATTGATACATTTAGTATAAATTTGAATTTACGTATCATATCTAAAATATTAGTGCATGATACATTGCTATTATGTATCTCGTATAAATTGATATGTATTGTATTATTTGCCTAGAAAGATATGTATAACTTACATAATGTATCATTTTGTAGTTGATGGTAACATATCTAATACAATAAGGTTGTGAAAGAAGGATGTATGTAAGCTGAAACAAAATTTATCTATAAATGTATCACAATAAAATAAGAATTAAGTTAGATACATGAACAAACAAAATCCATTAAAGAAATTCGATTATGAAAAACACAAAGAGAAAAATATTAGATTGTATGAAATTTCGGTGAAATTGAAACTAATATTATTATGAGATAATGAGAAATTAAATAATAATACAAGAACCCTAATTAGTTTCAATGAATGACGAAATTAGATTTTGTTCAACTACGAAATATATAAACTTTAGAGACAATGATTTCGTCACCGATTGAAGTAAAATAAATAGTGACGATATAATTTTGTCGGTAATAATAACCTTTTTAGTGACAAAACATACTATTAACTACAAAATATATACTTTTTTCAACAAATAAATTTGTCACAAATGTTTAAGCATTTTGGGACGATTTTTATTTTTGTAGTTAATATAATACTTTTAGCGACGAAGCACTAAATCGTCTTTGTATACTTTTAGAGATATGCATTTAGTGACGACTGAGTGACGAATTATTTTTCGTCACACAGAATTTTTAGTGACAAAATATGATTTATTAATGACGAAATTATTTATCCCTAATAATCAAATTTATTGTAGTACAACCAAAACAATCACTATCAATATTCTCATGAATTTCATTTTTTCTTTATCTTTTGTGTGGTGTAGCTCGATGGATGAGCCATTCGTATAGAATGAAGTATTCTAGTTATGTCTCTTTTACATTTACGGCGAAAATCAAGAAGATTGTGTTACCATTATTTTAATTAAATAATGGTAAGCAAATTAATATTAAAATTAATTTGATATCTTTTAAATTATTTTCCTTTTATTCACTGTGAAATAAAGTCAAATTCTATTAGTTTACTTTGACTATTCAAAATCAACTATTTTGATAAAGTGAAGTATGCCTGATTTGAATTTTATTGTTTATAATTGTGCTATCAGTTTTAAAGTGAAGTATGCCTGATTTCGATTCAAGTAGATTTAATTTATTTTTAAATTTATCATTTAAATTTAAAGAACAAGAGATTTTTATTCAATTGTACATAAAATAAAATATAATGTTACAGAAATAAAGAAAGAATAATTAATTGAAAAGTAAAATTGTAGTAGTCATGATCAACATGAGTCATGAGTTATGTGATTCGTAGGACTGCGTGCATTGTAGCCCATAAATGTCAATCATCATTTTTATTTAAATAATTTTAGAACCAATTAAATTGGTTCATTTTTATTTTGATTAGAGACCAACTCAAATTAAATCGTAATGTTTCTTCTATTTCAACTCATCTATCTCAATTTTCTCTTTAGCTTGTTTGAAGAAAAACAAATTACATTTTGTATTTGGCAAGTTGTTATTTATAACTATTTTAGACGCACATGTATTATACTTAAATATCAAAGCATAAATATTTTATTTTTAAAAATAATGTGAATATTATTAAATAAAAAATTAGTCACTCTTAAAATCTCGTAGCTACACATCTAGTGCGATACTTTATTGTTATTGTACTGTTGGTGTTCTTACTTTTAATACAATATAAATATTGATATAAAATATAAAAGATATACTAAATTAGATGTTTTCAAACCCAAACGACCCTTAAAAAACATCAAATCCTTTTCCCAAGTATAACTAATGAAAGTATAGCCAAGAAGACTTAATTTCAACATAATATTAATTGTTTTTTGGATTTTTCTCAAAATTAAACAGTGAAAAAATTATCTAAATACACAATTTATTTTTATCATATTTGTTAAAATTTACTACTATATGAAAAAATTACAAAAAAATATACTTTCTCCTATTCTCAGATACATCACTTTTCATGATGCATCAGTCAATACATCATTATACGCCATGTATCGGGATATGATACATCACTTTACACAATATATCGGTCAGATACATCACTATACACAATGTATTGAGATGTATTAGAAAAATGATACACGATGTATCAAGATTACACGATATATCAACATATTAAGTGATGTATCCAAAATTAAGACGCGAGGTATCGGGATATTGACCATGACACAATTATAATGAAAATCTCCGGCCCAATAAAATAAAAGGCCCAGTACCAATGATCTTAGTTGTACAGTCAGCATCTTAGTCCACCTCAAGAAAAAAAAAAGTCACTAAAATTTCCCTCCCATTTGATGTTTCGGTGAGAAAATCAAGAATAAGGGGACACAGAGACTCTGCAGAATTGGATTTTAGCAGCAGCTCTTCTTTCTTCTCTCGGCAAAAGATTAACAAAGTAGAATTGAAGGGAGTAGAAAATGGCTAAGCAGAAGAGAGATAGAAACAATCTCATTGCTTTGACAGGAGCCGCTGCTCTTGTTGCTATTGCAGTCAACTTTGCTATCTCCGCTATCAACAACAAACATCGAAAGAAAAAAGGTTACTTTACTTTGCTTGCTCGTTTATTTAAACAGATTTGGGAACCATTGGTGATAATTTGGGAATTAAAAGTGTTCTCTTTATTCAATTGCAGATGTTCCAGGTTCAAAAGTTCGAGTGGACCTATCTGCTTCTGAAATTATGAAATTGGCAGAAAGCATAATTAAAAAATCGAAACAGGTTCATGATGCTGTTGCTTCGATTCCACTTGACAAGGTACTTATTGTGTTTAACTGTGCCTAGTTGCATTATGGAATGTTGGATGTCCATTTTATTCTAATATTTTGGATATATTGTTTTTCTTGGTTAGGGTACTAAGGTGATTGTTTTTTGTCATGAAATTGAAAATGAATGGACTTTGTATTGTAATGATTCTCAAGTTTGAGGTCATGGCTGAGTGGCTGAAGTATAATTAATAACATGAAGATCTTACTCTTAAATCTCTGCTGCAACACTTAGTATGCTTCCTTCTGCTCCAACTTTGGTGGGTAGGTGTGTACTCTGTTGTACAGGAAAGCATATTCTTGATGTTGACACATACATATCAAACTTTACCTTGCACCTAAGGGTGTGGCGTAGTGGTATTGAAGTTAGTTGGTTCTGTTAAACAAGCTGGGAGTACTTGATCTATTACACCCTCCAGTTTGAGGGGGAGTATTGAAGTTAGTTGGTTAAGCTGACACGTATATGCTACTTAGTTGTTAGCCGTAGTTAGTGGGAATAAAAGTCGGTTAGATTAGTAACTAATTCCGATACTAAAGTGTCCAGCTGTGATGATCTTTTCAATAACACTATAAATACTCTTGTATGTAACTTCACAGAGTTAGTTCATTATTAAATAAAATTCTCTCTTCTATCTTCTCTCAAAATGCTTCCCCCATTAATATAGCTTGAGCTCACAAGCAAAGTATGAAATTCAACATGGTATCAGAGCAGTGATAACTGGAATTACACGCTCAAACAAACAAATTCTTCAAATTGCGATTCAAAATGGCTGGAAATTCAGGAATAGCACCAGCTGAAGATCGACAGACTCAGGTAGTTACTGAGAAAATCAATAACACACATCTGTTGTTTGTTCACCCGTCAGATACTCCAGGATTGGTGTTGATTCCCACGAAATTGACTGAATCTGAAAATTACGGGTTATGGAGACGATCTATGACAATAGCTTTGCAAGCTAAAAGGAAACTAGGATTTGTTAACGGGACCTGTAGGAAGGAGCAATTTGGTACTGATCTACATGAAGATTGGGAGACTTGTAATGCGATCGTTTTATCCTGGATTATGAACACAGTTTATGCGCATCTTCTCAGTAGGATTGTGTATTCGTCAAATGCACATCTTGTATGGGAGGATCTGAAGGAAAGGTTCGATAAAGTCAACAGAATTCGAATTTTTCAGTTACATCAAGAGATCGCGATGATATCGCAAGGGACTGATTCTATAGCTAAATATTTTACAAAGTTGAGAGAAGTTTGGGCTGAATATGATGATCTGGTTCCTACACCTGGTGTAATTGCGTGAAATCTAGGGATTACATTGAACATCTTCAGGGCCTGAGACTACTTCAATTTCTCAGTGGTTTGAAGGATTCTTATGAGCAAGTACGCAAACAATTACTGCTCAAAACTGTTGAACCATCATTAAATCAAGCGTATGCCATGATTAGTGAGGATGAGAGTCAGAGATCATGTCCTTTTCCAGCTATTGGGGGAAATAGTGAACATCTTGCTATGCAAATCAACAGAGGACAACCATACAGAGGTAAAAAGCCTTTTATCAAGTGCGATCATTGTGGACGAGGAGGACATGTAAAAGGAAATTGCTATTGGTTAGTTGGTCGTCCAGAGGAGCAAAAGGGGACTCATGATGATAGGAACAAAAAGCCATGTAACTCACAATTCCAGAAACAAAAGAATTTTAATGCAAATAATGTTGTAAGTGGTGATTAGAGACACTGTGCAACTGAAAATGAAGGGAGTTGCTCAATGAAGAATGGAGCTAGTGATAAAGTTTTCACAGATGAACAATACAAACAATTGCAGCAGTTATATGGGAGAAATGGTCCTTTCTTTTCAGATGAACTGTACAAGCAAATTCAAGGAATGATGAATGAGAAGAAGGAACACACAAATCAACACAATCTGGCAGGTACCGTTACATCTCTATTGTCTGCATTCTCTTCAAAAGAATGGAACATAGATTCCGGTGCTACTGATCATATTGCATCTAATCTGGACATGTTAAAGCGTTCGATGAAGGTTAATTGTTCTAGTAATCAACAGGTTCACTTGCCAAATGGTGAAAATTCTAAAATCACTCATATAGGGATTTCAGAGTTCCCAAACTTCAAATACAACCTAATATCGGTTTCCAAACTAACCAAGAGCCTACCCTGCTCTGTCACTTTCTTTCCTGACTTTTGTATATTTTAGGATCTTTACAATGGCAGAGTGAGAGGGAATTGGTAAAGAGGAAGGAAGCTTGTACATTGTCAAGTCTCATAATATCTGTTCAACCAATAGTACAAAATTGTCTTTAGATAAGGCAAAAGATACTGAAATTTGGCACCAAAGACTAGGACATCCTTCTTTCCAAGTAATGAAGAAACTTGGGTTTGCTCAGAGAATAAATCCCAAAGCAGATTGTCTAATATGTCCATTGGCTAAGCAAAGTAGATTGGTATTTCCAACTAGCTTCTCTAGAAGTAAATCTCCTTTAGAATTGATACATCTTGATGTATGGGGTCCTTACAAGACTCCTACTCATGATAGAAAAAGTTTTTTTCTCTCTATTGTGGATGATTGTACCAGATACACTTGGATTCATATGTTGCAGATGAAAAGTGATGTTATCACTGTTTTACAGAATTTTCTATTATTCATTAAAATTCAGTTCAATGCCTGTTTAAAGACTGTTAGATCAGATAATGAGACAGAATTTTCAACAAATAGTGTCATGATTTGTTTACATCTTATGGTATTGTCCATCAAAGTAGTTGTGTCTGCACTCCACAACAAAATGGAGTGGTTGAAAGAAAGCATAGAGACATCTTAAATGTTGCTCGAGCTTTAAATTTTCAAGCTCAAATACCTTCTAGATACTGGGGTGAATGTGTAGATGGTGCTGTTTATCTTATTAACAGACTGCCTAATGAATTTTTAAAAGGGAAATCTCCTTATGAGATGCTATATCAAAAGGTGCCTTCTTTGGATCATCTAAGAGTTTTTGGTTGTTTGTGTTATGTTGTAAATTTACTGAAATCAGACAAGTTTGATGCAAGGTCCAGACCATCAATTTTCCTTGGGTATTCTTCTACTCAAAAAGGTTAAAAGTTACTTGATTGTACTACCAAACAGTTTTTTATAAATAGAGATGTTGTTTTCAAGGAGCATCTATTTCCTTTTGCTACCACCATTCCCACATCATCTGATGATGGGGGAAGTACACCACTGGATCATGCAGATGATATGTATTATGTGCCTCTTGAGGAAGAAATAGAACTTGATATTGTAGAAGACAGTGATAATCATGATATTGTAGAAGACAATGATAATCATGATGCTGCAGAGATGAATGATGATGATGCAGCTGTGTATGATACAACACAAAATGACAACTTGATTCAAGAGCATGCTGAGGTGACTGATGAACACAGAGTTGAGCCATCTGATGAACACAGAGTTGAGCCATCATTAAGGAGATCTGAGAGAACTACAAAAACTCCTTTGTGGCATGAAGATTATGTGACAACTAAAAACAAAGGGAGTTCATTATATCCTATTTCAAATCATATGACATATCACAGGTTATCAACTAAATGCAGGAAGATATTGCCAATTTTTCAGCAACCATACAACCAACCAATTTTCAAGAGGCTTCCAAGGATGAAGGATGGGTGTCAGCAATGAAGCATGAGATTAAGGCTTTAGAAGATAACAATACTTGGGAAATAGTTGATTTGCCAAGAGGAAAAAATGCTATTGGATCAAAATGGGTGTACAAGATAAAGTATCAAGCCAATAGGGAGATAGAAAGACTTAAAGCAAGGCTAGTAGCAAAAGGATATAGTCAAAAGGAAGGACTTGATTATCGTGAAACTTTTTCACTTGTGACCAAGATGGGCACAGTTAGATCAGTGATTGCACTGGCAGCATCGAGAGGTTGGAATTTGTTTCAATGCATTCTTGCAAGGGGACTTGAATGAAGAAGTGTACATGGAACTTCCTCAAGTTTTCAAAAGACACGGGGAGACCAAAGTTTGCAAACTGAACAAGTCATTATATGGCTTAAAAACAAGCATCAAGACGATGGAATATCAAGTTATCAGAAGCATTAGTGGATGCAAGGTACTGTCAAAGCAAGTATGATTACTCAATGTTCACTAAAAGGAGGCAAGATGAAATTGTGATAGCATTAGTATATGTGGATGATTTACTGATCACAGGAAGCAATGAAGCACTCATACATGAAACAAAAGAAGCTCTACACAAAAAGTTCAAGGTCAAGGACTTAGGAGAGCTAAGATTTTTTCTGGGAATAGAGGTGTTGAGATCCGATAAAGGGATACTTTTGAATCAAAGAAAATATGTAGTAGAGATGATATCTGAATTAGGGCTAGGAGGTACAAAACCAGTGAGTACTCCTATGGATATAAATCAGAATTTACTTTAGCTAACTATGACAGTTGTACTGGAAATAACACTGATGAATTGTTAGAAAATGTGACTGGATATCAAAGGTTATTGGTAGGTTGTTATATTTAACAATAACCAGGCCTGACATAAGTTTGGTGGTGCAGACTCTTAGCCAATTTATGCAGGCACCCAAGAAATCACACTGGGATGCAGCAATCAGAGTTGTGAAGTATTTGAAGCAACAACCAGGTTTAGGAATCATGATGAGCAGTGATGGAGTTGATTCCTTAAGTTGTTTTTGTGATGCTGACTGGGCTGCATGCCCTAACACCAGAAAATCTGTGACAGGGTTCTTGATTAAGTTTGGGAAATCATTAGTATCATGGAAATCAAAGAAACAACATACAGTGTCCAGGAGTTCTGCAGAAGCAGAGTACAGAAGCTTAGCCACTGCAACATTTGAGATTGTTTGGCTGCTAGGGCTGTTTAGTAAATTGGGAGTTGAAGTGAAGAAACCTGTGGATGTGTATTGCGATAGCAAGGCTGCCATTCAGATTGCAGCAAATCCAATCTTTCATGAACGTACTAAGCATATCGAAATAGACTGTCACTTTGTAAGGGACAAAATCAAAGAAGGCAAAGTGAGGACTCAACATGTTGGAACAAGAGATCAGCAAGCTGATTTACTCACAAAAGGTCTTGGAAGAAATCAACATGTGTATCTGTTAAACAAGCTGGGAGTACTTGATCTATTACAACCTCCAGCTTGAGGGGGAGTATTGAAGTTAGTTGGTTCTGTTAAACAAGTTGGGAGTACTTGATCTATTACGCCCTCCAGCTTGAGGGGGAATATTGAAATTAGTTGGTTAAGTTGACACGTATATGCTACTTAGTTGTTAGCTGTAGTTAGTGGGAATAAAAGTCGGTTAGATTTGTAACTAATTTCGATACTAAAGTGTCCAGCTGTGATGATCTTTTCAATCACACTATAAATACTCTTGTATGTAACTTCACAGAGTTGGTTCATTATGAAATAAAATTCTCTCTTCTATCTTCTCTCAAAATGCTTCCGCCATTAATATAGCTTGAGCTCACAAGCAAAGTATGAAATTCAATAAGTGGTCAATGAAGTGGTTGAGAACCATGAGGTCTCAAGTTCAAAACTTAGCGGAGACAAAAAGGACACTTGGTGATTCTTGCCATCTGTCCTTGCCTTGGTGGACAAAGTTACATGGTACATGTTGCTGAGAGAGGTGGTAGATATCCCGTGAAATTAGTTGTTGAAGTGCGCGAAAACTGGCCCGGACACCACGGTCATCAAAAAAAAATATATCAAACTTTACCTTAGCAAAAACAAAAAAAAAATATGGTGGGTTGGTTTACCTACATGCTTGTGGGTTGTAGGCTTGTAGCGAACTGCTCAGTGGATTACTTAAGGGGCGGGTAAGCTTGTGAGGTCACCAATTTCATACAAAATGATTCTCAACTTTGAGGAGTATGTTGAGTTTCAAGTTTGGTTTTGGGACTTGTAGATTGACATTAAAAATTCAAGAAGGCCTGGTATATGACATCATTCACTAATATTAAAAACATTTAGGGGAAGTACAATATCCAAAAGTCATATGACAATAGTTCCTCTTTTCCCTTCTACGACTATAATCTATTCTTTAAATCTTGTAGTCGACTCATATCTTGTGTCTATTCATACACTTTCTATGTCTTAAGACTGTTGCGTCGAGGGGCATCTTCAATTGCTTAGGCTTCTACATCTTGATTGCTAGAGAACTATTCACCAACTCTCTAATCACTCTATCTGTTGTGTAATCCACAAACTTAAGTAAATCCAGCATGCTGCCAACCTGGTGATACCTGTCCCAGCGTATTTCCGAACGCCAGAAAATAGACAAGTTGGGTTTGTAGGCCTGTTAGGAAGCTCAAAATTGTGTCTTCTTACTTCTTCCAATGTTGCAAAGGTAAGACATGAATAGAAGGGACTGAACTTAAATTTTATTAGCTTGACTTAATGAATCTTGCCTCCAGCGAACTCCAAACTGTGAATGACAAGATTAATGGGGGTGGGAAAGACCTGCCAAGGGCTGTGTGCTTGGATTTTACCTGGGCCTTTCATTAGGAGAGTTCGTACTAGCAGTTATACATATATATTAAACATTGTAGTGTCTTATGTAATACATTGTAGTGTCTTATGTAATACACTTTGAAAACTTCTCTTTCTCTCTCTCTTAGCTGGATCTGTGCTAGTTCATTCTGCAATCTCAAATTTGACAGCGAATAATTATTCATTCTCTAACCATACCATTTGTTGTGAATACATAAAACTTATCAAACATTTATCTAATGGAACTTTTATATTCTGGAAGATTTTTCTAACTGATACTAAATACAATACTACGGCTGATAAGTTGCTTATATGTTTGGCACTTTATGTTAGTGCAACAACAAAACTGCAATTTAGGCAGGGGTTGCCCCTAGTTAGAATTGATGGAATCTTGGGTGATTATAAATAGTTGGCTGGCTGCGTAAAGCCCCATATAGAACACCGTCTTAGATACATTGGTAGAGGATTAAGTTGCAAACCTATACTATGCCCAAGTGTCAAAGAACTTAAGTATATTATCCTATGTTTAAATCTGATTAAAACTTTGTTAATATTTGTTGAGTTCAAATTAATCATGTGAAGAGGGAAGTATTTCATTTAGCTGACTGTTGGACTAACTTGGGTGCTAGGTTGCAGTCTTGTTAGCCGAAAACTAGTCTTTAGCTCTCTGCTTACTTTTTTGGAGTCAATCAGGGGTTTGTTTTTCTGTGGACCTGTCAAATATTGCTATTTATAACTGTCCTGTGCTTTAAGTATTATGCTGTAATATGATATGCATTTCTCAAGATGTAGCCGAATTTTTATTTTTAAATTTGTAGGTTGGCTATGTAAATGTGATATTGCCATTAGCAGAGTTGGAGGCACAGCAGTTCCCATTGATCCAATCATGTGTCTTTCCTAAATGGTTATCAGCTTCTGAGGATGTACGCAAAGCTAGTGCTGAAACAGAGAGGAAAATAGATGCTCACATTACAATGTGCAGGTTCTGCCATTGCAAATTTCAACACTTCTATTTCTTTCGACAAATCTTGTAACTGCAAATTCGTCTTCTTCTTTCTAGTATGTTGAAGTAGCAAAGAACTGTCTGGTTCCGAGTTTGATCTGCTGAAATGGATTTTTTCTGTTCATTTGAAGTAGTGATAATTTGTTGAAATCAACTAGCATGGAACTAAATTATCAGGAATTATCATCCACATTTCATCTTGACCTTTCTAACCACAACTGTATTAACCTGTGATCCTCCTGGTCATTAAGAGGACGTGATATATCTTGTTAAAAATCTTAATTTTCACCTTCCATTGTCATCAAGACTACCCTGAATCCTCTATTCATTGTTTTACTATTTGTCTATTATTAGACAAAAACTTTAATTTATGATCTCTGTCTAGCTCATTGCCTGTCTGAAGTTTTCTTCCTTGACACATTTATGCAAAATCATAAATTTAATGGCTTGTACTGTATAATAGCTGCCAAAGAACATTGGTAAAAAAATACTTATTTCCAAAATGTAAATTACAAATGAGTCTGCTGTGCATTTTGTTTGTCGAAAAGCTTACTGACATGCCTAGAAAACTAAGGTACAGTTCCTTCAACAAGCTCTTCATGCAGCATTCTTATCTAGGATTCCCAACTTGCCATGCTGAGTCTTATTTCTAAACTCCCATCAATACACAAGTATGTCTGTAGCTTGAATCTGGCAACTATATGCTGATGTTTATTTTTTGTTTCCTTCTCAAAGAAATTAGTAATATTTTGCTGTGCATTAATTTTAAATTCTTAGGACTACTTTTCTGTCAAATTTTGCCAAGAAGCACTTGTTCTGTAATTAACTAAAAAATCTGAACTTTTCTTTATATGAGTTCAGGAAGCGCGAGGATGTGTACAGAGTTGTCAAAGCTTTGACAGTAACAGGGGACGGATGGACTACTGATGCTAAAAGCTTTACTCGGTTCCTGGTATGGGGCATGGGCTGATTTCTTCATTTGTTTGATTTTTCATATACACTGCCATTTGATCATTCACAACTTATGTTCTTTTTCTTCATTCACTCAACCTTTTGGTGGCTTAGTTTCATTCTAGTTGAGGTATTTCCAAGGCTTGTACTTTTTAAAATTGTGTTTAGGTTTTCCAAAGTAGGTGTTCACTTTGTCGAGGGTTGAGAAAGACAAATGTGTCTAAATAGTCAGAGCTACCTTTCTTGGGAAGTGAAATCTTCAGTCTTATGCTATTAAAAAATTGAGAATTAGTTACTCATTCCACTTCTGGACCTTATGGTGGAGATTACACAAGTTTGCTGTATACACATTTTAATTCTCTACCTCTGCAAGGACAGACGTTTTAATTATTTTTCATTGCTACTAGTTTTTGATCGAAAGCTGTTGGAAAAGCATACTTTGTTTCTTCACAATATTGATATTCAACGCTTATATTCAGATGAGTTTTCTTCATTCTTATAATATGTTCATAAAGTTGACATTTCAAGTGTTAAAAAGGTCTTTTTGCCAGGACCTCTCTATCTTATGCCTCTGTGTACACTTCCAAATGATCCTTTCTCGCTGAGAAGTTATTCAAAATTTGTTTTTTGTTGAAGTTGTGATTTTTTATTTGAAGATATTCTTTTCAAATTTTTATGGGTTAAGATTCAGTGACAGGTTCGAGAATTTGAAAGGAATGGTGTGAATCTGACCTTATCTAAGAAAGAGGAGTTGCAGCGTTTAACAGCAAATATAGACGAGCTAAGCATGCAATACATTCGTAATCTGGATGATGATTGTAGTTTTCTACTTTTCACTGACATGGAGCTAGAAGGGTTACCCCAGGAGTTTCTCAAGGTAAGATGTAAGACACGTTTTCACATCCATCTCCCACCTGTTACTTTTTATTAGTCTGAACGCACAGAGGAAATTTGTTGGCTTCTATTTCTGTCATTTTCAATCATCATCACTGCATGCTATTAAGTATGATGAAATTGCAGAGGGACAATCAATTATCATATTGGGATGTGTACCTTTTACGCTCAGACAAAAATTGATTTTGGGTGGTTATAATTGCATCCTGCAGTAGTACATATTTTTATGTGTTTAAAGCCTAAACAAAATTCACTTGATTTGTGTGAGAAATAAGAGAGGAGAAGAAATATATTGACAAGTTGATGATTTAAGGAACAAAACATCTATTTGTAGGTATCAATATTACAGAAATGATTATTGTCCAAGTTGGGACAATATTTCACTTTAAAACATGACACTTCTAGTTCTGGATTTAATATTCTAAGACTAACACTTCACATTCCCTAATATTCAAACATGCCAACTCAAAGTTACAATGAGAAAAATCAACTAGAATTTGTGGATTTTGAAAACATAAAAAGCAAATTGTCACCACAATGGTCGCTGGAGAACCTGTAGAAAGTCAATGGAAAAGATCTAATCACTGGGATCTTGCTCGAAAGTTCTGTTTGCATAAAGTATTTAAAACTAACATGTAACATTCTAAATCTTTAAGCGAAAATCTTCATGAAATGCATTTCAAAGAGACTTAGTGTTAAGCACTTATGTTGGCTGCATAAGTTTCAATCATATTCACTTTGAAAAGCATTTTACTTGATAAAAAAAATCCCTTCGAAGAGTATTTCCTGATGCTCTTTTCATTGTTGACTTCATGCAGAGCTTAGAAAGATCTGAAGATGGTAAAAGAAAAATCATTATGAGAAGCCATCAAATTTCACCAGTTCTGGAGCTCTGCAAGGTGAGTCAAGCAGAAATTATGACATGAGTGCATTTTTTGCTGAAAGGCCATTTCGTGTCACAGGACTACTTTTTTATGTTATTGCACCCAATGTTTTCTTTTTTAGACTTTACATGGGTACATGCTGATTGTTTGGCACCAGGAAGGTTCATCATTCATGTGTTGCAATTGATGCAGTGATTCCTTTAGGTTCCGTACATTGAAAGTGTAACTTCTCTTTATGTGTATCACCTGTTGAACTGTTCTCACTTGAAATCTGAACATAGTCTGGCTCATATAGTTGAACATAAAGAGCTTCTGTGTTTGTTAAAAACCTCAAGTTTAGTGCTGTAATTGGCTGATTAGATTCTGTTGTGGGTTAAGTTTTAGGTATCCCTGTTTATTGGGAAGCTAAAAAATTTTTGTGAAGAGAAAGGTTTTGTGTATGAATCATGTGAATGGATTTGGGGATTTTAGGTGGTTGTTCAGTGGAGGGTCTAATAGCTGAGGGAAGGTGGTGATAATGGTGGTAGTGATGGTGAAGAGGGAGCTGCTAGTTGTAGAAGAAAAGTGGGGGAGGGGGTAAAATGGATTGGGGAATGAGGTGGCATGCCACGTGGTATCCACCTCACCAAAATGGCAATGCCATTTTGATTGAACATACATCTTGGACAACTCTCGGAAGATGGGCATATTTGAGCTACTTGTATAGTGTTAGAGGTATTTTGGCATTGCAGGTGTGACGGAGGGCAAGTATGATCCATTCGCATGGTAGAGGGGCGATTTTGACCTTTTTCCTTCTAAAATCCTCTTTCCTGAAGTTTTCGACTAAGCCTCTATCAGCACCTTCAGTAGGCTTTGAGGTTTGGTTGTTTAGCTTATTTGAGCGAGAAATAGAGAGATAGGGGCTTAGCAATAGGAGATCATTGGTTTTAATGGAAAGAGGGAAAGCTTTACGCATTCTAGTATTTTCTCTGGCGGCTGGGTGGGGATTATATTTTTTTGTATAGGTAGTTGGCAATGGTAGATGTTGGAATATCCACCGACCTGTACTTGGCCTAAATGGCTGTCAGCTGGGTTTTTTCAAATCTTTAAATTTTATCTTAATATAAACTGTTGAGTACAGCTACGAACTCTCCATTTTCTTACCAAAAAAGCAGCACATAAGCTAGTTTTTAAATTTATTTTATGTTCGAGTTCTATTATTTATCTCCAGCCAAACTGAGTTTAGGTGACGCTGTTAAGTCCTTGCGCAAAGTTCAAGTCCCTGACAAAAATACCAGACTATCAATTTTAATGCTTCAGTTCAGTCTCTAAAGATCTCTTCAATGCTTTTCCTCCTAATTAGTATCTCTTGAACTAGGGTTTCATTTTATGCAGAAATGTTACTTCTGAAAGTTCTTTGTTGGTCTTCCTTGATACATCCTAAACATTTGTGATTTAGAAGTTGTTTGTCTTTGAAGGTGGGATCAACCAGAAGAGCTGTTGCTATTTCTTATGGGCACAGATGTGAAGCCAATGTTACTATCCTTGAACAGCTGGTAAGAACACCCAGAAGTTTGCAGTTTTTGAGCATTTGTGAAGAATAATGTTGACTTGATATTTGATAGTCTTAGTAGTTTTATTTTATTGAGTACTGAATGTACTATGTACTATGAGCTTTTACTTAATTTGTTTGGTTGTATGTGGAGAACATTAGTTTCACTGAAAATGTTGATGATTAAGGGTGTGTTTAATATGGAGGAACAATGTTATTCCAATTTTTCCATGTTCGGTTGACCAAAGCTTTTGGAATTTTTTTTTCTAGGAAAACAAGTTCTTTTAAAAATGACTTCCCTAATTGAAGTTGGGAAAACAAGTTCCACAAGTGGCATTTCACATTGATTGTGTCATCTCCACCCTCCAGCACACCTCATTTTCAACCCCACCCCCTTAGCTTGTATTCCCCCCTCCCCCGTCTCCCATATTATTTGTCTAGATTATATAGAAATGGTTTTAGTATAATAATTTTTTGCTTACATACTGAACACAAGAAAATAAGTGAACCCATTTATTTTCTTGGAAAACATTTTTCGAGAGAACTTTTTCCATGGAAAAGATTTTCCAAGAAAATAGTTATGGAAAATAATTTCCTTCATATCGAACACACCCTAATATGAACTTATTGTCAACGTAAGTTCCTGCTTGTTGTAGATTGACTGACCAAACTGTACTGATGTGCTGCCTTCTCCTATTTCAAATTCTGGATAATGTTCATGTTTCCTGTTCAATTTCAGATTCAGCTGCGTCACAAACTTGCTAGATTGCTTGGCTTTGCAAATTATGCTGACTATGCCACTGATGATAGAATGGCAAAGTCTTCCTCTAAGGTTGGTGCAAATTTTATTGGTGATTGATATTCTTTACAGAACATGGAGAATTGTCCCAAAGAAGAATACACTCTCCTTTTGGCCCCTGTTAGGAATGCATGTCTGTCTTATCTCTATTCCTTCACTACTGTGAAAAAAAAGAGAGAAAATACTGCTTGATTATTCCCTCATGCCAGTGGCATTTAAATAGCTAAGTGTACATGTTCTAAGAATGGAGAGTGATAGCTTGTTTGACCAAACTTCTGAAGTGCTTTTCAAAAAGTACTTTTGGCGAGAAACACTTTGTGTTTGACTAATTAATTTAAAGAACACTTTTGAGCAGCAATCAGCATTTGACCAAGCTTTTAAAAAGTGCTTCTAAGTTTATTTTCTCAAAAGTGTTCTTCAAAAAAGTACTTATGGGGAAAAGCTACTTTTCTTTAGCTTCTGAAAAATAGTTTGTGCTACTCCCAAAACATGGCGAAACACCCACTATTTTAAACAAAGCATTTTTTAGAAAGAAATACACACTTTTGGCCTCCCAAAAGTTTGGCCAAACAGGCTTTAAATCGAATACATAATTACGGATAGTAAATCAAGGTATACTATTTACGAGACCCTGGAATATCTACAAGATTCTAGCACTCCCCCTTAAGTTGATGCATACAACCCATATTTATCAAGCTCGTTACAAATGTAACTGATATGAAATCGGTGAGGGACTTAATTAAAATATTTGGAAGCTAAAAATTGAAGTGTCAAAAGCTTCCACTTCAAGTCAAGTAAATGGGTGTACTCGGAATGTGCCTGTGGCCCTCAGTGTCAAAATTTCTCCAAAAAGTACCGGGCAAAGGTCCATGCGGCGGGGCGTGAACTTAAGCTTTGCCAGAATCTGGAATGTGGGAGGTGCGTGAAAGCTCGTGCGGAGTTATTTGTGGGAGATGCTTATTGGGATTTTGTCACCAGTTCAAGAGGAAGTCTCTGGTGGTTTTTGTTTTCGCACATATTTCGACGCATACAACCACCTCAAAACAGTAAAAGAGGTAGGAGAACTCAACTTCTTGGAACTCTAGTGCTGTAGCGGGAGAAAGCTCACTTCAAAAGGCTATTAATAGCTCTGATACCATGCAGATTTTAAGAAGAAGAAAAGTCTTCGTTGTAATTTTTGATGAATTTACATCCCATGAGAATGGGTACTGCTACAATATGTCCTACGACTAAATAAGCAAAGAAAATATTACAAAATCAATTACAATCATTACAATATCCATTACTCCTATAATTAAGTTAGGAAACAAATCAATCACGAATCACCAAAAAACTGTCTAAAGGGATGTTTGCCCTTGTGCTAAAGAAACTTGTTAGCACCCTTTAATTAAAAAGTTGATTAAATCAGCAGCTTTTAATTATATTTTCCTGTTTTCTCTGTAATAGTTCTTCTGTAACAGTTGTTTTCTTTGTTGCTGTTATTAGCAGTAAGGAGGTTATTCCTCCACTTTCTCATTTCAGTAGTAGTAGGAAGTTACTTCCTTGTTATAAGGTCGGTGTTTAATCCACCAATGTTATTTTTACGTTATTTGAATTCCATGGAAAGATGAGCAGAAAATTATTATGTTTTTGAGTACTTCAAACTCAACAGATTGCATGTTTTATCTTAACGAACCAGCACCATAGGTCGTAGGAAGAAAACATTTGATTTCATATCGCAGCGCCCCATAACTAGATCCATATCAGGGACCATAACAAAATTCAATATAATTGGGTAAAGAAACTATTTAGTCATTCAAAGTAGGATCCGAAGGATTTTGTACCAAAAGCCTCTACCTCCAAGTCAAGTGAATGGAGTTGTAAGCTGAATAGAGTTTTCCTAAATAGGGAGCTGAAGAAGATGTACGGGAATTGCTGGAAAGTGACCCTATTTGCCGGAAAGGTCACCGGAAAAGCTTCTCAAATCATTGTGAGTGTATTGGGATGTTGGTCGATTGGTAGTTTGCAAAATATATGGAAAAAGTGGTAAAAAAATATCTGATCTTTCAGATAAAGGCTCTTCGTCAACCAAAAACTGATGGAACCTTGATGGTAAGGTTAGATCGAATAGGCAACCCCCACAAACCAAAAACAGCGAAGAAAGTTTGTTGGGAAAAGGTTGCACATACTCCAGAGTTAAATGCCGGTGGTGCATGGAGGGCTGGAGGCGCGTGATAGGGTGTCTGACAATTAGCTTTCTGGGGTTGAGTTGCATGATGAAGCAGGGTCTCACTGGTATCTGCACGTACTGATGTAGAATGACAAACTCGCTGGACAGTAATCACAACAACGAAAACGTACCCGGTGTAATTCCACAAGTGGGTCTAGGGGGGGTGATATGTATGCAGGTCTTACCTCAACTTAGTGAAGGTGGAGAGACTGTTTTGGATAGACCTTCAGCTCAAGTAAAGCATTTTAAGCAGCTTTGAAAAGTAAATACAGTAGTGAAGATACCACGTTGCAAATAATGTAGAAAAGAACAGTAATAACAACAAATAATACAATACCGAAGCAAGGGAAACAAAAGATAATAATATGAATCATAGAAATAGAAGAGTAATAGTTATAGGAGAGTAATAAGAATAGTAATAGGAAAGTAATGCTAATAATACTTGGAAAGCAAAACAAGACTACGCACAACTACCAACTAAACTTCTATTATATACTCGACCTCCATATCTTCCTATCTAGAGTCATTTCCTCGGTAATCTGCAGATGTACCCTGTCCAGTCTAGTCACTTTTCCCCAATACTTCTTCTTCTGCCTACTTCTACCTCTCCTCAGATCCTTCTTTCAATGTCGTACAGTAAACACACTGGCCTGAAAATTGCACGACGATGGAGTTTCTCGCTTGTATACTGCACAACAGCTGATTTCTTACTTGATTACAGGGAGTAAATCATGCTATACTAAATTTACCATATCCTAGAATATCCACAAGATTCTAACTACTACCTTTTGTTTCCTTTTAATAGTCGTGAAATGTCTTAACATGTGTGCTATGGAGAAGGCTCCTGGTCCAGATGGTTTCCCAATGGTTTTCTTTAAAACTTTCTGGGACCTTGAAGAAGGACATCATAGATACTGTCAATTTTTTCCACACCAGCCAAACTTTTGAGAAAAGCTTCAATGCAACCTTCATAGCATTAATTCCAAAGAAACCAGGTGCCACAGTGTTAAAAGACTATAGACCTATTAGTCTGGTAGGGGGATTTACAAAATCATAGCTAGAATTCTAGCTGAGAGGCTCAAAACAGTGTTAGATAAGCTAGTCAACAACCATCAGATGACAATCATCAAGGGAAGACAAATCATGCATGCTGCATTATTAGCCAGTGAGTGCATAGATGCAAGAAGGAAGAATGGTATTCCTGGAATAATGTGTAAGCTTGACATTCAAAAAGCTTATGATCATGTGAACTGGGACTACCTCCTCAATATCCCAAGGCAAATGGGATTTGGAGATAAAATGGGTGAAATGGATGGAAGTTTGTATCAAAACATTTAGATTCTCTGTTCTTGTGAATGGTGAGCCTATTGGGTTTTTTGCCTCTGAGAGGGGTTTGAGACAAGGAGATCCACTCTCTCCTTTCCTATTTATTTTAGCTATGGAGGGGTTTGACAGTATGATGAGGACTGCAATCCAAAAGAGATGGATCACAGGTTTCCGGATGAACAACAGAATGGGAGAGGGTAAGGAGATATGCCATCTATTGTGTGCATATGACACCATCATATTTTGTGAGCCAACAGTGGATCAAATTAGGTTTATCAGACTAATTTGATACTCTTTGAGAGTGCTTCAGGGTTGAGAGTCAACAGGGGAAAGAGCAACCTTTTTTCAAGTTTTGGAGGTTCCTTAGGTTCAGAGCTTGGCCAACACACTAGGATGCAGAATAGAAAAGCTACCAACCACTTATCTTGGTATGCCCCTAGGCTATAAACACAAAGCACTAGAGATATTGGATGGGATTCTAGAGAAAAGTGAGAGGAAGTTAGCTAAGTGGAAGGCCCAGTACTTATCAATGGGGGGTAGGTTGATCTTGATAAACTCTGTCCTTGATTCACTACCTACTTATGTGATGTCACTTTTTCCAATCCCAGCAAAAGTGGTGAAAAAACTGGATAAGATGAGGAGGAAGTTTCTGTGGCAAGGGAATAAAGAGGGGAAAGGTTACTGTTTGGTGAAATGGGAAACAATGTTGCTTAGTAAAAAAGATGGGGGTCTGGGAATCAGAAATCTTAGGCTGCAAAATGAGAGTCTTCGATTGAAATGGTTATGGAGATACGTCAATGAGGATAAGGGCTTTGTGGAAGGAAGTCATTGTGTCTAAGTATGGTGAAGCTAGCCCATGGTGCACGGAAATGGTAACTGATACCTATGGAGTGGGAGTATGGAGAACAATTAGGAATTATGGCAATTAATGGAAGACAATACTTGCCTCAAGGTTGGCAATGGAGCAAAGACAAAATTTTGGAGAGATAGGTGGTTTGATCAAACTCCTTTAAAAGAGGCTTTCTCTTACCTATTTCTTATTTGTGTAAACCCTGAGGTGACAATCCAAGAGTGTTGGTCCACACAGGGGTGGGATATATCTTTTAGGAGGCGTTTTAAATGATTGGGAGATAGAGAGGGTAGCCCTGTTACTGGGAAAAATAGGGCAAGTTTTTATTAGCAGTACAGAGGTTGATATACCTCTTTGGAAACACAATGGTAACGGGATATTTTCTGTCAAGAGTGCCTACACAAGAGGTCTCCAGGTGAATAATACAAATACTCAATGCAAGTAGAATTATTTTTGGAAAAGCAGCATTCCTACCAAAGTTAAGTGCTTCACTTGGTTGGTTATCAAAAGGGCCTGCCTAACCCAAGGAGTGCTACAGAAGAAGAAGAGACATTCTAGGTGTTTTCTGTGTATGGTGACTGAGGAGACAAACAAGCACCTTTTTTTGCACTGCAAGTACACTGCTCAGTTGTGGAATTTGTTTCTCAACATTACTGGCTGTAGCTGGGCCATGCCTGAGCATACATCAGACCTTCTTAGCTGCTGGATCAGAAGAGGGAGATGTAAGAGCCAAAAGAGATGGTGGGGATTGATTCCCTCATGTATATGGTGGTCAGTATGGAGGGAGAGAAATGCCAGATGTTTCGAAGATAGGTCCAATCCCATTCATAAAGTCAAATGGAATTGTATTGTATCTTTACTCCTTTGGTGTTAACAATTATGTATAGAAGATACTGATTAGATTATAGATCTGAGCAGGAGTTTGTAGTTTAACTTTTTGGTGGTGGCCAGCATATCCTTAATGCTGAAGAATAGAAATTTACCTATTTCCAAAAAAACAAGAGAAGGATGTTGTCCAAAATGTTAAGAGGTGTTGAATATCTTCTTTTTTCACTATATGAAAAGACTAACATATTATCTCATCGATTGGAATTCGTCTTTTAAATTTTCAAAATGGATTTGTTCTTCTGTTTTCATGATTTTGAAACTTCTTAGGTGTTTGAATTTCTGGAGAATCTCTCTGCCAGCTTAAATGATTTAGCCTACAGGGAACTTTCAATGCTTAAAGCATTAAAGGTAACTTTGAATTTACAATATGTCAAAACTTCAGAGTTCATCTTATGCTTGGTCTGCTTCACCTTTATGCTTCACCTCTTGAAGATTTTTCTGTCTGGTAATACAGAAGAAAGAGGAAGGTGAATCTCCTTTTGGCATGGAGGATCTCTCATACTACGTCAAAAGAATCAAAGATCAACAATTCCATATAAATTTTGGAGTAATTAGACAATACTTTCCTATCAATTTGGTTTTATCAGGCATCTTCAAAATATGCCAAGATTTATTTGGTAATCACTGCGAATTACATTTGGTGCTGTCTTTGATCCTTCTTTCCTAACACATCGTGCAAGAACGTAAATAATTTAAATTCTTTGTTCAATATTAGGCTTAGGTTTCAAGGAAGTTGAAGGTGCTGCGGTTTGGCATCCAGATGTTCAACTTTTTTCAGTTTCGGATCTTAGTTCTAAAGAACTTGTTGGTTATTTTTATCTAGATCTGTACTCCAGGTTATCCCAGCTCGATTGTTCTTCTACATGTTAAATGTGCTTGCTTTATCAGCTTTATGGTAGAATACTTAAAATATTTTACAATCTTAACAGAGTAGGCAAATATGCTCACACCTGTGTCGTAGCTCTTCAGAATGGCTTATTAAGTAATGGTTCTAGACAGGTAACTGCTGAATGTATCATTTGCTTGGTTCTAGTGCTTGGATTTTCACTTAACGACATTTCCTTGAATCCAGATTCCAGTGGCGCTACTTGTTTCTCAATTTGAAAAGGAAGTTGATGGTCACCCTGGGTTATTGCAATTCTCGGAAGTGGTTAATCTTTTTCATGAATTTGGTCATGTGGTATGTGTTTTTCCTTTGAAGCACAGTGCAAAATTTCAAAACTAGTCTGAATGCCAGTTATTTCTTTTGTCATTTTATAATGCAATTGGAGAGCAATTTTACTCTGGCACTTGCCTTCAAACTAAATACTATGTTTTTATTTTCGGCCACCTTGCAAATATTATTCTGTCTAGTAATATTTAATTTTCAGGAAAAACCTTGTGGAGCACTCTCGTCCATTGCCAGCCAAGCGACTTGTTAGTCAATTGGTGCACTGGATTCATTCTAAGTGATTACCACTGCCTTCAAAAATGGTTTTACTTGGGTTGGATCCATGTTAAATTATTGCTGAGCTGCCTTACTTAGCAATTATACCAATCATCTGCAACTCTAACCAAAGAATTGAAGTATGCTGCGATAGAACTATACTGTCTACATTGCTTTGAAGGAGAACTACAGAACAGAGATATTATCTTGTTAAACAGTCAAAGCTACTGGAAAACTTTTACAGAAAAATGATTGTATCTTATTCATAGTTGTTTATGTGTTTGGAGTAAAGAGTATCATGTGTAAAATTCTGACACCCATGACGTAGGGAGGGCTGATGAGGTGGGGGGTCAAAAGAGCGACTGATAGAATTCTACTTAAGCAAGCTCCCTAATAAGGGGTCATATCTGATATGACACATTAAGTAAATTCCTCATGGAAAGAGAGAATAGTATATAAAGAATAGAACTTATGTGCAAAGGAGAAAGCCCCAGATCCTTTTATCGAATTCCAGTTAACTTTCTCAAAAAAAAAGAAAGCCCCTGGTCCTGATGGATATCCGATGGTATTCTTCCAGACTTTTTGGGCCCTGTTGTAGGAAGACATCACCAATACAATTCAATTTTTTCAATCTAATCAGATTTTTGAGAAGAGCTTTAATGCAACCTTTATTGCTTTACTCCCAAAGAAACCTCGAGCATCAGAGTTGAAGGACTTTAGGCCAATCAGCCTGGTGGGGGGAGTCTACAAGATCATTGCTAGATTGTTGGTTGAAAGGCTAAAAAAGGTGGTGTCGAAATTGATCTACAAACATCAAATGACTTTATAAAGGTGAGGCAAATCATGGATGCAACACTCATTGCTAGTGAATGCATTGACTCAAGAATGAAAGGAGGAGCCGCTGGTCTAATGTGCAAATTGGATATTCAGAAAGCCTATGACCACGTGAATTGGTCTTTCCTTCTGAATACTCAGACAAATGGGATTTGGCAGCAAATGGATAAAGTGATTGAGGTGTGTATAAAAACTGTCAAGTTTTCTGTCCTTGTGAATGGGGAACCCGTGGATTTTTTCGAATCAGAAAGAGGGTTGAGACAGGGTGATCCTCTTTCCCCTTTCTTATTCATTTTGGCAATTGAAGGCTTTGATAGTATGATGAGGATTGCAACTCAAAATAGATGGATTAGAGGCTTTCAAGTCGGAGGTGGATGGGGGCAGAAAAAGAAGTGTCTCATCTGCTCTATGCGGATGATACTATCATCTTTTGTGAACCTACAGCAGAACAAATTAGCTACATCAGAGTGATTTTTTGGTTTTGTTTGAAGCAGTTTCAGGGTTGAAAGTAAACTGGGGAAAAAGTAATCTCTTCCCGGTAAATGAGGTCCTTCAGAATCAGCAACTAGCAAATATATTTGAATGGAAAGTAACGCATTTGCCTACCATATACCTGGGCATGCCCCTGGGTAGCAAACAGAAAACAATGGAGATATGGAATGGTATTCTGGTGAAAACGGAGAAGAAACTTGCTAGATGGAAGACACAATACCTATCCCTAGGGGGTAGATTGATCCTCATAAACTCCATTCTGGACTCTTTACCAACCTATGTGATGTACCTGTTTCCAAATCCCAGCAAAGAAGGTGAAAAACTAGACAAACTTAGAAGGAACTTCCTTTGGAAAAGCAATAAGGAGGGAAAGAGTTATAACTTAGTCAACTGGAAGAATGTTCGTAGCAAAGAAGAGGGGGTTTAGGGATCAGAAATTTGAGGTTGCAAAATGAAAGTCTTTTTGATGAAATGGTTATGGAGATACACCGAGGAAGATGCAGCTCTCTGGAAGGAGGTTATTGTAGCAAAATATGGAGAACTAAGTCTTGGTGTACAAAAATCACCTCTGAACCATATGGGGTCGGGGTATGGAGGACAATCAGAAACCTATGGCCACAAATGGAAGGAAACATGTATATTAAGGTGGGTAATGGAAACAAAACTAAATTTTGGAAAGATGGTTGGATAGACCAAACCTCTCTCAGAGAACTTAGAGAACTTTTTCCAGATTTGTTTCTAATATGTGAGAACCCTGATGCTAGAGTTAGCGGTTGTTGGACAGAACAGGGATGGGACATATCTTTAAGAAGACTACTTAATGAGTGGGAGGTGGAGAGGGTGGCAGCGCTTCTGGAAAAACTAGCTGGAATGATTATAACTACAACAGCAACAGACAAGATCCTGTGGAAACATAGCAAGGATGGAGTCTTCTCAGTCAACAATGCCTACAAAAGAGGACTAATGGGGATGACAGGGGCCCCAGAATATAATTGGAATTACTTTTGGAAGAGTGACATTCCTACAAAAGTAAAGTGTTTCACCTGGTTAGTGATAAAGAGAGCATGTTTAAAACGAGAAGTTCTACAAAAGAATGGCAGACAACTGGTTCCTAGGTGTTTTTGGTGCAACTTGACAGGGGAAACAAATAACCATCTCTTCCTGCATTGTAAGTTTACTGCTCAAATTTGGAACTTGTTTCTCAACATCACAAGCATGAACTGGACAATGCCAGAACATACATCAGATTTGTTGTTGAGCTGTTGGATTAGGAGGGAAGGAAGTAAGAGTCAAAAGAGATGGTGGAAGCTAATACCATCATGTGTATGGTGGTCAGTCTGGAAAGAAAATGGAAGATGTTTTGAAGATAGATCCAATTCCATCCACAAAGTTATATGGAATTGTATAGTATCTCTACTTTTTTGGTGTAAACAGCTTTGTATAGATGATATAGACCAGATTATAGATTTGATAGGAAATCTGTAATTATTCCTTTTTGGAGGTAGCCAGCATACCCTTAATGCTGAAGAATCCAACCTTCCCAGTTTTAAAAAAATAAAATAAAGGATAGAACACAAGTGCATGGTACATGTGTTTTTAAGCTTGATATGGTGTAACTTACGACAAATCTATGAGGTCTTTTAAGCCAAAGTGAACAATAGGTACTATGGGCTTGGTTTTTGACAAATATGAGTCAGATCTGTACTCTCACAGAAGGATAGTTGGGAAATATCAGGAAGGATGCTGAGTCCTAAGGGGAGTCAGGAGTGTATGTGATGCCCATGAAGGAGGGCGAGGTGATAAAGATATGTTAAGGCGAAAGACTGACAGATTCCGTGCTGACAGAGTTTTTTTAAAAGGACTGAGTGCATATGACATCTCACATCAGAAAGAGAGAGTGATGTATTACTTATTATATAAGATAAGACAGCACAAATTCACATGATACATATGCTGGGCTCGATGTGATGTTTCTTAAGGGGTAAATCTGCAAGATCTGTTGAGTCAAAGAGAACACCACGTACCATAGACTCGAGCTGTGACAAAATTTGAATGACTAGACACATAAGTCCCAAATCTTTTCGACAAAGAACTCTTTTGTCCTCCTTTTAGTCCTTAGATTTTATTTGCCTTTGTTCATGCAGTGTTCTGTAGGGGGACATGATTGCATAACAACACCTACTGTAAAGGCAAAGTAGAGAAAATCTGAAGGGAAAACCGTACAACAACCGATATGATTAAAGATAACTTCTCTTTTCTATTCTTTTATTTTTCGTCCCTTCCTCTTTCTTGCCCCTGCCTATCCTTTACACTAGCTACACAATCATTTTTGATCCCCGCTAAGAGCTTCTACTTTTGGTGTGAATGGTTTCATATTTGTTAATCATTCTAAAGTTCATACCAATTTTCAATTAGTTTATTGCAAGCCAATAGTAGACTCCCTTTGGTAGTTATAATCGTCTCGGTTTTTCTTGGTAAGGAAGTGTATCAGCAGGGGCACACTGTTATCCTTCATCAGCAGAAATATGCCTTAGATCTCTTGCCTTGTGCAACATGCTGAGTTCTTGTCCTTTTGCCACTCTCACTAGTGGTACCAAGCTTCTCAAGTTGGATGTTACCTCCCTGTCTGATCTAGTATCGGTTTGGTTATGTTAATTTTTTTATACTATTATTTTAATAATAACCTGTACAAGTGTCAAAGATGATAGTAGGATGTTTTGTTTTTTATATAATATTATACCCTATCCGTTCCACTTTTTTATAAGGAAAATATTACTATTGGGAAGTGAAATAGATATTCTTTTACCACAATTCATCAATACTAATAATAGGTTAGAAGCAGGCACGTCGATGTGCTTGCTTCATGCCGAGGGATTTTGAATTTCAGACCTCTTCATCCGTGTGCCTCTTCCAGTGCCATCTCAACAGTATAAAAAAAGAAGCATGTGCCTTAGGCCCTCATATTTGAGGGCCCCCATTGTTTAACAATAATAGGTTGTAGATTATCTTTTTAAAAAGTATTAAGTATTATTTATAGTAAAAGTGAATTTCATATAAAATGAAAGAATTATTAGAAGTTTGACATATTTTGACTACTATATCTCATGAAAGATAATATAGATCGATTAAATTATCAATTGAAAAAAGATATTAGAAGAAATCAATTATATAAAAGTTATTGACATTTCATAAAGTTTAAGGCCTCTGTTTGATTTTGGCTTTAGGCCACTAATATGCTTGTCACCCTTGCCTGCTTCATGCCGAGAGTTTTTTGGAATTTCAATGTCTATACTTTAAAGGTACTTTACAAATGCTTTTCCACAGATAGTTTGGTCCCACAGGCGACATCAATAAAATCTCTTCTCAAATGTGTCGTTTTCCTGGGACTGATTAAAAAAGAAATGCGTCACATAAATTGGGGCCGAAAAAAATAAATAGGGCCACTTTTAGTGTGATTTGTTGCGCCTGTGCTGGCACGGGGCTTTGCATCTAGTTTCTTCATATATTCAAAAATGATTTGTAATTACAAAAGATGGTAATTTATAGATTTTATCTAGTTTCTAATCGTGTATATCCTATTTTAAAAATATTATGGAACTGATATCTGAATGAAGACTGAAACTTAGAAGGTTTTGATCCTCCATACTCCGGACCTCTTCATTCTTAGCGATGACGCTTAAGATGACATCCCAAATATAGGATTTTCCCTATAAAATCAATACTAGCGAGTGATTAATCATTAAGAAACAATAGGCCAAATAAGCAGACTAGATTTTTGATTACTTAGGTCTAATATCCTTTTAGCCATCACTAAGTATAACATCTGAAAATTTTAGTTCGTTAATATTATTAGATTCTTTGTTGTTACCTATTAGCAGAAATAAAAATAAAATATGGGGATTGATAAAAGGAGAACTAAAATGAATCAGTTGTTTGGTAGACTTGATGATATTAACTAATCTCATATGTCGTCCTCCAATTGATTTTTTTTTTTATAAAATTGTAAAATCATAGTTGAATGATAAACAAAAATGAAGTTATAAGTTGTCATCTGGAATAAATCTCTACTATCTTATGGTAAGTTCTGATTTTTGAACATCCTTTGCTTATGACTATAAGGTATTAAGCAGGTAAAACCTTTTTCTATGTTGTACTAGTTCAGTAATTAGTCTGGCTTCGCTCCTCTAATATTATGCTCCTGTAGATGCTCCTCTTAAATGTGTACTTATGCTCTGATGTTTAGCCTAAAATTGGTGGGACACCAATTTGTCAATACTTGTCATTTAGCTGTGGTACTCATGTTGATAAACTTTTACTTGTACTTCTCTATATAAATTTCATGCACACTTCTGGGTTAATATTTGGAACAACTACGCTTATTCTTACTCATCTATTTACTTCAGGTACATCACATTTGCAACTGTGCATCATTTTCCAAATTATCAGGGCTGCGTCTGGATCCTGATTTTGTGGAGATCCCTGCCCTTTTGATGGAGAATTGGTGTGTTTTAAATAGTTTCCCCTTTATATTGAGCTTCTGTATTGTTAGCTTATGGTCTTATAAGTTTGAAATACTCGTGCCAGGTGCTATGAAAACCTCTCCTTGAGACTGATCTCAGGCTTTCATCAGGTACTTCCACTGTACTTTCTTTCCATCCTCGACTATTTTCAGTAAGATGAGACACTTGAAATATTTCAGATACTCAGACTTGCTACTGTTCTTTTTTCCCTTGCTCTTCCATCCACGATTGCTGCTGCAAAAAATGTTCTTTTGATTTTTGAGAAGTAGTTCCATTAAAACAATGAAAATAATCAACAGTCACTTTGAGGAAGAAACCAAAGAAAAAGGCCTTATACATTTGCTTTTTTACTTGCTTATTTTAACCTTCATGCTAGTTGAACCATAGACTCCAAGTTTGACACACTGGTTTCTATTCAAAAACCATGCTTGAGTGAAAGTTACTGCAAACAAGTTTGGTAATTTATTTTATATCAGATCGTTCGATTATGTTAATCCTCTATCTCAGTATATGCCTTTTGTAGGATATCACAAAGCCCATTAAGGATGATCTTTGTAAATCACTTAAGAGATGGCGATGCTCCTTCTCAGCACTGAAATTGAAACAGGAAATCTTTTATTGTAAGCCTTTCTATTAACTTGCTAAAACTTAGCAATTTACTTGTTCTTCTTCTAATCCATGAAAGGCTAAGTTATTCTGTTCTTTGGGTCCCTTTTAGATGGTAAAATTGGTAATTTGGTATTCTTCAACTCAAGCATGTATAACGTTATATTCTAGGAAATATAAGAATTTTGTCAAATACAATTGCTGCTGCATGTATTCAGAACTTGCGCTTGTCATGCATGCCATATTAATTTGCCACTATTTCAGTGACATGCTTACTCCTTTCCACTTTTTCTATGATATATTCTTGGGATGTACAATGTTACATGTTAAATAATCAGAAATAATCTCATGTTATCTACAAAAAGAATCACAAATACCCATATGTCATCTCTACTTGCTCCAGTCTAGATTTGTCCTGCTTCTGAACCTTAGCCCATCACCTTATGATATCAGAACCTGTACCCTTTCTGTATAGGAGAATACCCAATTGAGGCACACTCTAGGATCAAGTTTCCTAGAAATTCTTAGTGTGAAGAAAGCAGAGACTCAAACACCTTCAGATGAACAGTATATCTATTCTCACTCTTTAAAACCCCTAGAGTTTAGAGGACTGAAAATTGAGGATTTGAAGTGGCATTCTATTGAAAAGATAGGCAGCAACTAGAATGACATCCTCCCAGTAGGTTTTTGGTCGATTCATGGTAAACATAAGAGATCTTGCCACTTCTTAAAAATGCCTAATTTTCCTTTCAGCAATCCAATTTCTGTACTAATGTAGGGACTTATAGTTTGAGATTATCCATTGAACTTTGATAAACACCAAATCTTTTGTCGTATTTAGATGTCACTGTCAGATTTTTATTTTAGCCTCAAATTGAGTACAAGTCATCTTATGAATGACTGAAAGCAATAGAAAACCTCACTTTTGGCCTTCAATAGATACACTCATGACATCCTAGAGTGACAATCAATAAAGGTAACAAACCTTTGATTCCAGACAAAGAAACAGTTTGAGTGGGGTTCCCACATCATAATGGATAATCTTAAAAGGAGTAGTACTTTTATCATCACTCAAAGGGCAAGAGTTTCTAGTATGCTTGGCATATTCACAAGCATCACAAAATAAAGATTCAACTCAGTTCTTTAAAACAAACTAGGATACAATGTCGGTAAAACAAAAAGGGATGGGTGCCCCAACCACCATGCCACTAAGATTATTTATTGGTTGACATCCGTATTTCCTCCAAAAATATGCTCTGACCAGACTCCAGAGTCTAGAGTTCCATCAAACATATATAAGCCATCATGCAATTTACCACTATGAATCCACTTCTTTGTTTGAAGATCTTGAAAAACACAATGATTAGGGAAAAACTCGCTACTACAACTTAGTTCCTTAGTGATGGCAATAATAAATAACTGTAATGTCCCATTTCATGAGAAATTACCTTTATGTGTGAAATTACCATTTTTCCTTCCCCTTAGTATTATCATACTTTTTATGTGTTGCAAGAATGGTTAGCGTGATCCCCGATACAATTGGGTGAGAGTTTGATGGATTTAAGTCTTTCGAGTGGTGTTATACTGAAATAGGTGACTTTGGTCAACATTACGAGATCCGCGCGTCAGATGGTAATTCTGTCAATTGCTTTGCGTCCAAAATGTTGAGTTTGGTCAAGTAGGGTGGTTGGTTAGAGTTCCAAGACCTTAGGTTGAGATTTGGGATACGAGAAGTTGAGTTTTTGGCCTAAGAGAGGTCTGAGAGGGTATTTCTTCCATAACAATCTTTTTTTGAAAATCTGACGATTCATTGAGTTCGGAATATCGAATTTGGTGGGGTAGCATGTCTGGTTTATTTTTATCGGGTCCCAAACGAATCTTGAGGGCCTGTTCAAAGACTTTAATAAGATAGAAAATGTATTTTTCTGGTGCTGACTGTGGTCAACAGACCCGTTTTTAGGGCTGGAACAACCCTGTTTCGGGATTCTTCCTTTTTTTCTCATTTTCCTCCATTTTCGCTCGATTGGGAGCTTGGGAGAAGAGACTTTTGAGAAATTTCTTGAGGAAACTTGTGTAGGTAAGTCCCTTTATCGATTCTATGTCATTTTCTTCGAATTTCATCTTCAAAACACTTAAAAATCAAGATTCCAAATGAAGGTTTTCCCCATAAATTGAAAAATTGTTATTTCTTTGATTTTAGGCCCAATTCCTACTCATTTTTATGGGGTTTTCAACCACAAACTTCTTTTTACTTGAGGAATTTGTTTTTCAACTAAAAATCTGATTTTACCCTTTTCGAACACACGGGCTAAATTATTTGGCCTCCGCATAGGCGAATTAATACAAATAAGCCCCCATACAAGAGAAACAATGTAATCCACAATTTGTTTTTTTTTTAAAAAAAAAACAATGTAATCCACAATTTCCAACACTTCAATCTCATGCTACCCTTAGCCCAGTTCATAAGAATGGTTAACTACCCAACCCAGTCTAGAGGAAGGATAAGCCAAACCTACCTCGAAGGCCCACACTTCACTCGAATCACTCCACTGATGCTTTTCTTCTATAAACAGTGTCGAAAAGATCCCCAACTATAAAAAGGGAAGATACACATCTAGACGGTTCCAGCGATACCCATATTGCTAAGGTTAAGAACCAGGTTAATATCGTCCTAAAATCTCATTGAAATCAAATATAATAATCATGAATAACATAAAAAATGGACAAAAGAATTGAAAAAAAAATTAGACAATGAGATTTTTGTTGTATGGGCGGAGTGTTGGCCAGTTAAGATCTCTCATGTTCAGAAGATGAATGTTGCGGAAATAAGAATGTTGCGATGGATGTGGGGGCATACTTGGAGAGATAGGATTCAGAATGAGGATATCTGAAACGAGGTAGGAGTGATTTTGGTGGAGGACAAGATGCGGAAAGCAAGGTTGAGAAGGCTCAAGCATGTGAATAGGAGATGCACGGATGCCTCAGTACAGAGATGTGGGAGGTTGGCTACGGATGGTTTCAAGAGAAACAGAGGTAGACCGAAGAAGTATTAGGGAGATGTTATTAGATATGACATGACACAGTTTCAGTTCATTTTGAGGACATGACTTTAGGTAAGAGAGTGTGGACGACACAATTAGGGTAGAAATTTAGTAGGTAAGCAGGTGTGGAGGACACAATTAGGGTAGAAAGTTAGTAGGTAGCAGTGTGTTGTCTTGTCTTCTATTCATATTAGTAGTTGTAGTGGTGCTCTTGTAGTTTCTTGGCCTTTGATTTTCGTTACTACATGTTTTTTGTATTATCGTATCATTTTGTTGTAGTTGTTGTTCTGTTGCTATCGGTTGTTTCTTGTACTTCTGTTGCTCCTTTTTGGGACTGCTTTGGACAATTTTTCGTTAAGCCGGGGTTCTATCCGAAACAGCTTCTCTACCTCTGAGGTAGGGGATAAGGTTTACGTACACTCCACCCTCCCCAAAGACCACTTTGTGGGGCTACACTGGGTATGTTTTTGTTGTATACGGAGGGGGAGGGGTGGGCACTGCACTCACCGCTCAGAAGGAAGATGTTGGAGCAATGACTGTTATCATGCTTAAATCCTTCAACTATATTAGCTGGGAATATATTAAACAAATGTTTTGGTCAGTTGAAAGATGGTTAATGAAGTAGAGAAAAGCACAAACCTAAGAATTTGTCGCTTTACATTTCAGAGTCACTTAACAGAAGTTACATCTTTTCAGGTCTATTCGATCAAATTATTCATTCAACTGAGAATGTTGATATTAATGGGCTGTTCAAGCATCTCTACCCGAAGGTATGCTTTGTCACTCTTGTTTAGTGGAAAACCAATATTTGTGTGCTTAACTCTTCTTCATTTCTTCAGGTTATGGTAGGATTACCGCTTCTAAGAGGAATAAACCCAGCTTCATGTTTTCCACGAACTGCTATTGGCTATGAGGCCACTTGCTACAGTCACATCTGGAGTGAGGTGTCCTGCTCATCCTTGTTTGTATATGTTTACTTAACAAATTTGTCATTCATGGATGTGTTCCTAAAGCCTAACAGCTTTTGTACATGTTTTCTTCTCCTCCATTTACTCCCTCTATTTCTTTTATATGACACTCTTTTTGTTTTTGCTTGCTCCAAAAGGGATGACACCTTTATATACTTCAAAATTCCTAACTTTGAACTTTCTATTTACCATTCATGACATGCTCTTATGACCATAGAAATATCATGACATGTTTAAGATCACGAGTTCCCGATACATTTTTGGTATATGCTAAAAGTCTTTCTTTCTTTGCTAAATTAAACTCATGCCCTACCAAACATGGCCATATAAAATGACATGGATAGAGAGTCAAATTTGCTAAATGCCTCACAAGCTTCCTCATGTCATGCTTTCTCATCAATTTTCCAGAATTTCAGAAGTTTTTGGAATATATATGTTCTATCTGATATATGGTTTGTGGTTTTGATAAATTTATCAATTTCTTCCTAGGTCTTTGCTGCTGATATATTTGCCTCGAAGTTTCATGATGATATTTTCAACCTGCAAACAGGCTTGCAGTTTAGGAATAAGGTACCAAATACATCCCTGAGATTACTCTCCATTTACTTTTCTTGGATTTCATGTTTAGATTGACGATATTCGGCTGCCTTGTCAGTAACTTACGGTAATCCACTTAGCACATTGATGTCTGATTTGCAAGGATGGGTTAGTATTCGTAAAACCTGAGTGATTAGTATTGAGTGATCCTAGCAAATAACCTAACATTGATAGCTCGCTTGTTCTTCTGCATGTTTAAAGACCAAACTAGCTTCTGCAATAAGAGATGTAATTTTCCTCTTCTTTTTGTGATTATTGGAGGCACAAGTTGTCCTTCGTGGACATCCGATTTTGAAGTAACATAGCCTGGTATGTCCGTTGCTGCAATAGTTGCAAAATCTAGATTACCATTGACATGTACCTCAGATGTTTTTCAAAATTTCCAAATTTCAAATCTAGCCAACTGATTCCCCCTAAGCCACTAGGACTGCTGTCTCATCCACATTCAGCTATGTTTCTATCAATTTGACACCACCTCCAAGGGCCAGAAAAGGTGAAACTTAAAATTTCACTGAACACTAGAGAACCTTGTCTACATGTAATTCCCCCATTCTCTTATTACGATTGCAGTATAAGCCCCTCCTCCTTGAAATATTAGGGCCTTTCTGGTTATGAGTATTTAGTTTCACTTATTATTAAAGGTTTTTTCGTTTCATGACGAGACTCGAGTTCAGGAAGTCTTCATGTTCCTTCCCAAAGTTCGTGCAGTTTCTAGAAACTGTCTGGAAGATCTCATCCTAAGCTCGTTGCTATATTGCTCATGCATTAACTGAAGTAATGACATGAAAAAACTCCCAGTTTGAAAAAATAATATATTTTCGCTTTGTGATAGGTGTTGGCTCCAGGAAGAGGAAAAGACCCCCTTGAAATGTTGTCAGATTTTCTTGGGAGGGAACCATCAATGCAAGCTTTTCTTGACAAGAGAGCTGATATATATTAGAGCTTTGTTTCACTTTTAATAGCAGGGTGATTTTTTCTGCCCCATCCTGTATAGTTGTAGAAGCTGGCAAGAATATACTGTTTCTCATCATGATGGATAATACTCTCTAGGAGAAGACACAAAAAAGACCAGAAATGTGTAATGTGGTTAACCTTGCTAATGTAATGTTATTGTCCCTACTTTTTGTATCAAATTTTTGAACGGTCCATAAGTACAACAAAAATCATCATTTAGTCTGAAAAAACATGTGGAAATCAAGTTTTAAATTTTTGATAGTCATAGTTACACTCTAACCGTTGAAATCAACAATAACTTTGATAGTGGCCGTTTTTCTTTACATTTTACATGTTATCCGCCACTTCACCCTTCTTTTCTTATTTTTTAATTTTCTTTTACTTCTAACGAATATTCAATTTCCAGATTCATAATTGAATAATTAATATATTTGACTAAAAAAGAATATAGATAAACACATTTTCAGTTAAATAATTGAAACATTTTTAGAACTGCTCTTTAAAAATAAGCTTATTGTTCAATGTTCCTTAACAGAATCAAATTAATTCAAAACACAAATTTATTCACTCCAAGTCTTTAGCATATAAACTAATTAGATAAGATTAATTTTAAGTAATATAATTTACTATTTTTTAGATGTCAAAATAAAAATGACAACTGGGCAGTACAAGGCTGGTGGTTCACTTACAATATATTTTTTATTAGTGTTTTTTTATTAAGTATTTTAATAAATTCTTAATAAGAGCTGCTGGAGCCACATTGGTTGTGCCTCTGCCATTTTATTTTTTTTTCTCTTCAATTGTTACTGTATGATAGATGCAACAAAACCAACGCCATATAATCTCTGAAAACATACCTAGGTTTTGGCAATCACTTACTGACAGAGAAACTAAGACCTACCAATAAGCCTTTAGGCAGGCAGCGGAAATGGTAAATGTCGTCTTCCTTTACAATGACTTCTTCCTTTCCTCTTCACCATACGCAATTGTGAGATTAGAGCTGTCAAAATGGGCTTCGTCCGCGAGGCCGACAATCCAATTCTTGAAATAAGTTTGATTGGGCTTAAAATTTTTGGCCCATTTAGAAACGAGGCTTTTTAGCCCGCCATTTGGCCCGTTGGCCTCGTAGGCTCAACCCGCAAGCCTCTGATGCCAGTCCGTGAGCTATTAATTTTTAAAATATTTTTATTTTTTTTAATAGTGTTATATTTGTTTAGATTTTATGAATAAATATTTTGAAAAATAAAAAATCAAGTATTTTGCAATATCATCTTGCATGGTGAATTGTAAATGAAGATGAACTTCTTAAGGAAATAATATCACATGTTGATTCAAATGTGATCGATGGTGAAAGTAGAAGCGGAGTTGTAAAACATTAATTAATGAGTCATGTAATATTTAGAAATTTAGATTTGTTAAGTATTTAGATTGGTTTGTGTTGCTGAAGATCTTTTAAACCAGCTAGTTTTTTGTAAGAGAAATGATGGAATAATCAACATTTATCTGCTAAATCTTACGTTGGCTATTATATATTTTTGTAAGTATTCATTTAAGTGTGTGATTCATAAATGTATTTCTATAAGTATTCACTAAAGTGTGTGATTGATAAATGAATTTTTGTATGAATTGATGTCGTATTCATAGACGTCAACATTCGATACTCTTTTTAAGAGAGTAATATTATTCATTTTTTGGTTGAAGGGACAATCCGTCCCAACCCGTGGCCTGCTTAGGCCTGGGTTGAGCCGCTATTTTATTGACTCTTTATTTAAAGTAAAAATTATGTAAATCACATAGTGTAAAACATAAATTACCTCCTATCCCTACTCTTTTTCAATTTACAAAAAATCCCTTATTTTTAAGAAGTTTCTGATACATAATAAAACAGTCAGATACATTATATATTATGCCATTTTATCCGTTTGTTGAGTGATTTGGAGGATTAAAAACTGAAATTTGAATTAATTCCTACTTTTAATATGATACAGTTATTAATCCCATAAAAAAAGGCATTAACTTGTGTGTTTCAAAATCAGTTTTATCCAACATAAAACTCTAAATTAAATTATAATTTTTCATTAGTGATCTTCCCTTTTTTTTGGCAGACTAATTCTTTTTTTTTGTTTAACTCTATTTAAATTTTACATTATATTTATGTATCAAATACTTTATTTTATAATCCTTATTCCAACTTACTTTAATCAATATTAATTGCGGATATTTCACCCAAATTATTGTCAGTTCTAATTTAATTTAATTTAGTAATATAGTATCATGTGTGTAGATACTTAAAAAAATTTCATATTTTGAAGGGCAATAATTGTTCGTAATATATATAAATCATAGTACTAAATATATCTTATTTGTACAAAAGATATTAATTTTTTTTAAAAAAAAAAACTGGAGTGTATCAAGTGTAATAACTAGTATCACTGTTTGTGATATATATATTTTGATATTTCATGTATCATATACAAAATATAATTATGTATATAATTTTCTTTTTTTGTATCATGCAATATATTTACGTATATATAATAAGTGTTTTTTTATGACAATAATTACATTAATGTAATTATTATTATAGTTTTGATACAATAATAACATTAATGTCCCAATAACAGTATACATAATTCCTGAATTCATAACGGTAATAAAAATAAAATTAAAGTAATAGAATAAACAATTTTAAAAATCAAAACACTTTCATAATTTAACAATATGTGTTGTTATGTTAATAAATACTTCAAACATCTTGTTTAACTCCAAAAAACAAAAAAAAAATCAAACATTAAAAACTAACTAGCCTACATTAACAATTTCATCTTCAGATGATGGGTTTAATACATTCTTTATTCTTGAAGGGTCACCACTGTTGCTAACATATCCAGCATTCATCTTGTCGAGACCATACTTCAATAAAAGTATCGCATATCTTTTGCGAAGATAGCTACTCTCAAAACTATTACATGACATGTTGATTTTGTCACTCAGAAATTCTGCATATACAATTACGAACAGTCCGCAATCACTACAAAAACAATAAGATTAATTATAAGGATGAAATAGATACAAAAAATAAAATAAAATAATAAACAATACTCACAGGCTATCACTTATTTGTTGCATGTTGTCTTGAGCAAACTCCACATTAAACGAATGTTGTGGACCCAAAAGTTCTCCAGTTTTCTTGTCTTTATATGCATCCAGTGCTGTCCATTCTGTTCTAACAACATATCATAAGTCAGTCAAAATGATACTTAACAGACACTTTATAGCCTAACATGATACAAAAAATGCAAAGTTGTACTTGATACATAAAGGTAACTACAGTTATAAGTCTGTCTACTTGATACTAACATGATACAAAAAATGCAAAGTTGTTAATATGATACATAAAATGCAAAAATAAACTTGATACATAATTCTAACTACATATCATAAGTCAGTCAAAATGATACTTAACAGACACTTTATAGCCTAACATGATACAAAAAATGCAAAGTTGTACTTGATACATAAGTGTAACTACAGTTATAACTCTGTCTACTTGATACTAACATGATACAAAAAATGCAAAGTTGTACTTGATACATAAGTGTAACTACAGTTATAAGTCTGTCTACTTGATACTAACATGATACAAAAAATGCAAAGTTGTACTTGATACATAAGTGTAACTACAGTTATAAGTCTGTCTACTTGATACTAACATGATACAAAAAATGCAAAGTTGTACTTGATACATAAGTGTAACTACAGTTATAAGTCTGTCTACTTGATACTTTATTAAACGACAAACTTTAACATGATACATGAAACATAAATTGTGCTTGATACATAATTGTAACAACACAATGCAAACCAGTCAAAATGATACTTGTGTTGATTCAAACATACATATAATTCTATAATTTGAAATTTAAACTTAAGTTTACATATTCTCTATAATTTGAAATTTAAATTTACATACACTTTAGACAACAACATGATCAAATATACTATATCTGATAAATTGGAAAACAACATTATATGTTATATGTGATAATTGATACAGGAAATTAACATTATATGCTTATTAAAGATCTAATAAGCATAAACCCCAAAAAGAGGTGACAACCAAGAAGAGGGGCAACTGGGTTTTGATTTACATAATTTTTTTTTTATTTTCAACTTATTTATACATTAGTCATACTTAATAAACAAAATGTACAAAAAAAATAGTATTTTCTGTATCAAATAAATAATCTAAAAAATATAAAAATATTTTTTCTGATAATACAGAAAAGTCATTGCATGTGACAAAAAAAATTACAAAAAAAAAATAAAATCGAAATACTTACCGATGGCAGTGGAGGTCTGGATATGGCCATTGCAAGCTTTCTACCCCTCTTCTTGGGTGTCTTTGCATGTGCCTCTTTTTGTGTTTTATGCTTCTTCAAACTTTGTTTATTCATTGTTAGAAGATTATGCAAGCTCTTAGACTTGTTTTCAACCAATTTCGGATCTTCAAAAATATAGATTTGTTTAGAGTTTGAAGTGATATTTGAGTAATCCCAATACTAAATGACAGATGATCTATGAAATATTAGAAAAATAGAAGAATGAAAAGAGAGAATCGAAAAAGAACACAATACCTTTCAAGAATATTGGACGAAAATGGCGGACAGAGTAGACGAAATTGGCGATTTTGATTTTCAAAGGCTGACAGAGTAGACAAAAATGGCGGACAGATTAGACGAAGGCTGACGGATGGAGAGCACAAATTTTGATTTTCAAAATTGAGAAGATGAACCGTTGAGAAATTGATGCATTAATTTTGGGAGTGGTGTAAATGGGTTCTTTATTTGGGGAAAATAAAGAGTAAAATTAGGGATAAGATTTAATTGATTAGGATTTATTAGGATTCTAATTTAATAATGTATCTGTTAGATTAGATTTATTAAAAAATAGGGATTTTAGTATTTTTTAAAAAAATAAGGGAAATATGGAGAATATATAAACTTAAGTTGTATATTCAGGTAATTAATCCTTATTTAAAAGGGTCAATCTGCTCCAACTCATTTAACTCTCTAGCCCGTTAGGATTGGACTGGGTTGGATTGCACCAGCCCATTTTGACACCTCTATGTGAGATGAAGGTGTTACAACTTACAAATAATTTTATTTCGTGGGGAATATTTTGGACATCACTATTAAACTTATATTATTTTATTTTATTTTTGAACTTTTTTGCATGATGACTACTCTGTCATCTGTTCTGCTAAATAATGAAGGGTATTAAATAATTGGAGTTGCACATTCCTTCCTACGTTTTCTCAAACTCTAATTGTTTTTCGTTTTTCGATTTAATTTTGTATTATTTTGATTAAAAAATTTTCTTATTTTATAGAGGTGTAAATTAAATCAAAAACCAAACTAAATAAAAAAATAATTTAAATTAAAATTGAATTTGATTTGATTTAATTTGATTATTCAGTTTATTCGAATAGTTCATACCCCTGTTTATTTCACACATTAAAAACTGAATTTTATTGAAAATATTTTAGGCCTTTAACTTTATGCTACCATATTGTTAACCTTCCCATGGCTACAATCAACATTGAACATCAAATAAATTTAATTAGAAAGTAGGTTACAACTTGTTGATGGTTGGAACAAGCTTTAGAGCCACTTTTTTTCTAGTAGCCAATCCAAATATCTCAGACAAGTCAATATCCTGAGCTTCAACTCCACTAGGCAATTTCCAATCAAAGTGATACAACAAACGAGCCAACGATAACTCAATTGTAGCTAATCCAAGAGCATAACCTGGACAACCTCTTCTCCCTCCTCCAAACGGTAGAAACCTAAAATCTTGTCCCCTGAAATCGATATCCTTCTCCATAAACCTTTCGGGATTGTAGTCAAGAGGATCGTTCCAATACTCTGGATCTCTTCCGATTGCATAAGTGTTGATCAAGACTCTAGTTTTCGCAGGTATTTCATAGTCATCGATAGTACATTTTTCGATGGATTCACGAGGTACGAGAAGAGGGACAGGGGGATGCAATCGCATAGTCTCCTTTATTACTGCTTTCATATAGTGAAGATGTTGAAGATCAAATTCTTCTACCTTTCCTTTATTAGCTGCAATCTTTCTTACTTCATTTTGTGCCTTTTTCATAACACTTGGATGCCTAGCCAACTCAGTCATTGTCCATTCTAGTGTAGCTGCTGATGTATCTGTTCCAGCCACAAACATATCCTGTAGTGCCAAGTATAATTGTGTCAGTAGCAGAGGTGGAGCTAGAAGTTCGGGTATCGATTCAATCGAATCAGTAATTTTTGTATTTGTATTAGTATATTTATTAAATATGTACAAATATAAAGTTTAGAATTCAATTATTGACACTTGAAATTGTTATTTTAAAATTCAGAACCCTTAAGGTTAAAGTTCTAACTTTGCCTCTAGGCTCAGGAATAGAAGTAGGGGTGAACATGGTATGGTATATCAAAACACCATAGCATATTGAAATTCTTAATACCGTGGTTGGCATTATGGTATACATTTGAATTTCTTTTGTATTCGATATGATATTAGATATTTAGAAATAACATATGGAAATATCGAAAATCATATCGAAATATATAGCTACATAAATAATATTTATTATATATCATTAAAATACTAACAAATATGTAGTCTAGTACATGGGCGTACCTACCTTGTTGTAAGTGGGTTCGTATGAACCCACTTCTTCGAAAAAATACATTGTATATATATTCAATCTATTTTTTGAAATAAAACATTGTATATAATTAATTTGACCCCACTTAAACCAATAGTACCATGTAGCCCAGCGGCAAAGTCGTTACAATTTGACAATGCATCATAGGTACGATTTCTGGGTCCACCACTGGTCTAGTATGAATATAAACTAAATGTTTAGAAGTTGAAACTTTGACTATTTTATTTTGATTGAAATGCATTTAAATTGTGATCGATTGATTAAAACAAAAGAGTATTGTGTACTGTATTTTGCAATATTTTGCATATGTATTAGTATGATACAATTAAAATTTTTTTCTCAATTGTCCTAATCTATTATCCAAGTATATATAAATTGAAATTGAACAAATTATGGTTATCGATTTACCAATACCGAAATTGAACTTGAGAAAAATACCAGGATAAGAGCTTTGAGGTTGTCATCAGTAATAGGCACTTGTAGATCATCTCTTTTCTGAACCTTCAACAATACATCAACAAAATGTTCTGAACCATCATCATCATCATCATCTCTGGTTTTCCTCAAATGCTCTTTTATAATCTCATCACAAACTTCTCTCAAATCTTTCAAATTATTCATCAGTCTCTTCTTCATCCCACTCAACCAATTAACCCATTCAAAATCTGGAAAAAAATCCCCAAAACAAAACCCAGCTAACAACGCCTGTGTCTCCGTCAATACACTCACTAAATCCTTATCTTTCAATTTATCATCAATAAATCTCTTCCCAAACGCTACTCTACACAAAGTATCATTCGCTAGACCGAAGAAAACCTGACTCAGATCTACTTCAGATTGAGAACGAGACGAAATCAATTGTATCATACGGTCGATTTCCTCATCTCGTATGAATTGAAACGAGTGAACTCGTTTTGAACTGAGTAATTCCGTTACGCAGATTTTTCTAGCTTGACGCCAGTAAGGACCGTACGGTGAAAAAGTGATATCGGAGCAACCGAAGGAGAGGTACTGAGCTGCAATGATTTGTGGACGGCTACAGAAAATATGATCGTTCGTTTTGAGGATGAGTTCAGCTAGACGAGGAGATGAGATGATTAGAGTGGGAATTTGGCCGAGTTGAAGATAGATAATTTTGCCGAGTTTTTGAGAAAGATGGAAGAAGGTGTGATGAGGCATTTGGGTGAGGAGATGGAGGTGACCGATTATAGGGAGAGATGGTGGAGAGGGAGGCCGACGACGACGCCATCGTCGGCCTCTGATTTTGTAAAAGAGAATTGTGCAAGATGTAAGTGATAGTAGAAGAAGTAGCTGTAGAATTGATGCTTCCATTTCTTCTGATTCTGTTTTTTTTTTTGTTGTTGTTAGAGAAAGTTATGAACAAAAATTTTGAATACGTGTATTGGGAGTGATGTAATAGTTTTTGGAGTTTTGAACATAATATATATTTTGTAGTAGTTGGGCAGAAGGTTGTTAGTCTACTACTGCTCAAATATAATATTTTAGAAAATTAAAATTTGAAGTTGGTGAATTTAAATATCGACGGTTTCTCGAAAATTCAACAAAATTGATACATTTTTTGTCTTTAAATGTTCACTCTATGGTGAAAATCTGTTTGGTGCAATAACTCACAAAGCATCACATATAAGATGTAATGCAAAATAATACTTGATAAATATTATTATATATTTATAAATTTTAGGTGGTATTGTAAAGGATAGCTATTATATTTATTTTATAGTATTTTATTATTTTATATAATTATTGTTCAATTTTCTCATATAACAAATATAAAATTCATGTTTGTATGTTAGAGCAAAGTTTGCATAATTGCGTCTCATAGCAAATTACTCTCTCAGTTTCAAAAACAATGTCTCTATTTTCTTTGTAGTTTGTTTTAAAAAGAATGACCCCTTTCCTATTTTGGCAACACTTTAACTTTAATTTTCCATGTGCCATGTTTGAAACCATAAGATTAAAGGACATTTTGGTACATTTGAACTAACTTTAATTTAGAACCATAAGATTAAAAAGTCTTTTTTATTTTCTTAAACTCCGTTCCAAGTCAAACTAGACCATCCTTTTTGAAACGGAGGGAGTAACGTATTTATATTTCGATATACATATACAATTGAAGCGAATTATATAAAACGAATTGTATAAAACGAGAAAGAGAGAAATTATATACAATTTGAATTGTATAAAACGAGAAAGAGAGAAATTATATACAATTTGAATTGTATAAAACGAGAAAGCGAGAAAGACATAATTGAATTGTATAAAATGAGAAAGAGAGAAATTATATATAATTTAAATTTGTAAGAGAGAAAGGCAAAAGAGACTTGTGGAGGGAATATACAATTGAATCGAATTGTTTAAAACGAGAAAAAGAGAAATTATATACAATTTAATATAAAACGAGAAAGGCAAAAGAGATTTAGGCAGGAAAATATGTGTATTGTATAATTATAAGTGTATAGGACAAAGATATATATATTTGCATGCGTTTATACAATTTTCTCCCGCTTTATATAATTAGAAACACAATTTATACAATTCTATTGTATAAATCGAGAGAGGCGAGCGACAGGAATAAGCGAGCGAGAGAGGAAGAGTAGCAAGCAAGAATATGAGAGAGAAAGGGACTGAGAAACAGTTTGCTATGATATACAAAGAAATAAAAGAATAGCTATTATATTTATTTTATATTATTAATTTGTCATTTTATACGATTATCTTTCACTTATTTCTTTTACTTTCAAAATTAGTCCTTCTTTACCATATGTAAAAGCAATTCTAGACTTATAGAGATTCACATTTTGAATTAAAATTAAAATTAAAGGTTTCAATAAGAGTTTCAAATTGTATTTACTTAGTTGATGCGACTTTTGTCCTATTTCGAAAAAAACAAAAGCTAAACATTATCGGATGAAATTCTTCTGCTTGATAAGCCAGAGTGTCTGAAAAGTCATTTCTCTCTACTAACTAAATTGACCTTAATTGTCACATTAAATTTATTCACAAGAGTAAAAAAAAAAAGTATCTATTTTAAGTTTCATGTTTAAGCTATCATTTATTAATTTAAAAAAATACATATTTATTTTTTATTACATTCTTATCATGATGTTTATAATATATTTTTTTTATTTAAAAAAATTATTACATCACATAAACAAACATTTCACTATAATAAAAATTAAATAAATTATTATTATTAGTTAAAGTTAAAAATTGAAGTATCACTATTTCCTTAAATAAAATGAAAATAAATTTCTTACTCCACTACAGCTTCTTCTCATCGTTCTTTCACATTCTAAAATTTTTATTACATTCTTATCAAACGTTTGTAATACATATTTTCTTTTATTTTAAAAATCATTACATCACATTTTACATAAACAAACATTTCACTTTAACAAAAATTAAATAAATTATAAATATTAATTAAAATTAAGAATTAAAGTATCACTCTTTCCTAAAATAAAATGTAGAATATCTTTCTTATCCTACTACACCTTCCTCTCATCGTTCTTCCACATTCCAAATTTTTAGTTTCTTTTTAAAAAATATATATATTTTTATAAAAGTTTTTTAAAAAATCTTACTTCATCTCCCCTCCTAATCCCTTTAAATAATAATTTAGATATTACTTTAATTTTTTTAAAAAAAGATAATTTTACTTCACCCCATATAACCATCAAATTTTTTCTTTTACTTTTGCATCAAAAAATAGTTTTATTCTTGGGCAAAACTTTTTTAAAATAAATTTTTGTTTCTGTTTATTCAATATGCAAGTAAAATAATATTTTCTTACAAATATGTGTAGACATCTCATAAAATGAGAAAAATTTAAAAATAAATAAATAAATAAATAAATTAGAAGCGGTGAGATAGAAGGGGTGCGTAGAATTTTATTGTATATTTTATAAAAAAAATAATATCAATTTCTTTAGACAATGGGGTGAGCCGGTGAGGTCTGAATTTTTTAAAATATTTTATAAAAGAATTTAAAAATAAAAGAACGG
>NC_028645.1:7415944-7427489 GCF_001406875.1 Solanum pennellii
GAGTGACATGGTGGAGTGGGTGAGGAAAATTACTTTAAATTTATTTTTTTAAAAAATTCTTTCAAAAATAATAATTTTTTTATATAATAGTTTAAAATTTAATTTTTAACTAATATTAATAATTTATTTAATTTTTATCAAAATAAAATATTTTATTATTGTACAATGTTATGTGGCAAAGATTTTATAAATAAAAGAGAATGTATTACATGCCATTGAATCATGTTTCTTAAATTAATACGTGATTATATATATATATATTACCCTTATCGTTTTTAAAACCAAAAAATACATATAAATTCCTTTCAAGTATGATCATTTTATGAAAGATTCACAAAAACTTTGTGAATAACCCTTTGAATCATTTAAATAATTCAGTTAACCCCACTTTTCAAAATTGTGAGTGTTAATAGTAATATTAGCTTGTAGAAAAAAAATGTTATTTCTATTTTGTCACGTGGACTCTATCAAGAATTTTTAAAGAAAATCAACTCTTTTCATTTGGATTACTAATTACCTTGTATATATTATATGCATTGAATGTTGTGGGATCATTGAACTTTCCAATTTGACAAGTGTGAAAAAAGTAATAATTTATTATTTGAATCATATGAAAAGTAAAAATTGTATAATTACCTCGTTGAATTTTATATCTTTTTGTGAAGTAGATACCGTAAATTTGCAAGAGTTTATTATGGCACGGAACAATTGAAATGCATAACAAATATATTTTACGTTTTAAAAAGAATGATCTAATTTGATTTGCTACGAAATTTAAAAAAAGAAAGAAGAATTTTTTGATCCTATGGTTCTAAATTAAAGTTATGTAAAATGTATCAAATGTCCTGTAATCTTGTGATCTTAAACATATCACGTAAAAATTTAAAGTTGAAGTGTTACCGAAAAAGAAAAGAGGTCATTCTTTTTAAAACAAACTAAAAAGAAAATATGGACATTCTTTTAAAACGGAGAGAGTACTATTTTTGTCTCATCTTATAAGTCACCCATTTCTAAAAATAGTTTAACAAAAATATATGTTATTTTATAAAATTTATGCATAAAATATCATATTTTACCCATTATATCTTTATTGATTAATTAATTAATCTTAAAAATATATTTACTTTGACTAACCTTAAAAATCTACAACTGATTAAATAAAAGCATAGGTATAAAATTACCTTATTTTTTAAATACAATTACAAATAAAAAAAGGGACTTATAAATTATAATATTGGACTAAGGGAATACACTTTTTAAATTATTTTCACTGTATTCATGTTATCACAAAATATGGATCCGTGAAGGGTTATTTATAGCTAAAATAACTTAAATACACAACTATAAGTTTTATATTCTCTAATTTTCCCTTCTTTTTTTAAATATTACATAATTCCCTTTTTTTTTAATTTTAGTAGAAGTGTATAGATACATAACATTCTCTCTCCTATAATACACAATTACCCAATATAATGCCTATTTTTTCTCCATTAAAATACTCAATCTTCTAAATCAGTTTTTGGATTTTGAATTATTAATTTTAATTAAAACACCCAATTTTGAAATTTTGAATTTCAAAATTCAAAAAAATTGAAATTTCAAAAATCTGGACAATTTCTCTTTCTTGCTTCATCACGTTTCCAGTTCTTCTTTCTCCATCATCTTCTTTCTTCTTCTTAACCCAGCATCTTTTATTGGTTTCTTCTTATTCTTCTTAATCCATCATCGTCTTTCTTCTTCTTAACCCAGCATCTTTTATTGGTTTCTTCTTTTTCTTCTTAATCCATCATCAGTTCTTCTTTTCTTCCCTTTTTTGTTTTGGTTAATTGTTCTATTACATTATAGTAATGGATCCGTTAATTAATAGAAGGATATATGATTCCGACGATGAAAATTGGAAAGAAAATAGAAAAAAGTCTTTGAATGATCCTATGAATCTTCAGAAGGATTCAAACAAAGACTCTGGCGAAACATCAAAATCAAAGGTTGTCAAAATACAACAAAAAAAAAGAAAAAAGAAGCAGCAAACATTGTTGTTAGGCCTACATTGTTTCGGGTTTGTATTTTTGTACTTTAAACTGTTGTTGAAATTATTAAAAATTTTTAGGAATCCAATATGTATCAAAAAATCATGAAAATTATTATCATGTATCAGACAATAGGTTTAATACATGAGTACTAAGTGGATTATAATGTTTAGTCTATGCTTTGACACATGAACTAGATGTGTATCATATGATTTTCTATGTATCAAGGGTTTTTTAAAATTTTTATCATGTATCAGTGATTAATTTCAATAAATGCGCCATCAAGTGTGCTTGCTGATTCATTTTGAATCAGTGTGTATAGTGTTTTAGATGATGCATTGATACATGAATTTGTTGTGTATCATAATATTTTCTATGTATCATGAGGTTTTGAAAATTGTTATAATGTATCATTAACTAAGTTTAATACCTGCGTCATCAACTGTGCTTGATGATACATATAGAATCAGTGTGTATAGTGTTTAGTCGATGATATAATCTTTGATTTTCAAAATTTGAAATTAATATCAAATTACGTGCTGATTTAATGCTGATTAATGATCTGTTACCGTAAATTGAGCTATTTTAGTTAACAACATTAAATGCACCGTTTTTCCCCATTTTTTTCTTAACAGTTTAAAATTACCATGTATCATTTACCATGTATCACTAGAGTCAAAAGTATCACGGCACAACAATTTTAAGGAATTTTTAGTAAATACTAAATTTGTCGGGACAGAGTGTAATTATTGAATTACACTATGGGATTCCTTAAATTTTTACTTATTTATAAAGCTCCCCAAGCAACATATAAATGCCACATGTCACTCTAAATTTGTATAGCATATGTTTTTGAACTTTGAGAAAATATATAATTATTTTATCGAATTTATATCTTCTCTTTTTTAGAAGCAGCAAATATCAAAAATTTAAAATTTTATGGAAATTTTATACCCCACAATATTATTTACATTCATATTAAATATATCATTTAAACATCTATGTTTTCTCGGAATATGCGTGTGCGATGAATTATGTTTATGTTTTTTTTTTTATATTTGCGCAATTGATACATTTCGCATCGTAGATAATCAAACAATACCCCTTCTTGATGTGTGATTTTTCTACATTTTCTTAATAAAAAATTAATTATTATTTATATTTTCTTGTTAAAAAGAACTATAAAGCTCCATTTAACGGAATATATGACTAGTATAGTGCTTTGAATCTGATGATATTATGAATTTAGAAATGATGAGGGTTAGATTTTATTGAATGATACAAAATAGTAATGGCTTCAGGGGATATTGATCCGCGATGGCAAGCAAGATGAAAGAAATCTCCCAATGGGTAAGGAGATTTAAGAGGATTAAATTGGGGAAGAAGAATTAAGATGAGAGAAAAAGAGAAAAATGAAAAAGAAAATAATGTTCAAATAAAAAAAATCTAATTACCTCATTCAACTTCTATCCTTTTTTGAAGTAAATGTTTTAAGTTTTAACTTCAAATTTTACTTCAAAACTTGACTTAGCACATCTCCAGAACTGTTTCCTTTTTTCTTCACCACTCCATAATTGATGCCAGTTGGATCAGATATGTCTAGCACACCTTCACTGCTCACTATCTGGTAGCAACTCACATAAAGCTGGTACAAGGCCTTATATAAACAGTTGTAGACAAACATTAAAAAGTATCAGCAACACAAGAAAATAAAAATAAAAGATCAAGCTACAATACAAAAATCATCTAACCTTCTGCATATCTGACATAACAGTCAGTCCATGTTCTGTGCCTAAGTTCAAATCTTCTATCAAGTAATTGAGAAAAAAACTCCAACTGTGTTGTCTCTGTGTCAACAACAGCTCATGCGATTGGAAACATCTGTTGATTTCCATTTCTATCAACAGCAACCAACAATTCTCCCTTGCAAGAACCCTTTAGAAAGCATCCATCAAAATCAATAATTTTTCTGCATCCTTCCAACCAACCCCTCTTCAATGCATCAAAGCAAACATAGAAGTAAACAAACAAAATTTTTCCTGGCCGAGACTCTCTATCTGTCCTCACCCAACAGGAAGTACCAAGATTAGTATGTTTAATCATGTCTGCATAATCACACAATCTTGAAAATTTCATCTTCCAATCACCTAAGAAGTCCTTGATAATCCTCTTTTTTGCCTTATGACAAACAATTCTTCCAACATACAACCCAAATTTTTTTCTCACCAATTCCTGAATTTTTCCATAATCTTATATATGGTTGACAGGTAATTTCATCCTTGAACTTTTCTGCAACAAACTTAGATGTACACAACTTGTTCTTGGTTGATTGAGTACATACATGCACAAGATAATAATTTTTGAAAATAAAATCACCAGAATCCTTATCTATGCTAGCAAACAGCAACCATTTACATTTCTTGTCCTCATATTTAACTCTAACCCCTTTTCTTGTCATTAGGCTTCAACTTTAACCTAGTTTTATATTCACAAGAATAGTCTGCAACATCTTTAAATACCATACCAAGCTCAAAAATAGCTAGAACACAATCAGGATCAAATCTTATCTTTTTACTTTTTCTTCTTCTTGGTAAATCAACACCCTTCACAAATTCTGGATCCAATTCATCCCTACTGTCTTTACTGTCCAATTCAGAGCTATCTATATATTGCTCTTCACCCCCTAGTCTTCCAGTGTATCTAGCAGTCTTATTCCTTCCTATGTCTTCAAAGCCTCTATCAATACCAGTTGTTCCAAGCTTTATTTTCTCAATTTGAGTAGGTTTTTTTTCACTTTGTTTCTCCTTTTATTTCTAAGAGATATCAATTCTTCATCAACCTCAGAGTCATCCACATCAGGAATAATATCCTCTTGAGAGTTATCACTGCTTTCTTGATTTGATTCAGTCCATTCCTCTTCTAGATCTGATATATCCCTTGACTCAACTTCAACATTAACATTTTCAGATTTAGCCTCATGATTCAACCCTTCACTTGCGGTCACATTTATATCTTCTAAGTCTTCTTCAACTACAGACCCACAAAGCAAACCATTTGTGACCACTTCTACATCATCCACCACATGCTTCACATAAAGGTCTAAAAAGTCACCATCCTTTAGGCCTTTGATAATATTTAGTAAAGAGAAATCAGTGTCCACCTCAATAAATTTTTTTTGTGGGGTCTTTAACACAGAACACACCTACAGTAATATACCCCAATTGTTTAGTGTAAAAAAGTAATTCGATTATTTAGAAGTGGTCCTTGTCGATATTAACATATTCCACCTCCTTTTCCCCTTAATAAGTAATTTCATTTTTTTCCTGAATAAATTTACCACCATGATGAAAACGAGTTATAATAATGGCATCCATAAGATTCCCTGAAACAAGACCTCAAAATTTTCTGACACATTATGGACAATAAAGACCAAAAACCTCTAACTTTATCCAAATATTAACAACAACAACCACATTGATACTAAAATCCAACATATATCAATAAAAAACACAGGCCAAAAACTCAAATATTAACAATACACCACCACTACAACAATAAAAATTATATAGAAATTAGGGAATGAACTTACCTCACACTCGTCAATTCAAAAATCTTGATTGAACTCCAAAATCGTCTGCAATTTTCAATGATTCCTTCAACAAAACACTCGAAATTACTTTAAAATTTGAGAATTTAAGCGGTAAAAGTCATTGAAAGAGGGCGATTCTTAGGGTTTTCTCGTCTAGCATCGGGGTAGAAGTGCTTTGGGGGGAAATTGATTTTTAGGTTTGAGGATTTAATATGTGGCGCTGACGTGTAATTGGGTTAAAGTATACTGGTCGAAATTTCCACGTAGGAAAGGTTCATCTCACGTGCCCAATTACCAAAAATAATTTGTTGAAATTTGACTCCACATCAGCCAAGAATATATAAAAGGATCAAATTATTATGGGTTCAAGAATTCAATAGGAAACTGGATTAGTTGAGGTACCTCGCATGTATTTGGTCATAAAGTTTTTTTAAGAAATGTATCCATAGCATGTTAGCTTTAAGTGATTCCTAATAGAAAAAAAATCAAATTGAAAAACAGAGACTAAACATTAGAACAGAGGGATGACGAAAATACTGAAAACAAATTATATATTACAATAGAAAAATGAAGTGAGATGGATACTGACCTTCTTCGGCCTCAACTACTTGCTATTGAAATTGAGAGAGCAATTGAGAACTTTCAGATTCTCATTACTCAAACTTATGAATGCAATGAATAGAAGACTCCTATTTATAACAAGAATGTTAATCTGTAACTAATTAAATTGTAACTACTCTGCAATTAATTAAACAATGTTTAACTAACTATTCTAACTAACTTTGTGAAACAACTAACTAATTACCTGAACTTTTCTAACTAACTACTTTTAATAGTCCCCTCAAGCTGGATGTAATGAAAATATTCAGGACACCAAGCTTGGCAAGCAGAAAGTTATGCTGAGATCTTCCCAGAGCTTTGATTAATAAGTTGCATGTTGATCCTTAGTTTTGATATAACAAGTTTTGATTAGTCGTTGTTGTACTCTCTCCCGAATAAAACGACAATCAATTTCGATATGTTTTGTCCTTTTATGAAAGACTAGATTGACTGTTATTTGTATGACTGCTTTGCTATCACACTGGATGATGACAGGGTTGTCTACTTTCAATCCTAACTCCTTAAACATTCTTGTTACCCAAACTATTTCAGTTGTTATTGTCGCAAGACTTCTATATTTTTCTTCAGCAGAACTTCTGAACACAATATTTTACTTCTTTGATTTTCATGATATTAGTGACTCTCTATACTTCAACAAGTACCCACTAACTGACCTCCTGGTATTGGGGCATGCTGCCACTGCATCACAAAAATCAATGATTGTGGTTTGTTTCTTAGAGCTCATGAGCAATTCCAGACCTGGTGCAGCTCTGATATATCTAATCCCTTTTAAGGCTGCATTCCAATGGCATAATATGGGCTTCTGCATAAATTGACTCAAGCATTGAATTGAAAAAGCTATAGTGTTAGATTAAACAATTTCCCAATGAGTCTTTGATATCTGTTTACATCACCAAATAGGACATCCTCAGAATTGAGTTCTGCACATGTTAGTTTGATATTGCTTTCTAAAGGTGTGGATGAAGGTTTAACACCTGCCAGTCCAGCTTCAGACACTAATTCAAGGGCATATTTCCTTTGGTTCATCACAATTCCTTGTGCAGACCTACAAAATTCTATTCCCAGAAAATACTTCAGTTCTCTTAAATCTTTGATTTTGAAGTGATGATGTAACACCTGTTTGGTTTCTTGTATCAACAAAGAGTCATTTCCTATAAGTAATAAGTCATCTACATACACAAGGACAATAACCAATGCTGATCTTTTCTTCTTGGTGAACATTGAGTAATCTAAATGACTTTGTGTATAACTAGATCCAGACAAGACATCAGTTAACTTTGCATGTACAAAATCAAAACGAAAATCGAACCAAAATCGAGTCAAATCGGAAAAAAAACTCAACTAGTGGTTTGGTTTGACTTGGTTTGGTATTGGAAAAAAAATTCGACTATATTTGGGTTGGTTTGGTTTCAACTAGAAAAAACCAACCCGAGACCAAACCAACCCTACATTATATATGTAGTTTTAAAATTTATTATACTTAAAAATATTTACTCGATATCTTTTTAAAATATTTCTTCTACTATTTCATAGTTTTTATCTTTTAATAGATTATTTCAAGTTTAAAACTTAGAATTCGAAATGGTCCAATAAAGATTATAGTTCATAGATGTTGATAATTATAATAAAACTTAAATCAAAATCAAATTAATACTAATGCAAAAAGAAAATCAATTCAACACTAAGAATGACAATAATATTGAATATTTGTTCTTTAGTTTTACATTGGTTTAGACAACTAAAATACATAATCTATTTTTAATTTTCCTTAAATATTTAGTAATGTAACTAATACTTATTAAACTTATTTTAGCATGATTTAGTACTTTTAAATGATAATTATTTTAATTATGACTTTACAATATTCATTTTATATGATGATTTCATTATTATTTTTTATCGAATATTTTTGTTTTATCAATAATCATTCCATATTTTGTATTACTTTTAAAGAAATACCTTAGATAATTGTATTTTTTGTTGGACAAAAGAAATATTTGGAGCACTCGTTAATTATATGTTTGTATGCAGACTTTACCCAAAAAACCAAAAAATCTGGAAAAACCCAAAATTTATTAGTTTTGTTTGATTTATAAATTTAAAAATTTGACACAATGGTTTGGTTTGGTATTTAAAAAACCCGAACCAACCCTAGGTTGAAAAATCCAAAAAAAAATCAAATTTAATTAGTCTGGTTTGGTTTATAAATTTAAAATTTTTACACGAATTTTTTGGTTTGATATTTGAAAAACTCGAACCAACCCGGTCATGTACACCCCTACCTGCCAGTCCAACTTCAGGCATCGATTCAAAGGCATACTTCCTTTGGTTCATCACAATTCCTTGTGCAGACCTACCAAATTCTAGTTCTAGAGAATACTTCAGTTCTCTTAAATCTTTGATTTTGGAGTTATGATGTAGCACCTACTTGGTTTCTTGTATCAACAAAGAGTCATTTACTGTAATTAACAAGTCATCTACATACACAAGGACAATAACCAATGTTGATCTTTTCTTCTTTGTGAACATTGAGTAATCTAAATGACTTTTGTATAACCAGATTCAGACAAGACATCAGTTAACTTTGCATTTCATTGTCTAGAGGCCTATTTTAATCCATACAATGACTTCACTAGTCTGCAAACCTGATGTTTGTCCTGTTGAGCAAAACCCCTAGGTAATTTCATGTGTACTTCCTCAATCAAATCACCCTTCAAGAATATCCATCTGGTACACAATCCAATTTTCTGATGCTGCAATGGCAATAACTGATCTCATAGTTACCATTTTAACCACTAGGAAAAAGTCTCCTGATAATCTTTTTCCTCTGATTGTAGCACTTTGCTACAAGCCTAGCCTTGAATCTGTCTACCTCATAATTTGCCTTGTATTTAATCTACCATATTGCATTCTTCCCTGGTGGCAACTTCATAACAGTCCAGGTACCATTATCCTTCAATGCTGTAAATTCTTGGTTCAATTTCATTAGACAACTTGCTCAATTAAACTTGATAAGTAGGAGACAACTTGTTGTAGGAAACACAACTTGAAGTGAGGATGGTCAGAATCATTCACTTGAGTCACATACTCTTTCATCCGTATTGGAGGGTGAGATATCCTAGAAGAGAATCTAGGCTTTATTTCGTTCACAACATCTAGACTTGTTGAGGATTCTGCAACATCCTCTTGGTCTGGTACTATTTCTGAATCATGTACATCAGTTGCTTGAACTTCGTCTGCATTATTATCCAAACTAACTTCATACCTTTGTTGTTGGTCATGATTGTGGCATGCCTCATCATCATGAACATTGATAGGTGCATCAATATCATAATCCTTGAGTGGTTCATTGACAAAAACTGGTATGTACTTGTCCTGCAATTTTCTAAAAGAAAATATATGCTCCATAAAGATGACTCTCTACTTACTGTGAACCTTTTAATGTCCAAATCATACAACATGTACCCCTTTTAAGTGGATGAATATCCCATCATAACACAAGCATGTGCCCTGGGGGGAAAGATTTTTTCATCCTTTACTATTTTGGTTGTATATGCCAGATAACCTAACTAGACCAATATGTGTTTTTTCTCCAATAAATACTGTTTTCAAAATGATATATTTTGTGAATATGGAATAACTATCGAATTGACTTTGCTAGAAAATTATCTCAATTTGTGTTTATGCAAAGACGATTTTTTTCTTCAATTTCTTGAACATTTTATAGAGTTTGATTTGTCTCCATCAACTTCTAAAAGGAAAGGAATTACAAGTCCATTTCCTTCTTGAATTTGTCTATATTTACTCATTCATATTTATTACATACTCCTATGTACTGATGTCACTGGACATGCATTTTTGTATGATGCAAATACAAGTGTTTAAAATCATCAACATGTATTTCGTTGAGATCACTTTACATTTCAGATAACTTGGGTGAGCCTCATCGCATTTCGGAGGACTTCACATTTATTTTCTAGTTAGCTATCTTGAGATGTCGTGGAATTTGTCCTGACGTCTACTTTGATTAATAAAATCTTCATAGATAGATAGAGTTGAGGAGTCTCTCAATATTTACTTTCCCTTGAGATATTTTGCAAACTATTAATATTACTTTGACTATTTTCTAAATATTATGAAATGAGTACTTGAGTTTACATGATTGAATTCTATTTTAAGCTGGATATTTCTTGAGTAAGTCTTCCACTAAATAGTAAGCCAAGCTAAGGGATCGCTTGGGGACCAACAATAATTCTCAAGTGCTGACTACATTCAGGATATAGATCCGAGGCATGAAAAATAAAGGGAATAACAAAAATCTCAAGATCAATGCGGATGATAATCTTATTATATTAATATAGTTCATATTGGGGGTTGGGTCCTGCGTTGGGTAGTGACCTGATTCGGGTATTTACCTAGACTATACCTAAATGCCCTTATAACAATATTTTTTGTTTACTAATAGAACACTAGAAATAAATAAGAAAATATTATGAACCAGCCTCGGTCCAATGTCGTGGCCTGTACGCATGTCACATAACTAGTTATTAGATTGAGAAGAAGCAAGACAGTTGGAAGACCTTTGCAAAGGCTCATTTGGGATCCAGGTTCATTTAACAACTAGCTAAAATGATGACGGATGAGAAGAAGCGGTTTATGCAAATAGTTGAAAAAATGTCCCTTTTTTTGAGTGTATGTTTCTCATCTCCTTTCTAGTTATCTTCTTCAATAGTTTTCTTTGTTAGTTCCATTTTTTGTTGTAATTTCAATTATGAATTAATGAAATAGATTTGTGGGTTGTTTGAATTTGAATTGTGATGGCGTTGTTATTAGGTTTGGTACATTAGTGCTTTCATTGATTCCATCTATCATGAAGGACCTGTTCAAGCCCCTGTCATGGGTCGCTTCAGTGGTGACAATCCTCTTAATTGGGTGATTCAGGCAGAGAAGTATTTCATCTTCTACGCCATATTATTGGAGCCTAAACTGTCATGGGCTTCATTTTATTTGGATGGCGAGGATTTAAAAATGGTATCTTTGGGTCTTCCGAAACAAACAATTTGCAGGTTGGGATCATTTCGTAAATAAATTGTGTTAGTTCGAAGCTAAGTTAAGATGATAACTCGAACTTGATATGAAGTTTTGATGATTTAAGAAACTTATCGATCTAACAAGGAACCAAATCCTTGTTATTGGAACTGCTGACAATAAGATGAATGATAAACTCAGTGTGAGGTATATTTGTGTGCTATCATCAAAAAGGGGGAAAATGTTATATTCTAGGTGTTTTGATGATCCTCACAAATGC
>NC_028645.1:7434067-7473335 GCF_001406875.1 Solanum pennellii
CAATTAGTGATTTTCCGGGACTCGGTATCTTATCTGGTTGGAACACATATACCGGTTTTGCATGTCCATCTTGTAATTTTGACATGAAACCTTGTCGACTTACTCATAGTAGAAAGTGGTGCTTTGTTGGTCATCGTCGATTTTTGGCAAGAAATCATAAATTCAGATTAATGAGGAATCATTTTGATGGAACTGTAGAAGAAAGAAACCTCCCCAAAAAGTTATCTGGATCTGATATTTTGCAACAAGTGACAAATATTAATGTTACATTTGGAAGACAAGAAAAGTTGAATGATAAAATAAAAAGAAAAAGAAAAAAAATAGACAAAGCAGTGTGGGTGAAGGTTCAACTAAACAGTGGAAGAAAAAAAGCATATTCTTCAATCATCCTTATTGGGAATCCAACTTGTTGCCATAATCTAGATGTTATGCATATTGAAAAAAATGTTTTTGACAATATTATTCACACTCTGTTAAATGATAGAGAAAAGTCAAAGGATCACATTGAAGATCGAAAAGATCTACAAGATATGGGTATAAGGGAAGACCTTTGGGCAGATGAGAATGGTGATTTTCGGCTTGGTGCATTTACAATTCCAAAGGATAAGAAAGTGACCTTCCTTACAACTTTAAAGAATATCTTAATGCCCGATGGTTATTCGAGTAATATATCTCGTTGTATACATCTAGAATCAAAGAGGATCTTTGGATTAAAAAGTCATGATTGTCACATCATTATGGAACAATTACTGCCGATAGCAATTCGCAATGTGCTTCCAAATCAAGTTGTAGCAATTTTGGTAGAGTTCTGTTCCTTTTTTAGACACATTTGTCTGAAAAACTTGAGCCTCATGGACCTTGAAAAACTACAAAAACGGATTGTTATCACTCTTTGCCACCTAGAGATGTTGTTCCTTCCATCCTTTTTTACTGTAATGGTTCATTTAACTGTCCATTTAGTGGACGAAGTAATACAAGGTGGTCCAGTACATTATCGATGGATGTATTTTGTTGAAAGGTAAAATATCTTATTTTTAAAAACTTTTGTCTCAAAGTAAATGCTTGTTCTAATACTATGTAATTTTAATGGTAGATTGTTAGGTCATTTCAAGTCACTTATAGGGAACAAATCACAGGCAGAAGGATGTATAGCTGAAGGTCAAAAAATTGAAGAAGCTCTAACTCTTTATTCTCGTTATTTTGAGGATATCGAATCGAGGGTAAATAGGCCTAAACGAGTAAATGATGAAACAAATCATGATGAGGTTCCTGAAAGGTCATCTATGTTCCCTCGACAAGGTAAAGTTGTCGGAGGCTTCATAACATTTGCTTTGACTCATTTGGAGAAAACTCAAGCTCATCGATATGTATTACTTAATTGCGCTTCAGCAAAGCCATTTATTGAGTAAGTAATTTAAATAAGCTTGATCTATTAAAAAACATTAGTAAAATGGTTGTTCATTGATTTTATTTGTAGTGAATTTAGGCAACACATTAAAAGGAGTTCAAGAGGCAGAAAACCTTCGATAACAGAGGTAGAAAAGAGAATTAATAGAGAGTTTACTGATTGGTTTCCTAAGCGGGTGAGTGATTGAAATTAGATGATAGTTTTGCATAGGATTTCTAATTCAATTTAGAATATCTGACGAAAATATTTTTCTTATTTAGATAATGAATCCAGATATAGAAGACACAATCTCTGATGATATAAAGTTTTTAGCACAAGGTCCAGCGCCATATGCAAGAAGATTCACTGCTTATAACATTAATGGGTTCAAATTTCGAACTTTGTCAAGAGAACAAGGATTGAAAACTCAAAATAGTGGAGTTTTTCTTATGTCTAACACTTCTTGCGTTGCATCTAGTGCTGATAGAAATGCAAGACAAGCAGATTTGCCATATTATGGGAAGTTGGAAGATATTATTGAGCTTAACTATTATGGAAAGTTCAGGGTTGTGCTTTTCAAATGCAAGTGGGCTGACACTACTCGAGATAGAGGGTTTAAAAGAGATGTTTGGAACTTTAATTGTGTCAATTTTTCTAAATTGATTCACACCGGTGATCGTGAGGATGATGATCCTTATATTGAAGCATCACAAGCAAATATGGTTTTCTATGTTGATGATGAAACAGATAAAGAATGGAGTGTAGCTATACATTTACAACCAAGAGATGTGTTTGACATGGGACAAGTTGATGAAGAAGAGATATTTGAGAATGAGCCCTACCAACAACAAGAATTTGAAAATTTTTTCGATGTTGATTATGGAAATGTCCAAATCTCAACAGAGGAGCATATGTCGAACACACATAGCATGCTTTTTAGTTTTGGTGTAAAGGAAAAACTATTTGTATATGCTAATCACATCACTCTTTTATTAAGATTTGAACTTTTCATGTGTGTGTGGATCTGGATACAAATTTCTTATGAAAATCTGCAGTCTTATAACTGGATGAACCAGTAATCTTTACAAGTATTGCAATAACAGTATTTTTTTTAAGAATTTCTTATTTATCTTATCTTTGGTTTATTGTAGAAATGGCAAAGACCAAGCGCTTGCAGAACTTGCAAAACTCAGTTCAAACACAACCTACATTGTCAGTTCAGCCCAACGCACAACCAACCACATCACAATCGATTTCATCAGTTCAGGCGAAAAAACAGATGACTTCCTCAGTTCAGGCTACATCACAGCCGGTTCAGTCAACTCAGGCTGCATCACAGTCTATTTCCTCAAATCAGGCTGTATCACATTCGACTTCATCAAGTCAGGCCGAATCACAACCGAAATCATTTAAGAAGCGTGTTGTTGGACGTGAGTCTACGGAGTATTGGACCGTAGAAGCAATAGGTAAACTTTACACTTCTGCTTTCTTTTTCATCTTTTTTTCTTCTTCTCCATTTGTCTTGTTTTTCTTCTTCTTGTTAGAGGGGCTTGTCCTATTTTTCCCCTCACTTTTCATCTTCTTTTCTACCTACTCCCTTCATTTTAATCACAAAGTGAAAAAAAAATACAAGTTTCTTGGTTTTCCCTCAATGTCTTGATGATCAAAAGTCATTATTGCTGCAATTGAAGGGAAACAATTAAAAACATAATACATCACATAATAAAGAATAATAAAAGGCAACAACCCACTGTGGAACAATAGAGGGAAACAATTAAAAACATAAACAAGTACTACAACCCACTCTAGAACATGATTGGTTGGAAAATTGAACATGTTTTCATTTTATATCATTTTCACTATTCCAGATTCAGAAGGAAAAAAAAAAAACTCAAAGTGAAAGTCAAAGAAGTGCTAAATTTATCTGGAGAAGATCGTATTGTGGTCAATTTTGACTACCTGGATTGTCCATTTGGAGAAGCACAACCCCTTCTTTCTGGTTTTTGTGGAATTTTAGCTGCTGATTCGTCCTTATTTCCAATGCACTTTGACAAATGGCCAAATATGCCTATGTCATACTTCGATAGCGTCTTTGATCAAATCATAGTGGTATAAACTCTATATTCTGAATACTATACTTATATTCTTTTCTCGAATCTTTATATTTAAATTTAATAGGTAAGCTAACTAGTGTTTATTATTGAAGCCTCGATTTTTTTTTGAGACAACCAACTTAGCTGCTCGACGATATGTTTATAACTGTATTTCAAAGAAGTGGAGTGCAAATAGGTTGGACATATGGAAAGTGTTCAGTGATCCACTTAAAAGCAAAACTCAGATTATGGATAATGTTCCACCTGGAATTCCAAGAGATCAGTGGACTTCTTATGTTAATTATCGTTATAAAAAAGAAACACAGGTATATATATTTAATTGTTTTAAGTAGTATGTGTAGTCATATAATTACTTTCTAATGATTGAATTTCGTGTATCTTTTTTGTTAGGAAATGTGCAACAGAAATGCTGAAAGTCGAAAGAAACAAATCATTCCACACACAGGTGGATCCAAAGCTAACTCTAGAAGAAGGGCTGAAATGGTTAAAGATTTTAGTTCTTTTCATTTTATTTAGTTATTAAGATGACTTATTTTGTAATTATTTTTAATTAGTTAAGTTATTCTAAGTTGATTGTTTTGCTTATAGATGGCTGAGACCGGTCAAATGCCTGGGCGAGCAGAACTTTATCTTGCTACTCATAAGAATGTAGATGGAGCATATGTAAATGAAGCGGCAAAAGTTATCTGTGTAAGTTAGTTAATGGGGGAAATAATAGCACTCCAGTTCCTTGGTTGTGTCAAGTCTGTCCCTATTCTATTAACAAGTTAAGTCAAGCAGTTTATGTTTAGTCTCTTATTTATTTTAAACCTGAGATTCTCTGTTAATATTTTCGTCATTGCTATTGTTCAAATCAGTTTGATGGTGCCTTGTTTAGTATAGTGTGCTGTCATTTTGAAGTGATTTAAAATCCTTGCTTGAGTAAATGATTTAAAATTATGTCTCACTAATTATCTCTCACTTGGATTGAATATATGCATGTACTTTGCTTATTTTATGAATGCTAAACTCAGGAGTAAAGGAATTCCTAACTCAGGAATATGTGAATGCACTTTGATTATATTTAGGTAATACATCTTTGTTCTCAATTACTTTTTAAAATTTTGATAAAGTGTTCTGTGTGTGTACTATACTCAGGAAAAAATTCAGCAAACTCTGAGTCAAAGCACTGTGGATGAGTCTATAATATCGCCAGATGATGCAGTTGGAAAAATTCTAGGAAAAGAGCACTCTGGAAGGGTAAGGTGTTTGGGATTAGGAGTTGTTCCCACTAGAGTTTTTAAACAAGCAAGACCTCGATTCAGCGGTATGAATGCTTCGAGTGTTTCATGTCCATCCAATTGCCAGGAGAACTACAATAAATTGTTGAATTCTCACATTCAAATGATGGCTGCTTTCAAGTCATATATGATAATGAAAGAAGGGGCATTACCAGAACAATTTGTGGGGTTATTTGCTCCTACTACTACAATGGTAAATATAATGTTTACATTCTCTCTTCTTCAATGACCTTATTTATATATCAGATATGTTCGTTTAGTTTACATCAAATGCTAATTGAAAAACAAATGCTAGTGCATCAAATGCTAATTGAAAAACAATTCTACATATGCATGGCCACTGCTAGTGCAAAATGTGCAGCAAATTGGCCTTTACTGTCCAATATTTGTAAATGGAGATGATTTTCCTTTTGAGCTTCTTGTGCAACATTATGTACTCTTATGGAAATACACAACAACCTAATTTATAGTCCATGAAGAGTTTTCTTCTGGCGTCTAAACGACAAGTTTGTATTTACTTTGCATTGTTCTTGTTGTTGACTTCTTTTCCTTAGCCTGCCGAGTAACATCAGGTAAATCATAGGATGTGTGTAACCCTTTGGACTTTCTGCTCCTTCTTGTTGGTGCTTTCTGCAATTAGATAGCTATGCTTATGTGTGCACCCAATAGTGTGGTCTACTGGTCGTTTGGGGGGGGGAGGAAATCATTGGAAATTAGGGTTCAAATGTCAATAGAGACAAGAAACATTAGGTGATTTCTTCTCATTCCCAAAGTCTTGGTAGGCAGAGGTTAGCAAGTACTCGGTGAAATAGTCAAGTTTGCATAAGTTGATCCAGGTACTGTCAGAAGGCAAGAAAGAAAAAAAATAGCTATTGTACGTATGCATATTTGCACATATGCAGATATGTACTACTATTGTTATTTGTTGAGGTCGAATCAGTTTTAGGATTTGTGATTTTCATATCCTTAAATGCAATCATGCTATGAGTATTTCCGCATAAACTCATCTGAATTGCTTGGTCTTGTTGTACTTGCAAAGACAGTTCATATCTCTAAGCAAATTGCATGATTACATCTCCTATTTGTTAATGAGTGGCATTGGTATTTACTTTCATAGTAGTGAATTTAGTATTGTTGTTCACATGCTTAGTGTTAGCTTGCATTATTTCATATTTTATCAGAGTAAAAGTCTTGAGTTTGCATGAAGTCACTTACATGTGTGTTTTCCTTTGCAGCCAGGTGATGTTAGTGATAGTAATCGTAGTGAACCCCGCTGAAGTTTCATGAATAATTGTAGATCCTTTCTTGAGTTTGGATGCTAGTGATCTAAAGTTTAAGCAATTTTTTGTAGTGATTTGAAGTTCAAGCAAGTTTTTGTAGTGATTGAAAGTTTCTTGTAATAATATGGTTGAAGTGAATAACATGTTCCAATTAAGTTTGTAGAATTAATGGTACACTTTATGACATGCTTTTGTGGTGAACTATTGTGTTATTTAATATACTAATATGCCCTTTTAGATTTGTCTATGTTAATTAATTAGTTATTATTATTTAAATTTGAATATTTAATTTCCAGCAAAATTTTAGAAAAAGATACATTTCATAAATAGCAGGAGTTAAAACTCTTGTTAGTTTTAATGTATAATTCATGAATCGTGGGGTTTTTGACTCCCAGAATATATAAATTGTTGGGGTTCTAAATCCTAGAATTTGTGCAGTTATCAACTTGTGGGTTCAAAACCCCCGTTAGCAAACCCCCGCTACTGGTACCAGGGGTTGGAAAAAAACCCCTGCAACATAATTGTGGCACACCTAATTGTAGGAGTTTCTGCAACTGCCATAAAACTAAGTTGCGGGGGTTACTGACCTCCGGAATATGTAATTTTAACCCCCAGATTTTAAGTGTTTTTTTGTAGTGATTGGTTTGTTGCTTAATCAAATTCTAAGTCATCTAGAGTTAGGTGGTTTAGTGGGCGGTGTTGTATCCGCTTAGGCTCTTCAAGTAATAGGTAGATTACTTGATCGTGAGATTAATAACTTTTTCTCACATTGATTGTAACCGGGTTTCGCTTTTGCTTGAGAAGATTAGTGAAGACGGTTGTAAATCCTGTCTAATAGGTCGTAGTTTTACTCCCTTGAGCAAGGAGGTTTCCACGTAAACTGTTTGTGTTGTGTTCTTTATATTGTTTAATCTTCCGCACTGTTCTTGCTGTGTCAAGGGACCTGGTCCGTTGACTGGTAGTGGTCGCACACATTCCAACAAATTGTTTATTCATTTTCAAAGTCGGAAAGCTCATCACAATTGATTCAGGCATGGGTTGCAACTATTTCCTCATGCAGCACTATTGCTAATTTGCCCTCGCCTCAATCGAGGAATGCACCATCAAATTAAAACAAAGTGAAATCTACCCACCAGCTTTCAACATGCAGATATAACCAACTTACTAACAGCAATATAATTGATCACTTCAGTGGACTTGATTATGCTTCACTTATCTTATGTTTGCAGTTCTTTCCACCTGATCAATTTGGATTAGTGTTTCCATTTGATCCTCGTTCTCATGCACTTACCATGTTTCTTAAAGTTACAAGAAACTATGTATTTTGTGTCGCTTTATACAACTTGGATCATAATAAGTTAATCGTGTCAACCTTGTGGTATCCTTGCATTTGAATTGGTAAAAGACAAGAGTACGTAATATCTTCCTCGTATCTTGTTGCCTAAATCCAGATAGTTTGGTAGGGTGGAGAAAATACAAGAATTGCTTGGGGCATTAACACTTAGTTATTCGTTAAGCAATTAACAAAGGAAGATAAATTGCTAGCTATATCCATTAGGGGCTGTTTGGTTACTGGTTAGAGTTATGCAGGCATTAGCTATGCAGATTTTAGTTATGCAGGTTTTAATTATGCATGGTTTGGTTATGCAAGTTTGGTTATGTTGGTATTAATTATGTAGGACTATAAAAGTGCAACCAAACATGATATAAATTATGTTGACTTTTATACCTAACTTCTACCAAACATATTAAAGCTAATATAACTTTTTGTATATGAATAAGATGTCTCTCGTACGGTAACCAAACGGTCCCTTAGTATGTTTAGGGATGAGTACTGCTACCTTGTCCTGAGCTGGCTATCTCTTCAAGGATAACTATAAGTGAAACTATGAAGGCATGATCCACATTTGAATTCAATTTCACCATGTATTTGTCTCTTCCTCGAAATACACTTCCAGTTGTATACTTCTTATCCATCTACAATTCCAAAAATCCAATAATGAAAATAAATTTTAAAAAAAAAATCAAAGTTTTGGGTATATATGAAATACAAAGAACAAGTGATCATGAGGAAAAAATAGAATCCAAACTGCATAGATGTAATTAATCATTGCCCAACTCCAATAAAATACACTACGTATTAAATTAAATTCTTCCAATATGCATGTGTTACACTATACAAATTGTCACAACGAAACAACTAATACTTGTTCAATTTAACGAGAGAGTTGCTTGGATGGTACCGAAGGTTGCGAATTCGGAAGCAAGGGTCGGAGCTCCTAGGGATAAAAAAATACTTGTTCAATTTCATTTAATAATATGGTAGTGTTTGATTGGATACTAAATTTATGGGAAAAAAATATATGTCAAATATATAGTAGCAGTATATAATTTGTTTTTATCCTAAACATGCCATCTATTTTATAAGCATAAAAGCATATCATTAAATAAGCTAAAATTATCATTAAACGTGTCATTTTTCTCTCTCGATATACATAGAAATTATAATATAACGTTTGGTTTAATTATCATATAAGTAATTATTTACCTTTCTAGAAAATTATATATATATAAAAAAAAAGGAAATTGGATTTTACCTGAGCAATTAGAGTGGATGATTGTCCAGCAAAAATATCACAATTTGACTCCCTGTAGCTAGTTTTCATTCTAAAATCACAAACTTGTTGTGATATATTATTGGCTAAGAATATGTCCAAGTTTCTTCTGAATTGAAACATTGAAGAATTTTTAGCACTAAATATAAGGTCCTTTTCATCAGTGCTATCTCCCTTAAAACATTCCCATCTACTATGCCATGTAAAATGCTGCACCAAATATATTTCATCAACACCTTAACTTTAAAAGACAAATTTGATGAGTTATAGAAATAGAAGCATAACTATATGCTCCATCCATCTTAAAATAAGTGTTACTCCCTCCTTTTAAAAAAAAAATGATCTGGTTTGACTTGACACGAAATTTAAGAAAATAAAGAAAACTTTTGAATCTTGTGTTGTGATCCTAACTTAAAGTTATGTGAAATGTACAAAACTGTCATTTAATCTTGTGGCCTTAAACATGCTACATAAAAAGTTGAAAATTAAAATGTTATCAAAAAAAAGAAAGAGGTCATTATTTTTTAAACAGACTAATTAAGAAAAGAACTTAATTATATTACCTTGCTTTTTAGGGTAAGACTTGGTGCATTAGCAGCATAAAAAATGATCAACTTTCTACGAAAAAACCCCAAAAGATTTTCAATAGTGAAGACCATATTACCATTATCATCTTTAACTTCATATCCATGCCCACTAAAGCAGTAAATTTTCTTATTTATGAATAGTTGAAGAGGTTGAGGAGAACAAAATTGTGGACCTATCACAATTGTTTTGTTATTATCTCCTTCCATAACACAACTTTTACAAAAGAATTTGTTGGTATTATGTAATTTAGATTAATTATTCAAAGCAATCTTTACTATAAAAAAGAAAAGGATTATAAAAGAGGGTGATGATGAGAATGATACCTTGAATTTATCTACAACGTCTATAGTCTATTTATATTGGATAATAGTGTCGTATATGAATTAATATTAATTGCTAACAAAGTCAAATATTCAATAGCACACGGTGAAAGAATATTCAAATTGCAACAAAAAATTTACAATTGAAAAGTCGTTCACTAGTCAAAGAATAATGATATAAATCAACATAGTTGAAATGCATTCTTTGAATAAGTTATATACGTCTTGGATTTGGATAGATTAATTAAAGTATGACATATTAGTATGTGTCATTGTCAATACTCGTTTTCTTCCGGTTTGATTTCATATCAATTAATTGTGTGCTGTTTTTTGAAAGTCAAGCAAATATTTCAATCTTTTTTTCTTCATCAAGAATATACAATAATGTTTTCGATTTCATAAGCTTTAATTTAATCATGTTTATGCAAGGTCTCCTTTATCTAGTTAAAATAGTGTTTAGAACATCTTTAACACTATAATAATTAATTGTTATATATTCATACTACTAAATATTGAATATTCAATAGTCACATGCTATCTCGCTAACAAAACACCCATGAAGATAGAGTTAGGAGCCTAAAGAGTATAAAATGTTTTTAACAAAAATTTCAAAACAGTATATGAATATTTATTTTAACCAAACGGGCAAAATCGCTGGAAGGGCAGCGATTTCGCTCGCCGGAAAAAGTAAAATCGCTGCCTTAGCAGCGATTTCCAAAACAAATTTTTGTTAATAATTTTTTAATAAATCGCTGCGTAATCAGCGATTTCTTTAATTTTTAAATTATTTATTTAATAAAAAAAAAACTAAGAACAATCGCTGCAAGGGCAGCGATTTGTCTCCAAATTTTTTTTTTATTTTTTCCAATCAATTTTTTTTTAATTTTTTTTACAATTTTTAAAATTAAATTTTAAATTATTTAAAGAAATTTTAATTTTAAATTTTTCTACTACTTATTCCAAAATAAATTTTTTTAATGATTTTTTAAAATAAGTATCAATCAAAATTTTTCTAAAAATTGATTTAAAAAATATGAAAGAAAATTGGAGACAAATCGCTGCACTGATCCTAATTTTTTTTTTAATTTCAAATAAAAAATTAAGGAAATCACTGCTTAGGGAGCGATTTATTAAAAAATTATTTTAAAAAAATATTTTAGAAACTTTGTATCAAATTTTTTTCCGACGACAGAAATCGCTCCTCTTCTAGCGATTTTGTTCTTTTGGTTAAAATAAAAATTCATATACCGTTTTAAAATTTTTGTTAACATTTTATACCCTTTAGGCTCCGGACTCAATGAAGATACGCCACGAAATTGATGAGTAAGAATATACAAAAACGACAAGCTCGCTATGAACTTTGGGACTTCGTTATGACTTTGTATAAATTTTTATTAATTTTTGTGAGTTAAAACGAAGCTCAAATAGCTTTTATAAAGCTAAATCGACGCAAGGGCTAGGGGCCACCTTGAAATGCCTGATTGGCCAGTCTTACAAAAACGTGAATATCTTTCTAATATGAGATCAAATAAACGAAGAGTTTATTGCTAAATCATTGATATGGTATGTCGGGGGCCACTAACTCTTATTGGAAGAAAACGCACAACACATTTTACCCAAATTTTAGGAGAATTTCTTAAATGAAAGTTTTAAAATTATTTTTTCAACTTTATTTTACAACTTGCTTGACTTCAAAACATATAATACAACTATTGTTCATTTGAAATACCTTGTAAAACATATTTCCTTACACATTAAGCTCTTAGTCTTATCCCATGACTCATGAGTTAGTGTAACGTTCAAACGAGCAGGGTGTTACAACACTGGTATACATTGATCCGTATTAGCTTAATAAATTGGTGCATATTATTTTTATGAATATTTATTGGTCTATATTCATTTAATAAAAATGGATATATATGTATTTTTGGGTGATTCACGTGTATCTGAGATATCAAATACGTGAACGAGATGGGAGGGAGGAAATCGATATTTGTCTATGTATTTTAAATATGCAAATCAATTTAAATACTCTATATCTAAAACTAATTACACTTGATTTTGACACCATGTATCTCGAGATACATGTATCCCTACATATTTGGACATACAAAAATTTTGGTAAGATTTGTAGAATTGAAAATTAGCATAAATTATAATAATTAACTATTAAACTTGTAAGAGTTCTATAAGTTATCCATTTTAAATTCTTAAATTCAGAATCAAAAATTGAAATTAAAATTTGCATTGATTATGGAAATCTCACCTTTTAGTTTACTTATTACCATTATTCTATATAAGTTTTACAAATTTTGCCTCTCGCGCATCATATGAGTATATCATGTATAAAATGTATCCCGTGCATCATATTAATATATCTAGCACATCAAATTAGTGTATCATGTATGAAATGTACATCAAATTAATGTATCATGTGTAAAATGTAATGTATCTTACTTAACAATTATTGTATCCCCGCGCATTAAATTAATATACCAATGTTTATATTATTGTATTCATTTTCAGAGACTTTTGTAGTTATAAATATTTAAAGAATATATTGTAATTTTACTTTAAAAGTATGTGATTTACGTAATTTGTCCTTCAAAATTTTCATATTCCATCCGAACGGACCGGGAACCCATTGGGCCTAGGCTATATGGGCCTCCTTTATCGCCCAAACTCCCATCTTTGATTTCTGCAATTTACCTGAAACTTGATATCAATCTTCAGCTCCGGCGAAGCAATGTCTCTGTTCAGGCGATTTATCCCACTTCACAAGAAACTACACTCTTCTTCACATTCATATTCAGCTAGAAGCTCTATGAACAATTACTTTCTTCGTAAACGTAGAAAATGGCCACTTTCACTTTACAAAACCAAATGGCAAGAAGAAAAGTTAACTCATCAATTATCTATGCAAAAATTGGTAGAATCAACACCTAACGGATCTCCTAAAACTCATCTCCTATCAATTCTTGTCGACTCTTTCTCTGCCTACGAATGCAATCCAACTCCAAATGCGTATTATTTTATCCTCAAAACACTTACCCAGAACCCATCAACATGGGATGAAATCCCTCTAATTCTTGATTATATTCGTAAAGTTGAAAATTTTGAGACACCCGAATACATATTCACTTATTTGATTAAGTTTTATGGGGATTCTAACATGACCCATTTGGCATATGAGATGTTTTTCACCATGCCAGCTTATAGATGTAACCCAAGTGTGAAATCTTTGAATTGTTTGATTTGGGTGCTTTGTAAGAACAATTATGATCTCAGAATTGTTCTTCAAGTTTTGGTGAAGAGTCAGTTATTGAACATTTGGGTTGAAGAATCAACTTTTAAGATTTTGATTAGAGCTCTTTGTAGGATTGGAAAACCTAATAATGCCGTTGATTTGTTGAAATTAATGGTGGATAGTGGGTTTAATCTTGATGCAAATATTTGTTCTTTGATTTTATCTACAATGCCTGATGTAAAAGATTGTGTTGGGGTTGAGATTTGGGGTGTTTTGGAAGAAATGAGGAGGTTGGGATATAGTCCAAAAAGGGTGGATTTGTGCAATGTGATAAGGTTTTATGTTAAAAATGGTAAAGGGATTGATGCTTTGGAGGTGTTGAATAAGATGAAAATGTGTGGAATGGTGCCTGATGTTGTATGTTATAATTTGGTTTTGAATGGATTGATTTTCGAAGGGGAGTATTCGAATGCAGATGAACTGTTTGATGAATTGCTTGTATTAGGTTTAAACCCCGATATCGTTACCTATAATGTGTATATTAATGGCTTGTGTAAGCAGGATAAAATGGTCGAGGCGTTAAGAATGCTTGGTTGTATGGAGGATTTGGGGTGTAAACCCGAAATGAACACTTATCACACCATATTAGATGGTTTGTGTAGGTGTGGGATGTTGTCGTCTTTAAAAGAAGTTCTTGGGCAGATGAAATCGAAGGGTTTACAACTTAGTTCACATATTTATGGCGTTATTATTAACTGCATGATTAGAAATGGTGAAGTAGATGAAGCATATAATCTGTTACATGAGATGGTTGACATGGGGTTTGTTCCTCAGTCTATTACATTTGATGGATTGATCGGTCTTTTGTGCAAGAAGGGCTTCGTTCTATGAGGTGATGGAATTGTTAAGTATAATGTCCACCAAGAACCTTGTCCCTGGAATTAGATCGTGGGAAGCATTCGTTCAAGTGTTATCTTCTGCGAAAGAGGAAACAAATGTAGAAGTGGAAGTTGCTTCTGCAACGAAGGGGACTAAATAGAAACTAGAGAGATCCACTGAACAAGAATTGATTAGATCATGTAGGAACGACTGCACACAGGTCGTTGCCATTGTTGGCTGGGAAAATCAGTTGCATTGGGTAAAAGTCACAAGTTCTGTGACCTGTGAGGCAGAACAGAAGGCATGCTGTGACTGAAATTGCATGTATGTAATGTATATGTTGTACTAAAAGATTTAGTTGAGTCTGGTCTAGCAACCTTATCCTACATCAATCCCTAGAAATGTTCGACTTTGTGACAAAGTCGTGTGTATCAAAGAAATGGAAGGGCTCTCTCTCTGTCTTGAACCTAGACGGATTTCTATGTATATATTTTTGCAACCCTGTATTGTATTACAAAAAAAATGAATGTTGATCAGCCTACAAGATGATGTATCACAACAAAAAGAGACTTTACCATTAATGTTCAACTTTACACACAATACTTTTCCCTTTTCTCCACAAAATGAATGTGACAGTGATCATCAACTGGTTTAAGTTTCAATAAAATGGACCATCTCTAGCAAGTGGCACAACTGGAAAAACTTTAGTATTATCATTGGAATCAATCATCACTTCTATATTGGTTTTAGGTGAAATGTCAATTCTTTTGAAAGCAAATGGTAGAAGGATCCCCAAGTGGGCTCAGCTGAAAGATTGTTTTCGAAAGTCAAGTTTTTCGCGTAATTCTTGTAATTGTGGATAAGTTAATTGTGTTGAAAGCATAGGGGAGATGGATTCAACTTAAATCCTTTTTTCTTTTTCATGTGTTATTAATTAGTGTGTTTTACTTAACAGTGATCTTTTTATGCCGAACATATCAAGTAGGTTCTTTTAGAATCAATTTTAAATCGTATGCTAGATGTTATAATTCAAAGGATTAAGACTCTTTTAAGACATTGCACAAAAGACATTCTTTCAACCAGCACATTTGAATGTTGGTAGGGTCTTGTTTGAATTCCAATCTCTAGTCATAACTTGGCTTAATCAATTTTGCCAATAATGTCTCTTTTTCTTCTTTGTCAGCGAGAGTTGTTTCTATTAGGAAACGCTAAATTTGCTAGTCCTGATTAGTCGACACAAATATAGACATATACATGTGTATGACATGTAATCGAATGACTCATCTTGTTAGTTACAAGTATTATTAGAAAGTCCTAAGTAAAAAACAAAGGTATGAAAGACTTATTTGGTTTTTGTGGAATTAAAGGTAGAAGTAGGACTATCATAAACCTATCGTTTCAATCAGAAATGACTATATTTCACTGTTTATAAGTCTTACCTATTCACAATAATGGGGTATTTTTAGTCCCTTTGTTTTTTAAATATTCAATGACATTGAAAAAGAAACCAGTAATTCATTTAAATAATAGATGAAATTGCCAAGTGCTTTTTTTGATTGATTAGACAAATAGATAAGATTTAATTCTAGTAATTACTGATTTGGAGATTCGATTAATCTTCATATAAGAAACTAAAAATAAGAATAGCAGTAGATATTATGACTAAAACATTACGACATGGTGACGATAAACAAAAATATATTTAAATGGAAGAAAACAAGAAAGGTGTCTTCCACTATGCATCATATTTTATTTGTTTGTGGAATGACAATATACAACCAAAAATATTAATCTAAATGCTATGTTTTCATATTATTCCCTAAAGGATCGAGCTAGTTTGGCCACAGTGCTAGAGAGTCGGGAGTCGTTTGGTTTGAATACAAGTTATGATTAGATTAGTTAGGTTGAAATTAACTTAGTTATGATGAGATAAATTGTGTTGAAATTTATTTTTATTGAATTTTTAATTTGTTATATTTAAAATAATATTATACATTGCATAAATTTTAAGAACAAGTTATTTATTTAAAAAATACATTTTATAAATATTATTCCGAGATAAGTCTTATTTCGATATTGATTATCAATTTCAAGATAAATTATTTCAAATTTGTTTATCAACCATAAATTATGTGACACTATAACTTAATCTCATAATAATTGAGATTAGATGCTTCCACTTCGTATTTGACAACCCACTATTTACCATGCACAACAATATTGGTACACTAGAGGTGCATTATTTTCGGTCCTCTAAAAGATTTCTCAATACTCTAATACTCACCAAAAAAAAATTTAGTGGCATTAAATATATATATTCATAAAAAGTGTTAAAATTTTTATCGATATTAGTTAATTGTCATTAGATTCAATAGGCTATAGGCTTTGAGAATATTTACAAAAAGTACTAATTGCCTCTAAAATACATATTTAGCGACAATTAAATTATTATCGTTAATTAATTGCATAATTTTAATGTTGTAACATCACATATATGGACAATCATCTTTTCTTAAATACTTAACCATTTCCCTATTTTCATTCTCATAATTATTAACGTAACCAAATAAGTATGTTTAAATTTTTTTACAAATTTTCTTTTATTGAATTCAAAATAAATATTGGTTAACATCTGAGAATTAACCGATATATCGTTGTCACCATACAATTAAGTTAATTCAATTATTTTCTTATTGACCTCATAAGATTTGTCTGTTGTTTAAGCAAACAGATTAAGACTTGACTCAAGTCTTAATCAACAAATCTCTACACTTTCTATGTTGATATATAGTGTGGTTTTCTACCGTGACTTTATGTTAAAGTAAATTAGAAAATGGATTAATTAATAATTTTAGTTACATCCCATCAATTAAACATGATTCCACTATGATTTGCCTCCATTAGCTAGTCATCAATTGTTCATGGTGATTAATTACTATTAGTATTATTATTGATTATAAATGATATTTCCATTATAATATGATTGCCCAAATGACATTTAATTACAATATTCTTGTCTCCTCCATTTTCCTTAATCTGTGGGGCACCTCATTAACCACTAATTACACTAACTTTTCCTCTCTAATGACAATCATTTCTATTGGATTTCACTGATGTCAAGTATAGTTTAGAAGTTGACAGCTCTCAGAATTATTTTATAATTAGATTATATTTTTGTGCTAAGCTACCCTGCAGTATACTATCTTATAGCTTTTTTTTTCCTTTGGAATTGAAAGGATTTTATTTATTAAGTAGGTTTATTCATACAAAAAGGAACTGATCTAAACGATATAGTTCCATTCGCATCTCCTTCAAGCGATTTTAATGTAAAGAAAGGAGATGCATAGCTTTTTGTTTGTTTATGGCATTATACATAACAAATGAAATAGTTAAATAATTCGACTTATTTTTAACTATTTTGAGAGAGTACATTTAGATATTCTCAATTTTGAGAGAGTACTTATAGATAATTCGACTTATCCTCATTATCTCGAGGATATTCAATACTAACATGTCATATAAATTTTGAAGGTGTATTCTAGATAATCATTTTATAAATTGAGGTGTTAAACTACTAAAGACGAGTTAAGATGTTCGTATGTACATTTTTAAAATTGAAATAGTTATCGATCAAAGCCAAATTAAGATATCGATTTATATACTATGCCTATGATTATTATATCGTTTGTTATCAACATGGTATCCTACTTATATCTCTATCAGTGGAAAGCCAGGTCAATAAAACGCACATCATGTTTCCTTTTACTTTTTATTTTACTTTTATGGAAGACACAATAATTATACATTTATTACTATTAATTTTTAACGATCAGTTTGGTGTATTAAGTTTTTTGTTATAGGTAAATTTCTAGAAAGTACAGACTACAGAATTTAGGGTCTCTTAAATTTATCGTAGGTAGCTTTAACTTACATTTTCAATAGAATTCATCGCAACTTAAACTCTTTGCCTTCTGATCAAGCTCCTTTTATTGCATCAATACTTTCTATTAGTGTATCTTTATTACGATCTGATTAAAGTGCTTTTGATAGAATTAGAAAAAGGTGAGAAGTAAGATTATAGTATGGGAATGGTCTTTACAAATTTTAAGCATGAAATTAATTATGATTCTTTGGATCTCCAAAAATGTATTACACCATGGGAGCACTCAAAAAGTGAGATAGGTGCATTAGGACAAATGTTAAAAGAGGGCCTAGTGAGCACAAAAAAGGTGGTTTCAATTTACATCCACTATCCAACTTTTGGCCTCTAATTTTGTCTCATCCTTGAAACAGATATATTGGTATTAGTTGGATGTTAGTTCTAGTCTTTACTACCTCATAGGCCGCTCAAGATTTTCAAAATCCTTCCTTAGCGCAATGTGGAATATCTACTCACAAAGTAACATTGTGTCTAGATTAATCCCTCACATGATCCCACGGTATGAGAGATAGAATTTTAATTAACGAGCATCAAAATATAAAAAAATTAAATCACATAGAAATTAAAGAATGTTAATTTTTAACTATCTATACAATATAAGTTTTTTTGACGAAAAGGTATTCACTTACATCACTCAAGTATATGTGGCTCCACTACGGGAAGCGCACATGCAAAACAACAAGTGAGAAAAAACACTCATTTTATTTTCATAGATGAATTCAGGATCCAGAATCGAACATATTAGAATAAAAATAACCATCGAACCCAAAAGGAGCTTCAAAACCTATTATGCCTCAACCTCCCACTATTGTTTGTACTTTTTGTAGAAAATTAAACTCTATATAGTCAACCATTATAACATCTTTAACAATTGTTTGTGAATTGTTTATGTGTTCTTTATATTGATTAGTATTTAGTACTGACTCGTGCTTTTCAGAGAAGATGCCCTTCTGAGAACTAAAAACATGTACTTTTAGAAGATGCAAAGGAATGTCAAAGGATTGGAGATCAATGAATGGACCGCAAAGAAACGATCCTGACTCGCTGTGAGGTTGGTCAAAAATACACAAACAGAAAAAAGATGAAATAGACAGAATGTAGATAAATCGAGTCTAGAAAAATTATTGCGTTTCCTTAAGAAATTTAATCTCCTTACTATACTCGAGGTTCTCTTCTAAGATAAAACGGATTAACCTATTAAAGAAGTAGTGGTATCTCAAACTTCACTAATTTCAGCGAACACAAAAACAACAACAACAACATACACAGACTGAGTTAATCGACAATTTTGTTTTGTAAGAAAAATATATGCAGAGAGAAAAAAATTTCAGTGAGTGAAAAAAGAAAAAACCTCTTATTTGGGAAAAGTAACGACTTTTCGGAAGGAACAAGTTCCTTTTGAAAGTTTTTACCGTTACACGCGAATTTCAAATAAATTCCGTTACGCCAAATTAATTCTGTTATTTAACTAACATTCTGAATTAGTTTATAAGAGAAAGGAAATAAATTAACAAGATTGATTAAATAAAGTTTGTCCAAAAATAGTATCAATCAATCACGTCATTTGACGAAGTCGAAGCCGAGCAATGACGACGACGGCGCGAGGGACACCTTCTTCTTAACCCTTTAAGAACTAAAAGAAGTGTTTCATAATATAAGGACAACAATCCTTTCTTCTACCAATATGGGAGAAATGACTTTTCATTTGCAATTTGCAATGACTTTTCATTTTTTTTTTCAAAATTGGTTCCCCCACTTTTTTATTTTCTCTTCTTATTTCCCATTCACACTTTGCTAAAACCCAACAATCACTACAAAAGGAACCTCAATTACCAACAAAAAAATTCGTTGGTAAATTGATCAAATCGGTTGGCAAATTGAGTTACCAACCAAATGTCAACTTATATTAATCCGTTGCTAAAAAGCTCGTCGGTAATTATTACCAACTAACTTTAATTTGTTGGTAAACTTACCAACCAAAAATCAGTTGGTACACATGCAAATATATTGTTACAAAATTTTGAAACATGGCCTTGAAATTTTCTTTGATAAATTTACCAACTAATTTTTGGTTAGTATATCGTTAGTACTTTTACTAACGAATTGAAAAGGAGTTAGTAAATTTTTTTGCTTCATTTTCGATTTATACATTGGTAATTGGTTGGTAATTTTAGTAACAAAAATTTTGTGTTGGTAATTTGCAATAAATTTCAAATACTTTTTTTTTATTTTTCCATCTAGTGTTCGATATCCACATTGGAGCTCGATTAAATCTGGATTCACATCGGGAAGTCCCACATTGGGTGGTAAAAGCACTCCCTAACAAAGATGATTATGTATCCAACAGAAATTGAACCTAAGACCTCTTGGTTAAAGATGCAGGAATACTTGTCACTACACCACAACCCTTGTTTGTAATAAATTTAAAATACTTTAGTATGATTATTTATTTTTCTAACAAATTTACTAACTGATTGTTAGGTTATTGGTAATATATCATTCAAGTTCAATGTTAGCTTAGTAATTGATTGACAAATATGTTCAAAATATTATTAACTGAATAATTATTCAATAGTAAAATATTTATTAATTTATTGCATTTAAAAATCTAAGAACACGAATATAAATTCAAAAATATTAATTAATTTTATAAATCATATTTGAATGAAACAATGCAAAATCTATGATAACAAGTTAAATTAATCTCATTATGACACATATTATTATATCAAAAAAAAATTAATTTGAGCACGTTTACGAAAAATATTGACCAAGTATAAATTTTGGCCAAAAGTTAAAACACTTAACAACACAAATTGAAAATGGAAGTCTCAAAATCTGAAACAACCATCTTGTTAGATATTAAAATGACCTTTTGAAGCTAATCGAACTGACATAATTTTCATCAGAGCACATTTACAAAAAAAATTTTAAGCCAAATCAATTTTTTGCCAAAGTTAAAAGTTAAATCGCCTAACGGTAGAAATTGAATATGAAAACCTCAAAATCCAAACCAGTCATCCTATAAAGCGAAAAATGACCTTCCATAGCTAACCGCGCTGACAAAATTCAACTTTGAGCATGTTTCCAAAAAAATTGACCTAATTCAAATTTTAGCAAAAAAGTTAAAAGTTAAAACGCTTAACGATACAAACTAAAAATAAGTCTCAAATTTCGAACCAACCATCCTATGAGATCAAAACTGAACTTATATGGCTAACTGCGGTGACAAAATTTCAATTCGAGCACGATTACCAAAAAATATTGACTAAAGTGAAATTTTGGCTAAAACTTAAAAACTAAAATGCCTAACGACATAAACTAAAAATGAAAGTCTCAAAATCCATACCCTTTACCTTATTACATCGAAAATAATTTTTCGCATCTAACTGTCTTATCTTGGTAGGTTATCAAACATATTGACCAAAGTTAAATTTTTGCTAAAATTTATATGTTAAACACCTAACGGCACATAGTAAAAATGAAAGCCTCAAAACTCAAACCAACCATCCTACTAGATAAACAATGACCTTTGGAGTTAATTACGCTACGAAATTCTCATCTGAGCACATTCAAAAAATTATTGACCAAAGTCAAATTTTGGCATAAACATAAAATTTAAAACACATGACGGCACAAACAAAAATGAAAGTCTCAAAACATGAACCAACCTTCCCGTTAGACAAAAAATGACCTTTCGAAGCTAATGACACTGATGGAGTTCTAATATGAGCACGTTTACAAAAAATATTCAACAAAGTCAAGTTTTGATTAAAAGTTAAAAGTTAAAACGCCTAATGACACAAAGTAAATATGAAAGCCTCAACACTAGACGCTGATTTATCAAAAAAATTAGCTTCAATTGATAATTTACCAACTATTAAAATATAATTTAGTAATTAATAATTTATCAATAAATTTTATCATAGTTGATAATAATTACTATTCAACTAAATATTTATATGTAATTATTTACCAACTAATAATTAATATGTTGGTGAACTAACATTTCACATCAAGTTTAATTATGAGAGTTTAATTTTACCAGTTCAAATTCGATTCCGAAAAGCCCTATAAATTTCTTAATGTCTCAACTACTAAAAAACACAATATAAGATTAGACAAACCACCCCATCCATTCTTGAATTGCCTTAGACCCTGCCTCACTCAGATTTCTTTAATATTGACATAGCCTAAAATTCTTAAGTCGCTATAAAAAATGCATGGATCAATTCTTTCACCATTGACCTTCTTCATGATGATTGGAAGGGGTTGTTACAACATTATAGAACACTAAGTAGGAATTATATACAAAAAATAACTAAACTTTTTACATAATACAAGAACAATATATTAAATTACAAATATAACAAAATTTAAAAGTACAAATATTAAAAATGCAATCCTAATAGGTGAAAATTGTTTATCCTTTGACTTACTTAAAAATAAAAATAAAATATATCTCTCAGTATTGAAGACATTTCATCTTATCTCAAACCTGTGGTCATTGAGCGATAACTTTAGTAGGCGTTTGTTCTTGCAATATCGTATTATGATATGAAATTATGAGATAAAATCAACGTTTGGATATGCGATTTAATGTTGATTTTATATTATGATTTCAAATCACGAGATTGAATCTCATATTCTTCAAAAATCATGATTTGGAAATTTCATATCACGATTTGAAATTTTTTAAAAACAAAAATTGACCCACAAATTTATATTTTGTTAACAACCCTACATTTATATCTAGCAGCTGTTTGTTTTATATGTAAATAAAATTATATAATCACATCATTACTATTAAAACTTATTATTCTCACAAACGTAGAATTATTATTACTTTAAATTTGGTGAATATAAAGGATAAAGTAAATTTGGTGAATACAAATAAGAGCGGATGGAGTAATTCTTTTTTTGTTTTTCATAATAATAATAAAAAAAACTTCTTTTTTGGCTACACATGAAAATGTTAAAAGTAATTTAATATAAAAAGGGATAAAAATAGTGATGTATATATGTTTGATAATCACTATCTCCACTATGTTTGATTTTAGCACGAAATTAATGCACTGGAAATGTATAATTGTACACAAGTGAAACAAGGTATGAATCATTATGATATTGACACACAAGTGAAAATTGTCATAGATTATACAATGTTACATAATTATTTGCGAGAATAACAAAGGAGTGATAAAATATTTATGGTATATGAGCATGAAAATATTGTTGTGAATGATATTGACCAACAAATGACTCAAAGTAACCATGTTGGTTCGTCTTCTCTATTATATGATCGAAAAATGTAAGTTCAGCGTGAGGGAATTGTCCGACGTACTTTATGGAAGGATTATACTAAAGACTATAGTACACTACAATTTATGTTTAATTTTTTATTGAATTAAAGTTAGCTGAAACAATTATTTAAGTGGAGGACAAATAAATTTGTAATAACTATGCGATTTTATAATTTTTTATTTACTTGGTAAGATTAAATAAACAGTTGTGGTTATTTTAATAGTCTTACAACTTATGTGATTCTTATGTTTATGAAAAAATATACAACACAATAATTTCATATCACATGTCCAAACAAAACTTTAATTTCATATCATGATTTTGTACTATAATATCATATCATAATTTTATACTATGATATCATATTATAATTTCATATCATATAGCCAAACGAGCACTTAAATTAGTTAATTAGTCATCAAAGCGATAAAATAGAATTTCATTCGTATTCGTAATCAATATTGAGTGTCATTAATCATATATTATTTTTCCACTCTCTCCTCAATTAAGTAAGTTCAATACGTCTTTGCTTCTATTGTTTTCCCACAATTTTCATCCAATTTGTTGAAGCCCTAAGAAATTTCTTTGTCAATCCATTGTTAAGATTTGACGAGTAAGACTATGTGTGTGCTTGGTACGAATGGAAAAAGTTTTTCACGTAAAATGTTTTTTTTTAAAAAAAAATAAGTAGATTTATAATTTATCTTTTTTATGTTTGATTGATGAGTACAAAATCTTTTTCAGAAAATATTTTTTAGTATTTAGTTGGGAAATGAAAAGTATTTTTCATAATATATTTTTTTATTTTTTACTTGAGACTAAAAAAAATACTCTTTAGCAAAATAATTTCTTACAATCAACACGGATAATTGAGTTAAGACCCGACCCGATACCCAAATTAGGACAAGACCCCGGTGACTCTTCCAAAATCCGACCCTGAGATTTAACCTAAAACCTGATCCAGGAAATATTTTTCAAAAACAATTTTTTAAAAAATAAAAATTGACGGGGTCACTGGGGTAGGGGGTGGGGCGACATTTTAATATTTTTTTTTGATTGGGGTGGCGCGGGGGTGGGGGAAGGAGGCTGGTTTGATGATAGTGATACAAATATATTTGAATTTCTTTTCAAAAAAAAGTTTACAAATTTTAATTTTTTTTTGAATGGGGTGGGTCGGGTAAGGGTATGGGTAGGATAAGAAAAAATATTAAAGAATGAAGTAGAGTTTTGAAAAATATTTTCTTAGTTTTGGAAGGGAAACTATTTCCTTAAATTTAAGAAAAATGAATTGATTTCGAAACATTTTTCAAACATATAAATCCACCATACAAGAGAAAATTAAAAAACACTTTGTTTAGAAAATATTCTTGGTATATATACTGAATGAATAAAGATACATAAGATAAATATTAGTCTACAATAATTATATTAAATTATTTTGAAATATTAAATATTTTTAATTTTTGTTTAGAATTTATTTTTCGAAACAAAGTGATAAGTCTTAATTAAATTTACAATATATTATATTATATTATATCATTATATGTTTTTCCTAAGCCTTATTCTGCAGATCAAAGAGCGACGTAATTCCCTATTCATCCCAAATAGATGAAATATGAAATAAGTCATAATTTTCCAAGGAAATCATATTATTGAGAGAGGAAATTGGTTTTTTGTGTTAATTGAAAGCTCAAGCGTGATTATAGGAATGATGGGATATGTGAGTTATATTTAATATGGAAAAAGTGGAAACAATCATTTTGGATTCTTATTAGATAGATTCTCATTTTTAAAAACATCTTTTTATGGAAGCAAATATAAGGACTTTTAGCTGTCACCATTTGTTAATTAAATATCCATGCTAATCTTTGGATGAAAATCATTTATACCCTTCGTCATTTTTTTCTTTCTAAAAGTCAAACTCCCTCTCATGGAATAATAGATTCCCTCCTTTTATAAAATGTAATAGCTATTTTATTCTAGGCATTTTTTAGAGTTTAGGGTATAAGTACCTCTAAATTTGAGCTATTCAAATCGAATTATAATTGATAAGTCAATTATAAAATTAACTTGTTAATATTGAATTATCGAATTAACAGTCGGTGAATGAATAACTTTTTTTTAATATTTAACTGTTTATTAATGTGGGAGTGGATTGCTATTTTTTCTTACTGGGTAGATCGTGAATACGTTAAAAATTATCAGGGTTATATTTTTATCGTAAGTATATTTGTTAAATAAATGCTTCTGTGCATGTATCCTCAAAATTTAGACTTTTCATATATTTCTCTTTGTGATTTACAATTACCGAATTACTCGATTAAGTAGAGTTAGATTGTCTTTTTAGATGGACATTGATATATTGATGAGTGAAAGTGAAAGAAAAGAGCATGAAATGACTGAGCCAATACGTTATCCGATAATTACTAATCTGATACAAGTCAACTGATAGCTTATTGGTTGACTAGCGGGTTAGTATATTTAAAAATTGATATCCGATAGGCTAAATTGTTAAGCATATATACCCAGTATATTCGTCCAATAAGCACCCCTACCCAAAATTTTGACCAAAATCTCTGCTACACGCATTAACTTAACTAGGGTCATGTTGCCCCAAACTTATTCTTTTTATATTTTCGTGCATTTTTCATACTGATGTAACGCCTTCAACCAGACAAGTTGATTGTGTATCATAATACGTGCCACCACATGTGCAAATATATTATTATTTTTTGAAAAAATTAATTTTGTTTTAAAAATTTCTACTTATTCTATTTACATGTATCTATTTAAATTAGATTTACACACGTAATTTTTTTTAAAAAAAAATCCGTGTATTTTAACTTTTATTTTATTGATTTACTTGTTCTATTTAATTTCTTTGTCTTCCTTTTGATTTGATTTTAAATTTAATTCTAAATGGCTTGTATTTAAATAAGTCCATTTCAGACAAATATCAAAATAAGTGAAGAAAATTAAATAGATAAAACACTAAAATATTAAAACGTTAAAAGCTAAAGGACATTATTTAAAAAAAATACACGCAAATTTTTTAAAATTAATTAAAATCGAAAAGATAAGAGATTAATGAAAAAATGTTTAAAGTGACGAGAAAATAAATATTTTATAAAGAAATTAACATAATTAAATATATTTACATTTTATTGTTAATAAGTATTCGTGCTAAATAATTGTAAAATATCCAATTAATAAAGGGCATGTGTCTAATTTTTCCGTTGTTCACTTGCCTTCAAAAGAGAGTGAACACTCTTTATACTGTTAGGTTGTGGAAGTTTACTCACGGGGTGTTACTACGAAATATTGGTTTCTCTCTTTCTCTCTCTAGATCTCTTATCTCTTTCTCTTGAAAGTTCTTGTGTTCTTCATTCATCAAGTGTGTGTGCGTGGATTCGATCCTAACAATACTATGCCGATATTTATAATATATTTATTTTATTTTAAAATAATTTAGAGAGATAACATGATCCTAGTTAAGTTTAGGTGTATCAGTGTGATTTTGGGTATAGTAACGACCTAACTCGTCATTATGGATATGCTATTAGCCATAGAAAATGGGTGAGAAAGCTTTTGATTTTAAGAGTTGAAGATTTTAGGCTAGGCTAGACTCAAACGAAATCCCGAGAGAAATGAGGCATAGCGAAATTCGAGGAAAGAATTGGGAGAAACGTCTAAATAAAGTCCGATTTCCTTGTTGCTAGGGTGTTAAGAGTCCTTAGGACTTTTCGAAAGTGAATTTGGAAAAATATAACTTTCGATATCGAACTTTGCATGAAGGGTTGATTTGAAAAATCAAGGTTCAAAAGTGTGTTGTGAAATAAGCTAATTTTGAAGAATTTCTGAGTCTCTATCCCGTGCAAGCTGCTATAGCGAATTTCTGAGTCTCGATTCTAGAGTTTTAAAATCTGTGGATGGTGATCTTAGGGAATGGTTTCATTAGATTTTCTTTTTCCAACATTAATCTTTTGCTAATTAAAATACAGTGTAGGGAAAATGCACAAGTACCCCCTCAACCTATGCCCGAAATCCCAGAGACACACTTATACTATACTAAGGTCCTATTACCCCCCTGAACTTATTTTATAAGTAATTTTCTACCCCTTTTTAGCCTACGTGGCACTAGTTTGAAAAAAAAAGTCAACCATCGTTGGGCCCACAAGATAGTGCCACGTAGGTCGAAAAGGGGTAAAATATTATTAATAAAATAAGTTCAGGGGGTAATAGGACCTTAGTATAGTATAAGTGTGTCTCTGAGATTTCGGGCATAGGTTGAGAAGGTACTTGGGCATTATCCCTTATAAAATTCTCTACACAAATGAGTATATTAGTAAGTTCAGAATAGTTAAATCACACTCTCTTGCATTAATGATACTGAGCTAAAAAAAAGTAAATTTTAAATGAATAAGAAAAGTAAATATAATATCATAAACTACCATTAGTGTTATGAAGCAAAATATTTAGGAAGATTTATAAATACTCCAAAGGTAATCAACTTATTTTGGGGCGTCATATTATATATTCAATACAAAATATATAAAATTCAAGTGAAATTTACTTTTTAGTTAACTTGAAGAAGGTTTGATGATTTTTATGGGATGAAAAATAGAAAAATATCTTTTGAGTGATAAAATTTCAAAGTTAGATGACTTGGCTTTTATGTCATAAAAAAAATAGAAAATTGATTTTATGTGATAAACTTTAGAATTAATTTTATGTGATAAACTTTAGAATTGGATGACTTTTATAGAATAATAATTAAAAAAAAAATATCATGCAATAAACTCAAATTAAATGACCCCTAGTGAAATTTAGAAAACAAAAATTCGGAAGGAAGAATTCATATTTTACATAATACATCTTAAAGCTGCTTTAATATTTGACACTGTTAAAACCAGGACAATATAGTTTCTTGGTATATAATATGATAGAACAATTAAAGTTCGTGCAAGTTGGCTAGGTACTACAACTATTAATGTGTCTTTCATGTTATATTACATTTTTTATTTAATCTATTTTAAAATGAATGACACTTTGCTATTTTAAAATAAATATTTTAAAATTTTCATCCCTAATGAACTATACATTGTCAATTTTGCTTCGTTACTATTGTGAAATTGACGAACATTAATATCGAGGGACAACAAATTTTGTTGTCAATTTTGCTTCGTTACTATTGTGAAATTGACGAACATTAATATCGAGGGACAACAAATTCTGTCGATCGGTTTTTGTCGATATTTTAAAAATTATTGGACAATCACATATATTATTTGATGAAATATTTCTATCGTTTTCAACTGCAATTATGCACTTCAAAACTTGTGGTGAAAAAAATTGATGGATATTGTTAAAATTACAGAAATAAAGAGAATAATTTTAGGTTAATTTTTCTGTGTATAACTCTTGTGAAATACTGTTACATTTATACAGGAAAGATAGAGAGAAAAAAGGAAACAGATAAGGAAACAGCTATACAGGATATATACTACTAACATAATTAGTATATTCTGTTCCTATAATTACTCTGCTAAATATGACTATTTTCTACACTCCCCCTCAAGTTGGGCACTCGGATTTCCAATGCTCAACTTGCGCAAAGTATTACTGAAGGCTTCAGTACTGACAGCCTTGGTTAGGATATCTGCCAATTGATCTTTTGATCGAACAAATGGGAGTTTGATAACCTTGTCTTCTAACTTGTCTTTGATGAAGTGTCGATCAATCTCAACATGTTTTGTTCTGTCATGCTGAACAGGGTTTCCAGAAATACTTATTGCTGCTTTGTTGTCACAGAATAACTTACAGGCTGTTTTCTGAGGAAAACCGAGCTCATTTAGCAGTTTTCTAATCCATAGGATTTCAGTTATTCCTTTCACAATTCCTCTGAACTCAGCTTCCGCACTCGACAAGGCTACTACCTTTTGCTTCTTGCTTCTCCAAGTGACAAGATTCCCTCCTACCAAAGTGAAGTATCCAGAAGTGGATTTCCTTCCATCTCGGTCTCCGGCCCAATCTGCATCGGTGTAAGCAATTATATCGAGGCTATCATTTCTTCCAAAATAGATCCCGGTGCTGCTTGTACCCTTTAGATACCTCAGAATCCTCATTACAGCTGTCATGTGATGTATTTGAGGTAGATGCATGAATCTACTCACTACCCCTACTGCATATGCAATATCTGGTCTTGTGTGGGCTAGATAGATGAGTTTCCCTACAATCTTCTGATATTGTTCTCTGTCGGTTGCCTTTGCCCCTTCTACGACCTGAAGACCATGATTTGCTACAATTGGAGTGTCAGCCGGTTTACCACCTAACATTCCAGTTTCAGCTAAAAGATCGAGAATATACTTTCGTTGATGAATAAAAATCCCTTGCGTAGATCTTAGGACTTCTATACCAAGAAAGTATTTTAAGTTTCCTAGATCTTTCATCTCAAATTCTTGAAACAACTTCCCCTTTAAGGTAACAATTTCTTCCTCATCATCTCCGGTGATGATCATATCATCTACATATATGATTAGACAGGTGATTTTCTGATTTGCCCTTTTTATGAATAAAGTATGATCAGAATTACTCTGTCTGTACCCAAATTTCTTCATAGCCTTAGTGAACCTTCCAAACCAAGCTCTTGGAGACTGCTTTAAACCATACAGGGCCTTCTTCAACTTACATCCTTCTCCATCCTTAAAGTCATGAGAATATCCTGGAGGGGGTTCCATATAGACTTCTTCTTCAATGCTTCCATGGAGGAAGGCATTTTTAACATCGAACTGATACAAGGGCCAATCTTTGTTTGCTGCTACAGAGAACAATACTCGTATTGTGTCTATCTTGGCTACTGGGGAAAAAGTCTCTGAATAGTCGATCCCAAAAGTCTGAGTGTAACCCTTGGCCACCAATCTTGCCTTGTACCTTTCAATAGTTCCATCTGCCCGGTGCTTAATGGAGAATACCCATCTACACCCTACCTTCTTCTTCCCTTTGGGTAGAATACATTTTTCCCATGTGTGATTCTTTTCCAAGGCAACATATTCATTTTCCATGGCTTGTCTCCACTTCTCATCTTCAAAAGCTTCTTCCACGGTTCTGGGAATGTTTGTTGAGTACAGGGAGGTAGTGAAGGCAACAGCTGTGTTGGACAAGTTTTCATTGCTGATTCTTTCTATGGGGTATCTGGACCGTTGATCTTCATATTCCGGGTCATACCTTTTGGGAGGAACACCTCTCGTGCTTCTGTGAGGAAGCTCATATCTGTTTTGACAATTATCACTAGACACAGAGTCAGTAGGAACAGTACACAATTCAGAATTTACCTCAACTGATGTTGACTCAGGGTGCTCAGTGGTTGTCATTGGAGTGGTTTGAGGAGAGGGAGCTGATACAGATGTTTCAGAGTTGACGTCGGTGGTATTGCTTACTTGCGTTGGAGGATCAAGGTCCATCATTTCTGGATATATTAACCAGCTAAGGTCATCATTCGTAGTCTCCCCCTGAGGACCAGGCTGGGTATAGTAATAGGAGTGTTCAAAAAACTCGCAGTCAAGGCTGGTGTAGATTTTGTTTTGAATGGGATCATAGCATCGGTACCCTTTTTGAGTAACCCCATACCCAATAAAAACACATTTGATGGCTCGTGGTTCAAGTTTATTTCTGATTCTTTTTGGGAGATGAACATAGACAACACATCCGAACACCCGTGGAGGTAGAGAATGATAGGAAGGGATGGACACATGGGAAGAAAGAGTGTCAAGAGGAGTTTGGTATGCAAGAGGTTTGGTAGGTAGTCGGTTGGTTAGATATGTGGCTGTGGCAATGGCCTCTGGCCAAAAATGGACAGGGACATGGGATTCTAACATAATGGCTCTAGTAATCTCAAGAAGGGTTCGGTTTTTCCGTTCAGCTATCCCGTTTTGTTGAGGAGTGTCCGGACAGGTAGTCTGGTGAATGAGGCCATGATCAGAAATGAACTGTTTCATATCTAAGTTTATGTATTCTCCTCCGTTATCAGATCGAAGAATTTGAGGTTGGGCAGCAAATTGGGTACAGATCATGTTGTAGAAATTTATAAACACATCATATACTTCAGATTTATTTTTTAGAAAATAAACCCAACTCATACGGGTGCAATCATCCACAAACAAAACAAAATAGGAATATTTATAAAAGGCAAATTCAGGTGCAGGACCCCAGACATCAGAATGAATTAGGGTAAATGGCTTAGAAACATGAGTTGAACTGGGAGAATAAGAATGTTTATGACTTTTTGCAAGTACACATGCTTCACAATCCAAAACAAAATCAATGTCCTTAACAGAGGGAAATAATCGTTTAAGATAACCTAAAGACATCCAGATCTGATATTCGGCGACCCATGAGCAAGCAAAGCGTTACCCTGTTGAGTCATCTCGTCCACATAGTATAGACCTCCTCGTTCAATACCACGACCAATGATCCGCCCCGTCTGAGCATCCTGTACAATACAATCAGAAGAAGTCATTAGAATTGTACAGTTTAGTTCCTTGGTTAATTGACTAACAGATAAAAGTTTGTGAGTAAGACTCGGAATTAAAAGACAATTTTTTAAATGAATTTCTGATGTAATATCTACATCTCCGGCCTGAGTAATTGGAATAAACTCCCCATTTGCAGTCTGAATCTTAGTACGGGTAGTTGATATGGAGGAAAGAAAGTCGGATGGGTCGTATGACATAGTGTCCGTGGCCCCACAGTCAAAAATCCAATTGGACTTGTTGCACACGAGACCCACACTTTGGGTTGTATAAAGGGAAGGATTTTGATTTTTTGTGGGTTTATTGTATAATTGGGCTTCTGATTTGTGGGGCTTCTGATTTTTTAAAGGGAATAAAGGTTCTGATTTTTGAGGGCCTTTTATTTTTGTCTTGTGGTCTTCATTTCTTGCCTAACCATCATTTTCATTTCTTGCCTCACCGTCATTTCTAGAGGAAGATTCCTCTAGAACTCTCTCGTTTCTTCTTTCCGTCAATTCCTCTGTTTTCATCCATGGTTCACCAAAAAATTTGGTGAACCCATCCTTGCCACTCGTNCAGAAGAAGTCATTAGAATTGTACAGTTTAGTTCCTTGGTTAATTGACTAACAGATAGAAGTTCTTGAGTAAGACTCGGAATCAAAAGACAATTTTTTAAATGAATTTATGATGTAATATCTACATCTCCGGCCTGAGTAATTGGAATAAATTCCCCATTTGCAGTCTGAATCTTAGTACGGGTAGTTGATATGGAGGAAAGAAAGTCGGATGGGTCATATGACATAGTGTCCGTGGCCCCACAGTCAAAAATCCAATTGGACTTGTTGCACACGAGACCCACACTTTGGGTTGTATAAAGGGAAGGATTTTGATTTTTTGTGGGTTTATTGTATAATTGGGCTTCTGATTTGTGGGGCTTTAGAACCTTTAAAGGGAATAAAGGTTCTAATTTTTGAGGTCCTTTTATTTTTGTCTTGTGGTCTTCATTTCTTGCCTCACCATCATTTCTAGAGGAAGATTCCTCTAGAACTCTCTCGTTTCTTCTTTCCGTCAATTCCTCTGTTTTCATCCATGGTTCACCAAAAAATTTGGTGAACCCATCCTTGCCACTCGTACCTGTTCGCCTGTCAGTGACAGTGGTTGATGAGTCCTCGCTGGTCGGTTCTCCTTCTCCGATGGCGGCGTTAGCCTTGCCGCCAGTCTTTGTCACCTTGGTGGCGGCTTTGCGCTGTCTTAGGTCCTCCCACCATTCCGGGTAGCCGATGAGCTTAAAACACCCTTCCTTGGTGTGTTTGGTTCCTCCGCAATGACTGCATTTAAGGTGAGTTTTATCCTCTCGCCGGGATGAGGAATCTGACCGGCGTTGAGTGACAAGACCACTTTCGATCTCTGAGGGACCTCGTCCCAGTGATGAGTCGCCGGTCATTATACCGTGNCAGAAGAAGTCATTAGAATTGTACAGTTTAGTTCCTTGGTTAATTGACTAACAGATAGAAGTTCTTGAGTAAGACTCGGAATCAAAAGACAATTTTTTAAATGAATTTATGATGTAATATCTACATCTCCGGCCTGAGTAATTGGAATAAATTCCCCATTTGCAGTCTGAATCTTAGTACGGGTAGTTGATATGGAGGAAAGAAAGTCGGATGGGTCGTATGACATAGTGTCCGTGGCCCCACAGTCAAAAATCCAATTGGACTTGTTGCACACGAGACCCACACTTTGGGTTGTATAAAGGGAAGGATTTTGATTTTTTGTGGGTTTATTGTATAATTGGGCTTCTGATTTGTGGGGCTTTAGAACCTTTAAAGGGAATAAAGGTTCTAATTTTTGAGGTCCTTTTATTTTTGTCTTGTGGTCTTCATTTCTTGCCTCACCATCATTTCTAGAGGAAGATTCCTCTAGAACTCTCTCGTTTCTTCTTTCCGTCAATTCCTCTGTTTTCATCCATGGTTCACCAAAAAAATTGTTGAACCCATCCTTGCCACTCGTACCTGTTCGCCTGTCAGTGACAGTGGTTGATGAGTCCTCGCTGGTCGGTTCTCCTTCTCCGATGGCGGCGTTAGCCTTGCCGCCAGTCTTTGTCACCTTGGTGGCGGCTTTGCGCTGTCTTAGGTCCTCCCACCATTCTGGGTAGCCGATGAGCTTAAAACACCCTTCCTTGGTGTGTTTGGTTCCTCCGCAATGACTGCATTAAGGTGAGTTTTATCCTCTCGCCGGGATGAAGAATCTGACCGGCGTTGAGTGACAAGACCATTTCCGATCTCTGAGGGACCTCGTCCCAGTGATGAGTCGCCGGTCATTATACCGTGACGAGCAATTTCTCGTCTGATAGTTGCATATGCGGCATCAATCGTTGGAAGGGGATCTACATTCAGAATGTCCCGTTTTTCTTTGTCAAGTGAATCATTCACACCAGCCAAAAATTGATACAACCTCTGCCGTTGTATAAACGAGTTAAACAATGTGATATCCTCTGCACATTTCATCGGGTTAGGCATTCGTCTATCAATTTCTTTCCAGAGGGTATTTAATTTGCTAAAATACACCTCTATCGTGTCTGTCCCTTGTTTCATAGAGGTTGCCTTTGTGTTCAGATCATAGATCTGCAATTCATCTCTACCGCTACTGAGTAGAGTTTCAATACCTTTCCATAGATCTCGAGCAGTTTTATAGTCCAAGAACTGATTTACAAGGTCTCCGTCAATATTCTCGATGATCCATGAAAGGACCATTGAATCTTTTTGAGCCCATTGCTGGTACTCTGGATCGTCTGGTGAAATGGGGTTGGCGATGATGTGGTTGAGCCTTCCCCGGCCACCAATTGCTATCTGCATCAGTTTACACCATTTGGTGTAATTGGTAAAGTTCAGTTTTTCAGCGACTCGCACTGTTTGTGAAGTCCCTGGTTCGATGTTGGTTGAATTTTTGTTGAGTTTTTGAAACATTTGAAACAATTGTTGCATATGTTCCATAGAAATAAGTTGGTTGGGATTTTCCGGTGGGTTTTCCGGTGGGTCTTCCATTTCAGGTAAGTCACGGTAGATGATGAGCACGGAAAAAACGTCGAAGATCGACCTTATGGCTCTGATACCATGTTAAAATTACAGAAATAAAGAGAATAATTTTAGGTTAATTTTTCTGTGTATAACTCTTGTGAAAAATACTGTTACATTTATACAGGAAAGATAGAGAGAAAAAATGAAACAGATAAGGAAACAGCTATACAGGATATATACTACTAACATAATTAGTATATTCTGTTCCTATAATTACTCTGCTAAATATGACTATTTTCTACAGATATCTATCAGTTTTCGTTCTATCTATATTTTAGGGAAAAAAAAAGAACTCACGAACAAGGTAAATTTTTCCTCGATTTTTGGGCTGACCCCGTCCGTCGATTTTTATAATTTTTGTTTAGTAGTGTTAAAGGCCAAGTTTTGATCCCAATCGACCCCCTCCCCCGGGAGAAAACGGGAAAGGAAGAAGGAAAAATGCCTAAAATTTGTAGGTGGGACATTGTATTCCTGTTGATTGAGACTACTATTTCAGCCCTGTCTATTCCTTTTATCAAGTAAAAATTAAATATACAATGCAAAGACAACACTCATCTAAATTCTAATATTACGTAATGTGTAGGTACTATAACACAAAATTAGATATACAAGCACGTGTACTTGCGTGTGCATTTGAAATAGTTATGGCTAATTAATTAATAGTGCATTTTTCAGGTGCTAAAAACATAAACTATACCTACTATTTTACATAGTGGAAGAGTTATGAGCTTAGTAATGTACAACATGTGCCATAGTGACTAGTTAAGTGGTCCTCCATTTCACGAGACAACTTTAAAGGTCCCACTTTCAACTAATCGTCTTTAAATTGATCTGATCGTTTGATGTGAGAGGTAAAAATAAATAATTCTGAGATAAAATATTGGTGTGTTTGTTTGATTGTTAAGTTTGAAATAACTTATCTCATCATTTATATCATAGTGATGAGATAACTAATGTTAGAAAAATTAATCGTGAGATAGTTTGTTTCCAACTAAACGAACCTTTACACCTACACCAAACAAAACCTTCAGGACATCGGTCCACAGTTTTGTTTTTCTTTGGTTATAAATGTGACCTTAGCTTGAGCAAATATTATACATCATATTTCAATTCGAAAGCAAATTCAACTCTCTCTTCCCTTCTTCTTTCAAAGCAATTTTCTAGGTGAGTGACGATCGAGATGGAGAAGCAGGGCACGTGCATTACTAACTCATACGCAAGATTTATCGATGTTTCGAAAATTCTGCTATCATAGTACTGTATTTACAGCAAATAGTGTTTGTACTTACATGTATGTAGTAAAGTGATGAGTTAGTTATTCATGTGCCTGTTTTCCCCATCATGACCACTCAACCTTATTATCAGTATGATATTCACACTCTTAATTCAATTCTTGATTGAAAGGTAAGTAATTTCGAAAAATATTTCTGATTTTAGGTTAGTGATAGATCCGAATGTCTTCTTATATGATTTTGGATAATTAAGTGTGTATCTTAATTAATCTTGGTTTATTCAATATTGGGTCTAGCTAGGACCAAAGCTAAAGTTCTAGTTATGAATTTGGCAAAATTCATAATGATAGATTTGGCCAAAAGTCAAGACCTTGTATTAACGTTGTGAAAATCCACTTATTATACATAAAAAAAAAATATTCAACACCTAGTAATTCAGAATCAATAAATTTAGATTTTCTTTTAGTCCCACTTGATCTCCATATTGTATTATGAACGCTTCAGATGTTATATTCTACGAATGTCAAGAATGTCTTAAGTATTTCACATGGATTGAGGGGAAGTATGGTTGTATTCTTATGATGTTTAGATAACTTTCGTTTCGTGATAATTTTTGATATTGAGTTAGGTCCAAGTTCCATTTTAAAAGATGATGTTGATATTTGTTATACTCTCGTGCTCATGAGATAAAAAGTTTAATCGTCTTAATGATTGTGATGGTGATACTCGTGAAGAATATGAGTTGTTGGTGATGGAATTAAAGATGCAATAGTACCATACAATGTCAAAGAAAAGATAAACATTAAATTGATCATGTGGTCTAAATTATAATCAATTCTGTTGACAAATAATCCATGGTTGAAAGGTAAATATGCAAATAAAAGACTAGAATAGATAATCATGATTTCACAATATGTGATATTTTAAGAAACTATTGCTTAGATTTGTTTCAACTTGACCTTTCCCAATTACTTTAGGATGTAGACTGAGATGTAACATATTAGGACCACCAGAGATAATTGGAAATATTTCAGTATAAGCTACACAATCTGCAACATTTTGATTGATGAAATTGAACATAAATGCATACAACAACCAAACAATAAAATGATTTATAACTCAATATGATAAACTTTTTTATTTTCTGAGATCTAAACTATGTAAACTTTGATCTGTAATATATATATGTATTTGCATTAATTATATATTGACATAATGTATTAAGTTGAATTAGTTTAATTTAGCTTCAAATGTATTTTAGAGAAGCAAAAAGTATCACGACAAGTTAGTCCAATTTAGCTTCAAATTTATTTTGTTGAAGCAAAAAATGTCACGTCAATGAATAAGAATGAAATATAGGCTTATAAATAAGGGAGAAAAGAATAACAATTTAATTATATTTTGAGTGGACGGAGAGCACAAAATACAAAAATTAGCTAATTGGTAGAAGCCAGAAAGGCTTAGTGCAAAATGTGCTTGGTGGAATCATTTCCCACTAAATTGAGAGGGCACGCATTAGAGTAAAAAATTAGCGGTTAATCGCTTATATGACTTAAATTTGAAAAATGAAAAGTCATTTCTCTCTTTTTGTCGATAGAATGGAGAAAATAATATTGTTTCTATATTAAGAACCATGACTTTCTTAAGTTCTTAAATGGTTAAGAATAAAGTATACTCATGTTGTTATCGTTGCTCGACTTCAATAAATGATGCAATTGGATTTCTTTTTCCCTAAAATTATTTTGCAGAGTTATATATTGATTAATTTGTGGTTATAAGAAGAGAGGATTGTTTCACTTTCAAGCATAACATTTTCTTCTTCTGCGTATATTTTCTTACAAATAAAATTGAGCCTTTGTGTGATTTCATTGTTGACTTTTGACTCATTAAAGTTATCGAAGTTTAAGGTGTCACTATTTTTGTAACAAGTATATTCATTTTATCTTGGGAGAAATAATTCACAACCTCATATACAATGAGAAATTTAAATTCGTTAAGGACATACATCGATCTCTATGATCTGATACTTAATTAATACATTTAGACACGTTTTTTTTTTTTTGATATTCTTATTGAACACAATACCATTAGAATATACTATATTCTATATAAACAAGTATCATGTAAGTGAATTAAATTTTGATACCCACTCTTTAAATTTGATAAGAAATATATAGTTTCCACAAATTTTGATACTGATCAATAATCAACTCATCTTATATTGTTATATTCAAATATTAAAATTGGAAAACATAATAAGTAATCTACAAAAACATTTTTGGCTTTACAACCATTGTTAAAAATATATAAAAGCATATTTTAAAAACAATCACACTTGATTAATGAGTTCAATCTAACTGAGATCTTCAGTAAATATAAATAAATAAATAAGGTCTAAAATAAACAAAATTGAGACCCGGGGAGTATCATGAAAGCTGAAAAGGTCTCTTCCAATTGAAGAAAAGGATATAATTATATGCATATGCATGTTCATAAATGTAAATCATATTTTTTTTAAGTATCAATTGATTAGTATAACTGGCTATAATAAGGTCATTACACTACTTTCCATGTTATTATAATATCAAGCTTACTAGTTACTAGGAATATTTATCTATTATTATAGGCCAATTTGATGATATAAAATTATCAGTATATAAAAACAAAACTCAAGAAGAAAAGTATATGTATACCAAATGCTATTATTTTGAACTAAGACTTGTGATTGATGTTAGAAGCACTACTAGAAAACATGGAGTTAGTAACAACATTAATTGGTGATTCCTTTTAGTCCATAGCTAAATAACTCTTAGATAATTGAATTTTCTTATAATATGTCACTATTCATAAATAATATGAGATTCTTATGTCTTAGCATGGATTTTTTTTACAATTTAGCTATGAAATTTTACCTATAGCTAATTCTTTATTTTCTTGTTGGGTAGATCACAATATTATTACTCGTATTTAACTTTTGCATTGTATGTATATGTCCATGTGTGTGTTCCACTAAAGGGACTAATAGGTTGTTGGAGAAGTGGTAGAGATTTGGATACTATAAGCTAGTTTACCAAAAATATATTTGTATAATATCTTTAGTGTCAAAATTGGAAATTAGTTTTTCACCAAGAAGGAAAGCAATATCTTTTTGTCTTCATTTGATCTATATAGCCTCCTATCCCACAGGACTCTATAATAATTGATAAATGCCACCATCACTTGCATGATTTTGTAGTATCTAATATTGAAATTTCTGTTATCCACTCCATTATATATATGTTAAAACCTACTTTCTTGCTCAAAATAATACAATTCAAAGTACTTTGTCTACGTAATAAATTGAATAATTGACTTTCTGAACTTATATTTTATGTCGAAAAGACACTTCAAATTTGCAAAGATCTTGTCCTAGGATCCTCCGAACCAATTTGAAGTGGAATCAATACAACCTTTCAACCTCAACATCGATTAGAAAGAAGTTATATATATATATATATA
>NC_028645.1:7473528-7529891 GCF_001406875.1 Solanum pennellii
ACACACCAATTCTATTTTGACACGTCATTCTCCATTTTAAACTATTTTTACAAATTTTTTGTTGGGGAAATTTCGTAAATAATCACTAAAAATATCTTAATTAGGCTTCGTAGTTATAGCTACATGTTAGAGGAAAAAGAGAGACGAGAGAAATTGGAAGAGGGATCAGAGAGGCGAACGAGAGAAGGCGTAGAGCGGAGAGATGAATTGTATATGTATATATGTAGAATGGTATATGTATATATGATAATTATATATATGTAGTCGATATATATATATGTAGTCGATATATATATATATATATATATATATATATATATATATATNTATATATATATATATATATATATATATATAGCAAACGAGATTGGAAGAGGAAGGACAGGAGCGAGCGAGATTGAGAGATAAAGGAGAGAGGCGTCCCGTCCGTTAAGGGCCCATTTAACACCTATCCGAGTAGAAAATTGGCCCAGACATATTTTTGAGCCCAAATGTTCATCTCTTTTACATACTAGCTAGTGTATCAAAATGAAAAAGATGTAACACCATTTGAATTAGCATGAAGTTTTAAGATAATTTTTTTAAAAAAAGTTATGGTCAAAAATAATTTTTAAATATTTGTGCAGTTATAAATCGTTTCACTAAGGATAATTTAAAAATTTTAAAGTTTAATTATATCTAATCAACGTAAAATGATATTCTTTTGAGAAACTAAAAGGGAAAAACTGCCACAATGTGATAGAGATACTATACATAGTAACCTTTCTCTACTTGGCATGGGGCTGAGTAACAAAACAAAAATTGATAATTTTTTATTCATAACATTTTCTTTTATCAATCATATTTTCTTTTTCTTTTTTCAATTTTCAATTTTCCCCTTCTTCTTATTCGTAGAACTTCAATTATTGTTTTTAAAAAGCTTTTGAGCTATACAAGTTTCACTTTTAATTTCTTCTTTACATATAATGTATATATCTTATCGAGTTTGAGTTTACAAGTAGAATGATATCTTAAAGAAGGATAAATTAGCTACGTAACCAATATTCCTAACATAATTATTAAAAATATCTATAGTTTAAAATAATTATTAAAAATGTCAAAATGTCAATATATTAGCAAACAAAGTGCATCCTAATCTAATTTACTCACCTTCATTTTATTTCTCAATTTGACTTAAATTAAAAGAAGAAAAAAAAAATTCACTGCCCACTTTTCTCTCTCAATTTTATCCCACATATCTTTAAATAATATTTGCTAATGTTATTTTTAACTATTGTTTGCTTAGAGTTAGGAAATATAATTGAACTTGTTTGTCAATACATATGTTTGCATTATTGGAATTTTGAAAATAAAGCTAAATTAATATATGTCAATATGTATAAGTAATATTTGTTAACTATTACAAATTCTTTGAATATGTGGTCTGCCTTTTTTTTTATGCCAAGAAATCATTTATCTTTTTGTTCTTGCGAGTGTTTGGTCGATAATGTTTCTTTTTATTTTATTTTGAAAAGCCAAAGAGTCATTATTTTGAACCTTCAATACTGTTTTTACTCCAAAGTCTTTAGTTTGATAATATTAATGTGTTAAAATTCAACCAAATATATTTATGCTTCTTTTAAAGAAACTTGACATTCTCCAAATTTCTTTCTCAATTTTCTTTTTCACCGCCAGGGGAGGAGCTACAGTGGTGTCATAGTGTCCGATTCGTCGGAAAATTATACCCACTATAAGAAAATTGTGAATTACACGGGGATTTTCCTAGGGATTAGTATGAAAATTCGCAGGAAACTTGTTTTCTAGCAAATTTTCATACTAATCCCAGATAAATCCCCATGTAATTCACAGTAAAATAAGTAAAATGGTACTCAAAGTGACTACTTAATGTATTTTGGATACCCCGAGCCCAACAAGCATGTATAGCCCAGTGGTTCTTGGGGCTATTAAAGTCGCGCTCTGGAAGCTGGGGATTGCAAGTTCGATCCTCACCAATGAAGAGGACCCCTCTATTTATAGGGGAAATCTAACTTGGTCCCCAAGTAGGACTCTTAACCATATCCTAAAAGGACTTCACATGATAGATATTCACTATAATACAAATACTTTATAACACTCTGCCTGAATGTCTAATTCATAGATGATGTGCCTCGTCAAAAACCTAACTTTAAGAAAAGAAAAACTCTAGTAAAGGAAAAGAGTACACATGTCTATTAATACGCATCTAGGCTGCCTCATTAAAAACCTTACAAGGAAAACCCATTGGGACAAAACCTCATAAGGGAAAAAGAGTACAACGCGTATTAATTCCCCCTAATGAGAACATCAATCCAGAGACTTGAATCTTCGCAATCCAAGCTTGTGCATCATCTTCTTGAAAGTTGCAATTGGTAGAGACTTGGTGAATAGATCAACCACATTGTCATTTGAACGAATCTGCTGCATATTTATGTCACCATTCTTTTGAAGTTCATGCGTATAGAAAAGTTTTGGTGGAATGTGCTTTGTTCTATCTCCTTTTATGAATCCTCCCTTAAGTTTTGCTATGCATGCTGCATTATCTTCATATAAAGTGGTAGGTACTTTATCACACTCCAAATCACATTTCTCTCGAATGAGTAGTATTATAGACCTTAACCATATACATTCTCTACTTGCTTCATGAATAGCTATTATCTCAGCATGATTAGATGACGTGGCTACGATGAACTGTTTTGTAGATCTCCAAGATATGACAGTCCCCCCACATCTAAACACATAGCCTATTTGGGATCGAGCTTTGTGTGGATCAGATAAATATCCTGCATCAACATAACCAACAAGATTAGGGCTACAATTATTAGAATAAAATAAGCCCACATTATTTGTCCCTTTAAGATATCGCAAAAATGTGTTTGATCCCATTCCAATGTTTCCTAATAGGAGCAGAACTATACCTTGCTAAAAATTAACAGCAAAGGCTATATTAGGCCTTGTAGTATTAGCAAGATACATTAGTGCACCAATTGCACTAAGATATGGTACTTCAGAACCAAGAATTTTCTTATCCTTTTCTTGAAGCCGGAATGGATCCTTATTTACATCAAGTGAACGAACAATCATCGGAGTACTTAATGGATGTGCTTTATCCATACAAAATCTTTTCAACATTTTTCTGTGTAGGCAGATTGATTAACAAAAATACCATTTGTCAAATGCTCAATTTGCAAACCAAGACATAATTTTGTTCTTCCCAGATCTTTCATCTCAAATTCGTTCTTTAAATAATCAATTGTCTTTTGAAGCTCTATTGTAGTTCCAATAAGATTTATGTCACCAACATAAACAACAAGTACAATAAATTTCGATATTTTTTACTTAAATAAAGACACATGGACAAATTGCATTATTTATATAACATTCGTTGATTAAATACTCACTAAGAAGGTTATACCACATGCGTCCAGATTGCTTCAAACCATATAATGATCTTTGCAATTTAATTGAATACATTTCTCGAGATTTTGAATTACAAGATTTAGGCATCGCTAAATACTTCAGGAATTTTCATGTATATCTCATAATCAAGTGATCCATAAAGGTAGGTTGTACCACATCAATCAAATGCATTTCAAGTTGCTCATGTACTGTGAAACTAATGAGATAGTGTAATGTTATTGCATCCATAACGGGTGAGTATGTCTCTTCATAATCGACTCCAGACCTTTGAGAAAATCCTTGTGCCACAAAGTGTGCTTTATACCTTTATATTTTATTTTTTTCATTTTTTTTCGCACAATAATCCATTTGCAACCAACATATTTAATTCCATTAGGTGTTTGAACTATAGGTCCAAAAATTTCCCGCTTAGCAAGTGAATTCAACTCTGATTGAACTTCTTCTTGACATTTTGATCAATCATTTCTTTGTCGACATTCTATAATAGATTGAAGTTCAAGATCCTCATTATCTTGCATGATATTTGTTGCAACATTATATGCAAAGACAAAATAAATCACTATTTCTGATCGATTAAGATTAGTTTCACATCTCTTAAATTTATGAATAGTTCATTATTTTCTTGAGTTTCAAGTTCATTGATTCTTTCATGAATATCAGAATCATTCAAATTTTAAACTTCCATACGAGATTTTTTCATAGTCCCATCTTGAAATTTAATCTTTCTTTTTCTAGGATTATGATCCCTAGAACCCAATGATCTACCACGCTAGATGTGCTTTTGACTCATTAGCTATGACACTAGTAGATGGTCTTATAGGGACATCAATTCGAATTGGGACATTCTCTGCAGGAATATGTGATTGTTGAATGCCTTGAATTGGACCCGTTACAAACAGAAAGGACGGGGGTCTCGCTGCCCGGTCAGCGAGTCGGGGGGTCCAGGGGGGCGACGCGCCCCCTGGCCTGGGGGTCCGGGGGGGCGGAGACGCCCCCGGCCCGACGGTATACAATGTTATAGTATTGGGCCCTTAATTATCTGTTAATTCTGTATGTTGGGCCCAAGCCTGTTCGGGCGTAGCTTAGCACTATATATAGACGCTATGGCAAACCCTATTCTGTAATTCTGTTCTTGCCTCTCCATAATAAAACTGCTCTCCCTCTTCCCCGTGGACGTAGCCAATTTATTGGTGAACCACGTAAATCTGTTGTCTTGTTTTTCGCGTTTATATTTTCTCGTATTATCTCGAATTCCGCATAACAAATTGGTATCAGAGCCTCTCGGTTAATCGGTGTTCTTGGAGAATTCGAGATGTCTGCTTTGAACGTGAAAATCGACAAATTCACAGGGAGGAACAGTTTCAGTTTATGGCAGATCAAGATGCGGGCTTTGTTGAAACAGCAAGGTTTCTGGGCGCCGTTGTCGAAAGACAAGAACGCCGTCGTTACTCCTGAGATGGCGATTCTGGAGGAAAAGGCGCATTCGACGATCATGCTGTGTCTCGCGGATGACGTCATCACGGAAGTCTCGGATGAAGAGACTGCTGCTGGTCTGTGGTTGAAGCTGGAGAGTTTGTACATGACAAAATCTCTAACCAACAAGCTGCTTCTGAAACAACGTCTATTCGGTTTACGAATGGCTGAAGGTACACAACTCAGGGAACATTTAGAGCAATTGAATACTTTGTTATTAGAATTGCGTAATATCGATGTGAAGATCGAGGATGAAGATGCTGCCCTAATTCTGTTAGTATCTCTCCCAATGTCGTTTGAGAATTTTGTTCAATCGTTCATTGTTGGGAAAGATACTGTGTCGCTGGAAGAAGTCAGATCGGCCCTTCATAGCAGGGAATTACGGCATAAGGCTAACGGCACAAGTACGGACATACAGCCTTCCGGTCTGTTCACCAGTAGCGGAAAGGGAAGGAAAAACGGCGGAAAGAAAAATAAGCCGATGTCGAAGGGTGCAAAGCCAGATGATGTTTGTAATTACTGCAAGGAGAAGGGACATTGGAAATTTGATTGTCCGAAGAAGAAGAAGCAATCGGAAAAACAATCAGTTTCTGCTGCTGTTGCTGAAGAAGACACCAATTCTGAAGAAGACATTGCCCTAGTTGCGGATGAGCACACTCATCATTCAGATGTGTGGGTTCTCGATTCTGGGGCATCCTATCACATCTGTCCTAGGAGAGAGTGGTTCACGACTTATGAGCAGATAGACGGAGGCAGCATCTCGATGGCCAACAGTTCTGTCTGCAAGGTGGTTGGGACAGGCTCGATCAAGATAAGGACACATGACGGTAGCTTCTGCACATTGAACGAGGTCAGGCACGTTCCATTGATGACGAAAAATCTGATATCTCTCAGTTCTTTGGACAGCAAGGGATTCAGCTGGTCGGGAAAAGATGGAGTCTTGCGGGTCTGGAAGGGTTCAAATCTGATTCTGAAAGGTGTCATGCGTGGTACTTTGTATTTTCTACAAGGTTCCACGGTTACAGGTTCAGCCCATGTTGCATCGTCAGAAGTTCACCAGGAGGATATGACTAAGTTATGGCACATGAGACTTGGTCATATGGGTGAAAGAGGGATGCAAATTCTGTCAAAGGAGGATCTTCTTGCTGGTCATAAGGTTAAAAGCCTAGAGTTTTGTGAACATTGTGTCTTTGGAAAACTACATCGCAACAAGTTTCCAAAGGCCATTCACAGAACAAAAGGCACTCTTGATTATATCCATTCTGATTGCTGGGGTCCATGCCGTGTTGAGTCTTTGGGAGGCTGCAGATTTTTTGTGTCCATGATTGATGACTACTCAAGGATGACTTGGGTGTACATGATGAAGCATAAAAGTGAAGCTTTCCAGAAGTTCAAGGAGTGGAAAATTTTGATGGAAAATCAAACAGGGAAGAAGATCAAGAGGTTGCGAACTGATAATGGGCTGGAATTCTGCTGGTCTGAATTTGATCAATTCTGTAAGGATGAAGGGATTGCTCGACATCGTACAGTCAGAAATACACCACAGCAGAACGGTGTAGCTGAGCGGATGAATCAAACACTTCTGGAGAGAGCAAGGTGCATGCTCTCTAATGCTGGGCTAGATAGAAGATTCTGGGCAGAAGCGGTTAGTACAGCTTGCTACTTGATTAACCGCGGACCACATACAGGCATACAGTGCAAAACACCTATGGAGATGTGGTCAGGAAAAGTTGCTGATTATTCAAATCTGAAAGCTTTTGGTTGTACGGCTTACTATCACGTCAGTGAAGGTAAGTTAGAACCAAGAGCTAAAAAGGGAGTATTTGTGGGCTACGGAGATGGAGTGAAAGGTTTCAGAATCTGGTCTCCAGCAGAAAAGAGGGTTATTATGAGCAGGAACGTTGTCTTTGATGAAAGTTCTCTGCTTAGAACCATTGTGAAGCCTACAACTACGTCAGAAACTGGGAGTCTTGATAAACAGGTGGAGTTTCAAGTCATTCAGAACGAGAGCGATTTGAAAGAACCTGAAGAGGAGGATCAAGAGCCACAGACAGAAACTGATATTCCAGAATCTATGCCATCAGATATCCATCGGAGTATAGCTCAAGATCGGCCAAGGAGGGTTGGAGTTCGGCCACCTACGAGGTATGGTTTTGAGGACATGGTGGGTTATGCACTGCAGGTTGCTGAAGAGGTAGATACATCTGAGCCGTCTACTTACAAAGAAGCCATTTTAAGTTCTGATTCTGAAAAATGGTTTGCCGCTATGGGAGATGAGATGGAGTCCCTACACAAGAATCAGACATGGGATCTGGTCATACAGCCTTCGGGGAGAAAGATTATTACTTGCAAATGGGTTTTCAAGAAGAAGGAAGGGATATCACCAGCAGAAGGAGTCAAGTATAAAGCCAGGGTTGTTGCCAGAGGTTTCAACCAAAGAGAGGGAGTGGACTACAATGAGATCTTCTCACCAGTGGTCAGACATACTTCCATCCGAGTGTTACTAGCGATAGTTACACATCAGAATCTGGAGCTTGAACAACTTGATGTGAAGACAGCGTTTCTACATGGAGAGTTGGAGGAAGAGATATACATGACTCAGCCGGATGGTTTCCAAGTTCCAGGGAAGGAAAATCACGTCTGCAAGTTGAAGAAGTCCTTATATGGACTTAAGCAGTCTCCAAGGCAGTGGTACAAAAGGTTTGACAGCTATATGGTGAAGTTGGGCTATACTCGGAGCTCATATGATTGTTGTGTCTACTACAATAGGCTCAAGGATGATTCATTCATCTATCTGGTGCTTTATGTAGATGATATGCTGATAGCTGCAAAGAAGAAGTATGACATTCAGAAGCTGAAGGGTTTACTTAGTGCTGAGTTTGAGATGAAGGATTTGGGAGCCGCTCGGAAGATTCTAGGGATGGAGATCATTAGAGACAGAGAGAGAAGGAAACTTTTCTTGTCACAGAGAAGCTACATTCAGAAGGTCTTGGCGAGGTTTGGCATGTCTTCATCTAAGCCTATTGATACCCCCAGTGCTGCCAATATCCATCTCACTGCCATGTTCGCTCCACAGTCAGAAGAAGAGAAGGAGTATATGTCACGAGTCCCTTATGCCAGTGCCGTAGGAAGTTTGATGTATGCTATGGTCTGTACAAGGCCAGATTTAGCACATGCAGTCAGTGTAGTGAGCAGATTCATGGGACAACCAGGGAGAGAACATTGGCAGGCTGTGAAGAGAATTTTCCGGTACCTTAGAGGTACATCTGACGTTGGTCTCATTTATGGAGGTGATACTCAGTGCTTGGTTACTGGCTATTCTGATTCTGACTATGCTGGAGATGTTGACACAAGAAGATCGATGACTGGCTATGTGTTTACCCTTGGAGGATCTGTCGTCAGTTGGAAGGCAACTTTGCAACCTACAGTGACTTTGTCTACTACGGAAGCGGAGTACATGGCCTTGACAGAGGCTGCAAAAGAAGGGATTTGGCTGAAAGGACTGGTTAGTGATCTTGGTCTGCATCATGATCAGGCTACGGTGTATTGTGACAGTTTGAGCGCAATTTGTCTAGCCAAGGATCAAGTCCATCATGAGAGAACCAAGCATATTGACGTAAGGTATCATTTTCTGAGAAGTGAGAAGAGAATCAAGGTGAAGAAAGTAGGAACTGCTGATAATCCTGCTGATATGTTCACAAAGCCGGTTCCACAGAGCAAGTTTCAACACTGTTTGGACTTGCTCAACATCAGAAGCTGTTAATTGCCCTGCGGGGCAACTCTGAGGAAGAGGGGGAGGCCTGGCACTATCATAGTGCGTCTGAAGAATCTGTTTGGAGAATTCAAGTCAAGGTGGAGATTTGTTGAATGCCTTGAATTGGGCCCAAGCCTGTTAGGGCATAGCTTAGCACTATATATAGACGCTATGGCAAACCCTATTCTGTAATTCTGTTCTTGCCTCTCCTTAATAAAACTGCTCTCCCTCTTCCCGTGGACGTAGCCAATTTATTGGTGAACCACGTAAATCTGTTGTCTTGTTTTTAGCGTTTATATTTTCTCGTATTATCTCGAATTCCGCATAACAGTGATGTAGTAATCCTTTTCAAATCTGTGAATGCGTCTGGCATTTGATTTGTAATTTTCTGCGGATGAATAATCTTTTAAACTTTTTGTTCACAAATAGAAGAATATGGATCAAGATGAGACAATGATAATTTTTTTCTCAAAATTTCTCATTTTATTTCACTATTCTCTTCACCTAATTTTGGGAAAACTGTCTCATCAAACCGACAATCTGCAAATCGAGCAGTAAACATGTCACCAGTCAATGATTCAAGATCGCGAATAATGAAGGGTGACTCAAAATCGACATATGTTCCTAGCCTTCTTTGAGGGCCCATCTTAGTGCGGTTTGGTGGTGCCATAGACACATGTACAACACATCCAAAAATTCTTAGATGAGATATATTAGGTTCTTGTCCCATAACCAATTGCAATGGGGAAACCTTATGATAATTTTTTGGTCTAAGACGAATAAGTTTGGCAGCATGCAAAATTGCATGTCCCCACAAAGAAGTGGGCAACCTAGTTTTCATAAGCAATGGTGTTGCTATTAATTACAGAAGTTTAATTAATAACTCAGCGAGATCATTCTGAGTATGAACATGAGCAACAGAGTGTTCAACTCTTATCCCAATTGTTAAACAATAATCATTAAATAATTGGGATGAAAACTGTGCAGCATTATCAAGACGAATGAACTTAATCTAATTATCAGGAAAGTATGCCCTTAACCTTATTATTTGTGCCAATAATTTTGCAAATGCCAAGTTACGAGATGACAATAGGCACACATGAGACCATCTAGAAGAAACATCTAATATAACCATAAAGTATCTAAATGACCCACTAGGTGGGTGAATAGATCCATAAATATGCCCATTTATATGTTCCAAGAAGCAGGGGACTCAATCTCAACTTTCGTTGGTGATAGTCTCACAATTAACTTGCATTGATAACAAGTAGTACAAGAAAATTCACTATTTAAAAGAACTTTTAGATCTTTTCATGGATGTCCATTCGAATTTTCTATAATTTGTCTCATCATTATAGATCCAGGATGTCCCAGACGATCATGCTAAAGTACAAATGTATTGAAATCAGTAAACTTCTTATTTACTATAAAATGTGTCTCAATTGCACTAATTTTTGTCCAATACAAGCCAGAAGATTAACACATGTCTGCCCAGAGACATTCTTGGTGATACCAAGATATTCAAGATTTATTTCACCCATTGATTGGTTATGACAATTATTTTCACGGATATCTTTAAAACTAAACTAGTTTCTCTTAGATTTTGGAGAAAAACATAGCATTATTAATGATGAGTTTAGTTCCCTTGGGTAAAATTACAATGACTCTTCCAAAGCCCTCAATCATATTAGTTCTACCAAAAATTGTAGTAACATTTATTTTGTCCATACTTAAATGAGGAAAATGTTTCTTATTTTTGAATATCGTATGTGTTGTACCAGAATCAATCAAGCAAATGTCTTCATATTTCGATAATATGTTTCTAGAATTATTCATATCTTCACATGAAATGACACACACAAAATGAATATATATTAAATATTAATTTTGTCAAAATGGTACAATATATTCAATGTAATAAACTAATAATTAAATATTAAAAGTTGAGCCTTAATTTATTGCTTCCTCTAAGTCAATAACGAGTTGTTAGGAAAAAAATTCAAATAAAAATCATTATTTAATCCTAGTTAATAACAGACTGCATGTTTTTAACATTAGATCAAATTAAAAACCTAATATAATACAAACACAAGATAAATCCTAGTTAATAACAGACTGCATGTTTTTAACATTAGATCAAGTTAAAGACCTAATATAATACAGACACATGATAAATCCTAGTTAATAACAAACTTCATATTTTTAACATTTCATCAAGTTAAAGACCTAACATAATGTAAACACGTGATAAAGTTTAGTATTTGACTAACACTATCATATTAGAATCATATAAATAAATTAACGGAAAATATATATTATCTAATTAAGATGGAACAAACTAATGAACTACAAGAATATGACTAAACTAATTTAAAATACTAATACTAATGTAAACAACTATCATTACATGAAATTTAATAATAAGTACTACCATAAAAAAAATCACTCTTCCATGTTCACAGAACTATCATCAATTAAGTGATCTATCTTTCCTTCAGGATGTGCGAATAAATCTGCTACATCAAAGTGCGTGATGTCAACATGATTTTTAGAGATAAAATTTACCCCAAAATTTTTCTTTCTTTCTTTAGCGATTCTTGATAAAGTCAACCAAATGTTTAGGAGTACAAAAATCACATGCATAATGACCTCTTCCACCACATCGAAAACAACCTTCCCTAGTTGCTTCACGTTTCACATCCTTTCTTTTTCCTTTTGATTGTGATTTTTATTTGATGAATGATTAACACCAGGAAAAGAATTACGTTCTTGACCATAATCACGACCACGTCCACGATCATGATTAGGGCCGCAACCTTTTCCACGCCTAGCATGGTGGGCATTTACCTCATTCACTTCAGGAAGTGGTTCAGATACAGTAGGCTATTCTCATGATTTTTCATTAATAAATTATTATTTTGCTCAGCCACAAGAAGATGAGAAAATTAGTTTAGAAGACTTTCAAATTTTTCTCTCGATATTGTTGCTGCAAGAGCACATTCGAGGCATGAAAGCGAAGAATGTCTTTTCATCATATCAATCTCACTAGCCATTTCTCCATATAATTTCAACTGAGAAGTGATTCTAAACATGACAGAATTATACTCATGTATAGACTTAAAGTTTTGTAGCCTTAGATGCATCCAATCATATCGTGCCTTTGGATGTATGACCATTTTCAAGTGGTCAAATGTTTCTTTTAGGCTTTTCCATAAAAGAAGTGGATCCTTAACTGTCAGATATTCGATTTTCAGAATCTCGTCAAGATGATGACGCAAGAATATCATTGCTGGTGCATAATTTTGCTTTGATGTCTTAATTTCTTGTTTTATGGTGTCTCCAAGACCCATTGCATCAAGGTGAATTTCAGCATCCAACACCATGAGGTAGTTCTTGCCCGAAGTTGGAAGAGCAATGAACTCTAGTTTCGTAAGATTGACCATTAAAATTAAAAAAAAAGAATAAATAATACCTTATTAATTCTTCAAACCTAACCTTCACTTTTGAGAAAGTAGAGTCTTGTGCTAATAATATGTTATGAAACTATAGAATAAGGAAAAGAAAATAGAGAGAACAGAAGACTTATTATTTCTCTTAAGGGATGATTTTTCAATGAAGAGGACTCCTCTTTTTATAGGGGAAATCTAAATTGGTCCCCCAAGTAGGACTCTTAACCATATCGTAAAAGGACTTCACATGATAGACATTCACTATATTACAAATACTTTATAACACTCTCCCTGAATGTCTAATTCATAGATGATGTGCCTCGTCAAAAACCTTACTAAAAAAAACCTTAAAGAAAAGAAAAACTCTAGTAAAGGAAAAGAATACACATGTCTGCTAATACGCATTTAGGCTGCCTCATTAAAAACCTTACAAGAAAATCCAGTGGGACAAAACCTCGTAAGGAAAAAAGAGTACAATGCGTATTAACTCTCCCTAATGAGAACATCAATCCAGAAACTTGAATCTTCGCAATCTAAGCTTGTGCACCATCTTCTTGAAAGTTGCAATTGGTAGAGACTTGGTGAATAGATCAGCCACATTGTCACTTGAACGAATCTGTTGCACATTTATATCACCATTCTTTTGAAGTTCATGTGTATAGAAAAATTTTGGTGGAATGTGCTTTGTTCTATCTCCTTTTATGAATAGAAGACTTATTATTTCTCTTGAGGGATGATTTTTCAATGCAGAGGATCCCTCTATTTATAGGGGAAATCTAACTTGGTCCCCTAGTAGGACTTTTAACTATATACTAAAAGGACTTCACATGATAGACATTCACTATGATACAAATACTTTATAACAAAATCTAAATAATACTTTAATAATCTATTATTACAAATAACTACAATTTAATATTATTTGATAAAATAATCCTCAATCAGATACAACTTGAAAATTTAAAATAAATAATACTTTAATAATCTATTATTACAAATAACTAAAATTTAATATTATTTGATAAAATAATCCTTAATTAGATATAACTTGAAAATTTAAGAAAAATAAATTAAATTTTTAGAAGCCAATCAGAATTTTAATTGATTTGACTTTTTTTTTTAAAAATAAAACTTATTTTTTAAAATATAATTTAAGTTAATAAATAACCCTGAAATTTTGTATAAAACAACTAAAAGCAAGAAAGGCTCCATATAGAATCTTTGTTAAAAACTCGTTTGATTTTACTCTTTATTTTACATGTCTCGTTGTTAGTGTCATCGTCGCTCGAAACATAAAAATGATGTTATTCTAACTTGAATTTTCTCCTTTTTCTCTTTTTTTCTTATGTCCGATCACATTATATTAAACTAAATATGCACATTGAACTTAAGTATTATATAGTTTAACTTGAATTTTTTTTTTGTAAATTTATTCATAAAGAAATTTAATTATTAATACTAAGTAGTTTGATTTAAAAAAATTGTACACCCATTCGTCATTTTTTTTTAGTTAATGTAATTTCTGGATATCCTTCGTAAAATTTCTGACTAAGCCCCTATTCACCGCAAGATGTTCCATTTAAAAAAATTTAGCCAAAATTTATTTGTTTTTTCTCGATTTTTATTTGATTTGAAAAATTAGCTATCACATTTATCCATATCGATCATATACTACTTCAAGTACGCATAACTTTATCACTTCTTTACTTTTATAATAAACAAAACATGAGACAACTTTATTTGTCATTCGAATGCCTCTTTCTTTTTTCTCGATGTGAATTGAATAAATGTTTTTGAATTATTTTTTGAAAATCATATTTGAGTTAAATTATTTTTAATATTTGATTTTTTTCCCGGAAAAATGAATGGGAAGGGAAATAAGAAAGAAAAACTTAATGAACAAAAATAAAAATGAAAGAAAACAAGGAAAACATAATTAAAAATAAGAAAAAGGTATAGTTTCACCCCCATGAGGTATTAAGAAAAAGGACCAACTAATATATATAAACTCAATATAATACCACAATGATTAAAACTTACTACAACAAAAATAGTATCTGGTGACAACAAATATTCAGATTAATAAAGAGTGATAAACTTTTTAGCGATATTAGTTAATTTTTACTGAGTTCAATGTTGCTATATGGATTTTAATAACATTTACAAAAAGTATTGGTTGTCTTTAAAAAAACATACTTAATAAACTCATAATTGATTGCGCAAATTTCTTGATAGTTCCTTTCATTTTTGTTCATCTAGTCAATATGTTTATTTGATTTTAGTAGTAGCAGACAAGATATGTCAGTTGACCCTAGAATGAGTTGTACAAAATGTACAAAATAGCTTATTACAAGACTATGTTTTAGAAGCACGTTAGTGATTTGAAACCAAAAAATTGTTGACTTGTCATTTCTATCCTTGATATGTATAGAATATGTTCAATGGTTTAGGCAAATGTGGTCAGCAAAGCATTCAAGTGTGTCTATTTTATAGATATCAAATTTATAGATGGACATGCATTTTCACACGACACGTCTTGTTTAACTTAACATTTCATATTTTAAAGTTATATAATATATGTGTGTGAGAGAAAAGAGGTTCTGTTACATGCAACAAGAATTTTAGATGTTTTAGCCCGTGGCGGACCCAACAGGGATTTGAACTCAACTGGCTGGTAATTTTGAATCCTCTTCATTACTTCGGTAAGGGTCAGACTTGTGATAGTGAGGTCAAAAATTAATATATACACATAAAAATTTTAAAACTGATTATATATATATATATATACACATATGTGTGTTATTTTTCAACAAAGTGAGTTCATTGAACAAATGTAGGTCCGCCCCTGATTTGAGCCAATGAGTGGTCAGTTGTATATCGATTACAAGTAAAGAGTTCTATTGAATACATAATGATATCTAAAGTATCTGCTTAAACTACGCTATAATTATTGAAGTATCAAGAAGATTGGGGACCCAAAAACTTTGCACTTTACAACCTCGCTGAGTCACTACAACAAAAATAATTTTTAGATATTGATATTCATAAAGAGTGCTAAAGTCTATGTCAATATTAGTTAAGTGTCATTAGAACCAACTTCGCTAAAGGCTTTAGGGACCTATACAAAGAGTGTTAATTGTCGCTAGAAATACATATTTAACAATAATTAAGAATTAATTACGTCAATAATTATTTCTAATGTAGTGAGTAAATCTGTCACTATTATGCTTTCAGAATATGTGAGTAGGTGGCATTACTCTCAGCATTTGCATCTGTAACCTATCTTCAATGATGAAGTTGGAATAAGAACATTATCATATTATAGTATGTGGATCACCTCAATGAAGTCTAGATTGATATCAAGAGGAGTTAGGTTATGTTCAACAATCATGCGAAGCCCTTGTTGAAGGGCTTGAACTTCATCTCAGATTGAAACTCATAACAAATTTCTAATTATTTGAGCATGAAGAGACAATTGATTTAATATGTATCCCATCTTGTCTTGTCTCATCTTTGACTGTGTTAGTCTAAGAGTAGTCAATAAGTTTGAAGTAATTAATTGGTAGATTCATGGATGAATCTGAAGGGTATTTTTTTAAATTTGTGTTTCTTCAATTTTGTTAGACACATTCTTTTTATAATTTTCTCGATTGTTCATTTTGTTTTGTTGAATATAGTAGTTGTTTTTAAAAAAGTTAGTTACAAGATGAACAGTGGTGTCACAAAGTTAGTGTCACGGTCCGAGCCTATACCCTGGGCGGAAATGACACTCGAAGATCATTGTTGACTTCGATCGGACCCTTGGCCTGACTTACTTAATTTAGCGTAAGATTCTAACATTATTACAGTGATCAAATGGACTTACTCAAATAACTAAAGAATATAACTTAGAATGTTAAAAGAAATAACATTCAACTTGGCCAAAAATGGCAACCCAAGTCTTTAACATAGAATAATAATGTAAAGACAAATGAACTACTAACTGTCTACGAAACCTATAAACAACTGAGATGGATGTTGGGACGATCCACATAACATCCTAATAAACTAGACTAGAAAGCAAATACAAGGATCCTCTGGAAGGCAATGAGGCTCACCAATAGACTCTGAGTGCTCAAGCTGGATCAACGAGGTGCTGGATGTTAATCCTGGTTACTTGTGTATGCATCATAATACGATGCAGGCCAACTGACATCAGTACATTGAATGTCTGAGTATGCGAGTTGGAATGCTAACAAACATAGCCTCAAAAGAGATTGTAAAAGAAACACTTACCTTGGATCTTCTCAACTCATGGAATCATGAGATGGAATCGACGTGAAATCACATGTCCAAACGCTGATTCCATCTCACGATACCATATCGTGATATGATATCGCATGGTCAAACGCCTACTTAGTCAGTGAGAAGATTGAAGACAACGTGATATCTACTGGCTATGTGAATACAGGAGAGAAATTGGGTGATATATTTACGAAGGCTTTGAATGGAGCTCGGGTGGAATATCTTTTTAACAAGCTGCACATGATTAATATCTATGCTCCAACTTGAGGGGGAGTGTTACAAAATGTACATAGTCATATCTACTTATATCATAATTATAGGTAGGGATCTTTAGGGATCTTAGAGATATTTAGGAATATTTTCTAATTTTATTTCTTTAGATAGATTTACACGTACACCTACAAATAACTCTTATTCTTGGAATAATACAACAAGGAATTAGTCCATTGTGTCATGTCCCGCCAATTCTCAATAAGATTTTGCATCCAGATAGGGCGTAACCGCGTAAGAGTCTAGAGTTTTGGAGAAGCTTATAGAAAACTCTAGAAGCCCCTAGATATTCCAAGAAGACTCTAGAATTCCTTAGGTCTTTCCTTGGAAGGCTCTAGAATATAAAATATGCATTCTTTAATCTCCCGTATAGTGTTGGGAATAAATCCGTAACAGAAATAATATTTGCGGTAATAAAGGCAACAAATGCGGAACACAACAATACGGTTAATCAACGAGAATAAAAGAGAAATAATGACACCAAGATTTTACGTGGAAACCCTCCTAAATAAGGGAAAAACCACGACCCGAGAGGAGCAACGAATATCACTATAGTAAGGATTTTACACTTGTATGTCTGAGTAAAACTCCAAAGACCACTACACATTCAAAAGAAATAACACTCTTTTGATTTTTCCACCTCACTACAATACCGCTCACACTCTCTATTTTTCCTCACAGATTATTTTCTTCTGTGATGCCTCACTCTTCTTTTCTCTCCTTTGTAATTCTTTTTGGTGTATTTTGAAATGAGCAAGAGCTCTCTATTTATAGGAAAATCTACTCCTAATGATGTCACCAATGACATCACAAGAAACACAAGATTTCAACATTTTCACCTATGTAGAAATCTTGCTAAGATTTTAGTTGAAAAAAGAAATGGTGAGCTTTGAATTTTGTTGCAACATTTGTTGACTTTAACAATAATCAACAAACAAAATTCAACCATTTTTGCTATGTTTATCTACAATGGGTATGGACTCCACAAATCTCCCCCTCCAGACCCATTCACCCTGAAGGAGGTAGCTCTAGGTTTCTAGCTTGAGTACATGCCGACAAGTTCTTTGCATAGCTCAAACTTGTCCCTTGATACCACCTTGGTCAGCATATCTGAAGGGTTTTCACTAGTAGGGATCTTCATGACCTGCATAGATCCGTCCTCTATCTTTTCACGAATCCAGTGATATCTCACGTCAATATGCTTCGTCCTTGCATGGTACATGGTGTTCTTGCTCAAGTGTATTGCACTCTGACTATCACAATAGACGACATACTCCTTCTGATGCAATCCAAGTTCTTGAAAAAATCGTTTCAGCCATACCATCTCTTTGCCAGCTTCAGTAGCTGGAATATATTCTGCCTCAGTTGTAGAGAGTGCGACACACTTCTGCAACTTTGATTGCCATGATATAGCTCCCCCTGAAAATGTAAACAAATATCCAGTAGTGGATTTTCTATTATCGAGGTCACTTGCCATATCAGCATCAGTATATCCTTTCAAGATTGGATCAGATCCTTTAAAACACAAGCAATCTCTTGTGGTACCTCTTAGATACCTGAGTATCCACTTAACTGCCTCCCAGTGTTCTTTTCCAGGATTTTCAAGGAATCTGCTAACAACACCAACTGCATGAGCAATATCAGGTCTTGTACACACCATCGCATACATCAAACTCCCCACTGCTGAAGAATAAGGAACTTTAGCCATTCCCTCTTTCTCCTCTTTTGTTGTAGGACACATCTGTTTGCTCAACTTCAGATGACTCGCAAGAGGCGTGCTAACAGGTTTAGCACTCTTCATGTTGAAGCGTTCTAGTACACGTTCAATGTACTTCTCTTGAGATAGCCACAACTTTCTTTTTGTTCGTTCTCGAACAATCTTCATCCCTAGAATTTGTTGTGCTGGGCCCAAGTCTTTCATGTCAAATGACTTGGACAAATCTTTCTTCAACTTTGCAATCAGCTCTTTGTCTTGTCCTACAATTAACATGTCATCCACATATAACAACAAAATAATAAAATTGTTGTCAGAAAATCTTTTGAAGTATACACATGGATCAGAATAGGTCTTTGTGTACGTTTGACTTTTCATGAAAGAGTCAAACTTTTTGTACCATTGCCTTGGGGCCTGTTTCAACCCATAAAGACTCTTATTCAATTTGCACACCATGTGTTTCTTTCCAGATACTTCAAATCCCTCTGGTTGCTCCATATAAATCTCTTCTTCCAAATCTCCGTGAAGAAATGCAGTTTTCACGTCCAATTGCTCCACTTCAAGATCTAGACTAGCTGCTATGCTCAAAATAGTTCGAATAGAAGTCATTTTGACAACAGGTGAAAAAATTTCATCAAAATCAATACCTTTCTTTTGTTCGAAGCCTTTTACAACCAATCGAGCTTTGTACCTCACCAACTTGCCATTTCCATCTTTCTTGAGTTTAAAGACCCACTTGCACTTAAGTGGTCTTTTTCCTTTTGGAAGTTCAACTAGCTGGTATGTGCCATTTTTCTGTAGAGATCCCATCTCTTCGTGCATGGCTTTCATCCATTGGCTCTTTTCTGGATGAGACAACACCTCCTTAAGACTTTCTGGCTCACCTTCATCATTGATAAGGACATACTCTGAGGAAGGGTATTTGGTTGATTCTACCCTTTGTCTTTCTGATCTCCTCAGAGGTTGAGATTGTTCTTCTTCTGGGTACTCCATTTGCTCGGTATTATCACCAAGTTGCTCCCCCTGCTCAACAATCTCATCAGGTTGCTCTTCATGCTCAGCAACTTCATCAATCATACTTTCTGCACTTATGGGATGGTTAGAAGAAGAAGGAATGGTAACAAGATTAGGAACTATACCATTCTTTTTCTTGGCCTTCTCGGATAGATCATCAGCAGTTCCAACTTCACTTTCTCGAAAGATTACATCTCTACTTCTGATGACCTTCTTCTTTACAAGATCCCATAGTCTGTACCCGAACTCTTCATCTCCATATCCGATGAATATGCAAGGAACTGATTTATCATCTAGCTTGGTTCTTTGCTCCTTCGGTACATGTGCAAAAGCTTTGCAACCGAACACCTTTAGGTGCGAGTAAGACAACTCTTTGTTGGTCCAAACTCTCTCCGGAATGTCAAACTCCAACGGAACTGATGGACTACGATTGATAAGATAACACGCTGTCCGAACTGCTTCACCCCAGAATGTCTTGGGTAATTTAGCCATTCTGAGCATGCTTCTCACCTTCTCAACAATGGTGCGATTCATTCTCTCAGCTACACCATTGTGTTGTGGGGTTCCAGGAACTGTCTTTTCATGTCTGATTCCATGGTTTGAACAGTACTCTTCAAATTCTCTTGAAGTGTACTCACCTCCATTGTCGGTTCGGAGACGTTTTAGCTTTCGACCTGTCTCTCTTTCTATCAGAGCATGAAACTTTTGAAATACTTGAAACACCTGATCTTTGGTTCTCAAGATATAAACCCACAATTTTCGAGAAGCGTCATCAATAAAGGTAACAAAGTATTTATTACCTCCTATCGATTCTATCTCCATTGGACCACAAACATCAGAATATACCAAATCAAGTATATTCGACTTTCTTTCAGATGATGTCTTAAATGAGACTCTATGTTGTTTACCAAATAAGCAGTAGTTACACGATTTTATCGTTGTACCTTTGGCAAAAGAGATGAGTGACTTTTTGGAAAGAATTTGCAATCCTTTCTCGCTCATATGACCCATTCTTTTATGCCATAAATCTGCAGAATTTTCTTCGTGAGCCGCATTTAATTCACCTTGGCATATTTCTGCATTTGTCCTGTATAACGTGCCACGAGCAACTCCTTTTGCAATCACCAATGCCCCTTTGGTGAGTCTCCATTTTTTATTTGCAAAGTAGTTCTCATATCCATCTTGGTCCAAAGCAATTCCCGAGATCAAGTTCATCCGCAAATCAGGTACGTGGCGCACATCTTTCAACACTAATGTGCATCCAACATTTGTTTTTAAGCAAATGTCTCCGATCCCCGCAATCTTTGAGTAACTTGTGTTACCCATTTTCACATTGCCATAATCACCGGCTACATATCTGCAAAAAAGATCTCTTACCGGTGTGGCATGATAAGATGCTGCTGTGTCGACCACCCATTCCGACTCTATACCTGCCAAGTGCATGCATTCTTCTTCCTCATTTATGAGGAGAACAACATCGTCATTATTTTGCACCATGGCAGCTGTGTTGTCATCATTCTTCTGGCCGCTGCTTTCCCCTTTGCCCCTTTTTAGATTTGGACAATCTCTTTTGAAGTGTCCTGGTTGATCGCAATTGTAGCAATTTCTGGCCTTCGATTTTGATCGGACCTTGGACTTTCCACGAGCTCCGGATCTACCATAGTTACTTGAGCTCCTTTGGTAACTTCTGCCTCTACTTTCCGTGATGAGAGCCTGTCCGTGATTTTCAGGCCTTTTTCTCATCTTCTCATTAAGCAAAAGGGCTGATGTGACATCCTTCAACTCAATAGAGTCCTTACCATGTAAAATGGTTGTTGCTAAAGTATCGTAGGAAGATGGCAACGAGTTTAGGAGCACTATGGCTTTATCTTCATCCTCGATCTTTACTCCGAGGTTTGCTAGCTGCGTGATTAGTCCATTAAGTACATTTAAATGAGACAAAAAATTTGTACCTTCACCCATATGTAGCGCATATAACTGCTTCTTTAGGTACAATTTATTTGTCAGCGTTTTGGACATGTATAGATTTTCTAACTTTGTCCAAATGCCACATGCACTCTCTTCATCGATGATGTTATTAACTACATCATCTGTTAAGTGCAATCTGATTGCACTAGCAGCCTTTTCATCCATTTCTTCCCAATCCTCAAGTTTCATGGATTCGGGCTTTTTGGATTTGCCGCCTAGTGCCTTGTGCAAACCCTGTTGGATGAGCAAGTCTTTCATCCTTCTCTGCCACGTTGAGAAACCGCTATCACCGTTGAATTTTGCTACCTCGTACTTTACTCCAGACATTTTTTTTATTGAGTATAGTACAATAAGCTGCAAAAAATATTTCTGTAAATGAGCAGAACCTGTGCTCTGATACCAATTGTTGGGAATAAATCCGTAACAGAAATAATATTTGCGGTAATAAAGGCAACAAATGCGGAACACAACAATACGGTTAATCAACGAGAATAAAAGAGAAATAATGACACCAAGATTTTACGTGGAAACCCTCCTAAATAAGGGAAAAACCACGACCCGAGAGGAGCAACGAATATCACTATAGTAAGGATTTTACACTTGTGTGTCTGAGTAAAACTCCAAAGACCACTACACATTCAAAAGAAATAACACTCTTTTGATTTTTCCACCTCACTACAATACCGCTCACACTCTCTATTTTTCCTCACAGATTATTTTCTTCTGTGATGCCTCACTCTTCTTTCTCTCCTTTTGTAATTCTTTTTTGGTGTGCTTAGAATGAAAAATTGTCCTCCCTTTTATAGAGAACAAATACACTACCCTCCAAATGTGCTATAGAATAAAAACAATTTTTTTTCTTCTTCATAGCTTACCAACTCTACCAAACTTTGAAATTGACACAAAACAAGTTTTTCTTCTTTATAGATTACCAACTCTACCAAACTTTGAAATTAGCACAAAGTTATTCAAAGTTTGGTACATGGGGATGGACCTCACATATAGTGGGGATGACAACCAACATTGTGTTATCTTCATTAGTGATGCATCTCTCGATACAAACTAGATCATCAAATCTGGTAGGATGGGTATCTTCAGTAAACATATTATGAAAATGTCTGACTGCAATTCTGCAACTTCAACAATGCTATCATCTCCTTATCTACTTTCATCCATAATTTTAGAGATTAACTTCTTTCTCTTGTCCTTGATAATATTGTGGAAATATGCAATGTTGGTATCCCCTTCCTCAAACCATTTAGTTCTAGCTTTCTGTTCAAAATACTTTCTCAAATCTTGAGGTATCTATTAATTCAACCCTGTAGCTAGAAAGCTATCTCCTATTCTCAGGAGTGTTGTCATTTACACAATTATCCTCAAGCACTTTGATATCAACTTCCAATTTTTTGGCGTAGCATAAACATCACCAAAGGTTTGCCTGAACCAGTATCTAAGATCTTTACTAACCTTTTTGATTTTCTTGTGCAAAATGTACATCATATATATATATATATATATATATTTTTTTTTGATTTTCTTGTGCAAAATGTACATCATATATATATATATATATATATTTCCTTTGCAGCTTTCTTGGAAAATCAATCCAAGAATTGAGGGATTGGAAATATCTTATATATGGGGTGTTTTCATTTTTAATTTTGACAAGAAGAGGGGCATGATAAGAGCCCCTTTCTGGAATAATGAGTCACTGAGGAGTTGGAGATGGAGTCAAACAGAACAGAGTTATAAACTAACCTATCAAGTCTTTTCCAGATGATAGTTGGAGGATCCCTATTATCACACTAGGTATAGATGGATCCATTGTATCCTACATCTTGAAGCCCGCTATCGTTAAGACAATATAGGAAATAAAGAATTTCCTTTACTTTATAGGTTCTGCATTTTCTTTCTCTTCATTATGGATAATAACATTAAAATCTTCAATGATACCCATATTCCTTGAATAGTATTAGTCATATCTCTCAAGTCATTCCAAAGCTCTATTCTTAGGTCTTCAATATATATAGCATACACCACAGTTAAACAGATAAGATGATTGGTAAGATATTTGATCAAAACATGATGGATTGTGATGTATATCTCAGAAGTCCATATGGATATCTAATTGAAACAATTGCAATAACTATATTCCATTCTTAACCTTCTTTTAAAATTTTCCATCGTTTATGTAGACATAGTAAGTGGAGTTGAAAAAATTGTTGAATTGTTTGGAGTCTCTCAAGAGATCATGTTTATCATATCCCTATAATATTCCATGATAATGTATCAATAATTGGATATATTTAGGAAATAGAATAATTTTGGCAATCTCTATTGTCTTCTTGAATGGAGTGAGTCTGGTCGTATACCCTGTCAGGATTCCGATTGTTCCAGGGTGATAGGTAGTTGTGGAATATGATGTTTTGTTGCGTCTGAGAAGTTGAAATGTTGTCAGTTTCCTGAGATGCTAATTAGTTTGTTCCTCTGATGGACTCATTAGCTGACATAGACTGGCCTTCTTCCCTGATGTCTACCTGCACAAATTCTGTTTCAATGGACTTCACATCATAAAAAACTACATTGTATTTCCATTTTTACACTCTCATTGGTTTTGATGTGGTGGTCCATGGTTATTGTTAAATTTATCTTCTTGATCACAGTACCTTTTTTTGAATTCAAAGATCTACTTCCCCTTTTCGATTAACACATTGGTTAATATAATCTCTTCTTGAGCTCTTTTTTTATTATTGTGGGGTGTCCATTTTGAAAGTTGATCTACCTCCCTTTTCCTTATAACTCCATCCTCATCTTTGAAGTGTAACTTCTTTTGGGATAGTAAACTCTTTAGTGAACTTTTTTCTTTTATTCTATATGTTTTTAATTTAATTAGGATCTTTGGTAACTAGGCTCAACATTTCTAGTCTACCGGACCTGATCAAAATTTCTTATATTTCTTATCACTTAGTGATTCTCATAATATACTTGATCTTCTGAATGTCATAATGAACTATTGTGGATTCTCGTCCATCTTAGAACCATGAAACTCACGAGGATTTTTCAAGTGCATTCGAAATCTTGCTGTTGTTGTATTTCCATTTGGACTGACCTGAGCAACAATTTATCGGTTGACTTGAATGGTCATGGCTTGAGCTAGCACCTGAAAAGCATCCTGAATTGTGTTACACTGTATTTTGAACTTAATCAAAGCTTTTCTTAGCTTAACAATTTATTGTGAAAATAGAGTTGCCACTTAATTTTAGGAGAAATTAAGAAATCATTTTGAATATATCTTAAAACCTTTATTTTATAACCAAGGTTCGAAGTAAGGGTTCAAGTGAATTTTAAAGATGGTTTCAAGCACTTTCAAAATTTCACAACTACGGTTGATCGGCAAATTTAAAAAACAATCTTGTGGCTAAAAGAAAATATAGTAAGTAACTTGGAAAGAGTATTCAAAAGTATGGTTTATTTGAAATGACTTATTCACATTAATTAAACATTATTATTTTTTAAAAAAAGATCCTTTCTAATTAGGCTAATTTGCAAAATGGGTCTCATTTTGTTACACAATAATATATATCATGAAGAATAAATTAAGATGTACTAATCATATTACTAGAAAAATTGAACGTCGAGCGCTTCCCCTCTTGAGAATGGGCTTGATCAATTTATCATACTTAAGACTTTGGCATGAGATTTATTTGTTAGTCAAATTCTCCTTAGCATATAAAGAGTGAATAGTCAGTATAAGGGATACACCACTCGGAAGTGTGATATTTATGCAAATAAGCATAAGTTTTTATATTTTCGAATTCATATCAAGATGTTTGAGACCCTTTATTATAGAGGCTCAAACATACTTCTGAGTCTTAGGAGGCGTGAAATCAAATAGTCATGGTAGCAGGCACTGATTTTTCTCATTAGTTATCATAGTGTGATAACCCTAAAGGTTATCTTTGAAAATTTTGAAAAAAATTACCTCTTTAACCCTTCTGATTAGGGGTGTACATGACCGGATTGGTTCGAGTTTTTCAAATATCAAACTAAACCATTTGCATCGGATTTTTGAATTTATAAATCAAACCAAACCAATAAGACTCGGGGTTTTTCGGTTTTTTCGATAAAGTATTCATACAAACATATAATTTACTTGTACTTCAAATATTATTTCTTTAGTCCTATCAAAATGCAATTGATCATAATTTAAAGTACTAAATCATGCTAAATAAGTTAAGTAAGTATTAGTCACATGACTAAATGTTAAAAGAAAGTAAACTTTGATCATGTATTTTAATTGTCTAAATCTATGTAAAACCAATATTATTGCATTCTTAGTGTTGAATTGATTTTCTTTTTGCATTAGTATTAATTTGATTTTTATTTAAACTTTATTATAATTACCAACATGTATGGACTATAATCTTTATTAGATCATTAAGAATTCTAACTTCCAAACATGAAATAAATATATCAAAAGATAAAAACTATGAAAAAGTATAAGAGATATTTAAAAATTATATCAAAGTAAGTATTGTTACATATAAAATAAAATTTTAAAATTATATATATAATGTTGGGTTGGTTTGGTGTCGGGTTGATTTTTTTTAGTTGAAACCAACCCATCACAAATATTCTCGGATTTTTTTTTCCAACACCAAACCAAGTTAAACCAAATCACTGGTCGAATTTTTTTTCGGTTTGACTCGATTTGCGATTTGATTCGATTTCGTACACCCCTACTTCTAACAGTTACTCCGAGTCATATTGGATTAATTTATGAGGTTGGTTTTATAACGGGATCAAAAAGTTGTGGTTTTCAAAGTTTTAAAGGTTTTGAGACAAGAAGTTTATATAAGTTTGGTCAACATCTTGAACTACGAGTCTTGAAATTTTTTTTATCGGTTTCATCATCAAAAAAATGAGGAACTGATCTAGGAGTGTTGTTGCCATTTTCAGTTTCAAAGTCTTTATGTGGATTTGAGCACTTGAGTTAAAATATCAATGAATTTAGGCCTAGAGTTAAGTTTTAGTCAACGTTCGGTGTTCGTATTGAATTTTCATCAATTTTGTTGGATTCGGAAGGTGATTTTAGGCCTAGGTGGGGTTTTGGTTAAGTTTTCAAAGGACCAGAGGCATTTTGGTCTTTTTAGGTGATAGTTGATAAAATTGTGGCTTTAATGGGTGCCAAGTCAAGGAGACTTTGAATTAGTGATTCAATGGTTTCATTGTTTTTTAGAACGTCGAGTTCCGTTGGGCATCATATTTGCTTTGTCGGAATAACATTGTTGTTTCAAGTCAAACTCTAGGAAGAACTATGTTGACCACTCTCCTTTGAAAAACTATGTAGTTGATGTTGTAGCTTTCTTCAACACCCCCCCCCCTCACAATTAAAATATGACGTTTATCTCCTATTTATAGTTGTAAGAGATGGACAAAGTTTCTTGTGGTTGGCCGAAGGATGTTATTTTGACACTTGGCTTATTATGATTGGTTATTGAATTTGACTGGGATTAACATCTCATTTGTACACATGCATCACCTTGTTGGTCTTGGATGCCTGGTCGTTGTGACTGGTTGCATGAGTTTTTTTTTTCCAGAAACGACCCTTGTGGTGGGTCAGGGGCTGAGCAACACCCCCAGGCCTTATCATTAATAGAAACAAAATTTACAAGAAGGGGGGCATAAACCTTACCTTCTATCCTATGGTGAGTATTAAGTTGACCTACCTACTAAAGTTAGTCAACTCAACCTCTTACAATGAGAAGTAACCTATAGAAATACTAAACTATTTCTAGGAAAACATAAATAAGGAGACTCTCCCTTTACACATAAAAAGAGTGTCTATTCAAATAACTATACTAACTATGTCGTCTATGTATATTTTGATATTTCATTGCTGAACTTAAGTATTTCTTTGCTGAACATGGGCATCTTCATTTGCTAGCTTTGATGTAGTTGCCACTTTCATTTGATTCTGTAATCTTCCACTTCCTAGTCAAGCTTGGTTTTCCTGTAACTAAATGTACCATACAAGCAACGAACTTATATAATACAATATATGTTAAGAAATTTAATATGAAAACAGTCAAGGAGGATGTTTAATCTTCTTCATCTTCCTATGTCTGAAATTTTGGACTCCCATTTTCTCCAATATATAACTTCCTTTGGCCGCATGAGGGAGTTGATTATAAGTGTAGAAGTGTTGTATAATGTCCAGGTTATGACTCTGTTTGGATAATATGTCTGCTGTATTGTTGGCCTCTCTGTAAACATGCACACAAGAAAATGAATTACACTGATAAGTAAGAATTTGAAGTTCATACACTAACCTTTGAATTCTCCAAGGAGGTTTATCCTTTAGAAGTAACCATTTAATAAGTAACTCAGAGTCAACTTCTAGTATAATATTTTTATACCCATGCTGAATGCACCAATTCAAACCATAAGTTGCTGCTTGAATTTCTGCCTAATTGTTGGAACCTTCCCCAAGAGGTATGGCAAATGCATATATGATGCCATCATGCTCATTTCTAAGAATTCCACCCCCTCCAATCCTTCCCGGATTAGTTAAAGCACTCCCATCAGTGTTCAACTTGTATTTATCATTAGGAGGTGGTTTCCAAGAGATTATATTGACCCTTATCATATGTTGACATTTTTCTAGAAGTTCTACCTGGTCTGTCCATTTCCTTGACCAATGTAAGTTAGGAAAAACAGAATACAGAAACTTCAGAATTTCCTTTTGAATGAAATATTTTACTTTGTAACTGCTTGAAGTCTTTCCCCCATATTTAGCAGCACATCTATTCTTCCACAAATTCCAACAAATCACTATAGGAGGTCTTCTTATAACAGCTCTATATGCATCATTTTTGCCTTTGTTGTTACACCATTGAATAATCCTATTTCTCAAAGAGCATTGCTGAATATTGATGCCCACAGAATTGGCAAAATATTTCCAAATATGAGTGGCAAAAGGTCCTTGAATGAATATATGATCTACATCATCCCATCCTTGATTCCTACAACAAGAACATTTAGCAGGTTCTACTCTAAAATATGCCAAAATTTCATTAGTAGGTAGTTTTAATCTTAAAGCTCTCCATAGTAAAAATGACATTTTGAAAGGCACATTTTTGTGCCAAATATACTTATTAACCACATCTTCATTCCCTCTATATCTGCAAATATCCCAAGCTGATGCACAAGTGAAATTACCAGAGTCAGTATGTTTCCAGATTACTATATCCTGCTGATCATTTTGATAGTGAATTCTAGTGTTCAGGATCATAGGAATTAGAAATGGATGCACAACCTGTCTTAATTTCCTCTCATTCCATTGGCCATTGATCAGAAATTCCTTAACAGAATCATTATTAAAGCTTGATATGTTGTTATTATACTTAGCCAATGCTCCAATTCCTAACCAATCATCCCACCAAAATGAACAACTACCTGAATTTACTTGCCACTTAATATGCTCTTCCACTTTATATTTATTCTTCATCATATATCTCCAAATCAGTTATTGCTCATTCTCAAATTTCCTTGCCACTGGATTAGCTCTTGGACAATATTTAGCTTTAATAAATTGCTTCCAAATGGAATTTTTGGATCTAAAGAGCCACCAACATCAGTAATTCTTCTAATACAAATTCCCCCTTCTTCCTGAGGCATACTCAATGTATCCAATGATGCCCAATGATATTTCTTATTATCATGATCTTTACCCCAAAAGAAATTTGAAATTAAGGAATCAATATATTTGATAATAGTATTAGGAGGAGAAATAGCAGCCATAGTATGAATAGGAATAGAGTGTAACACATGCTTGATCAGGGTTAATATATATATATATATATATATATATATTTCCACCAAAACTGAGAATTTTAGTCTGCCAACCAAAAATCTTTTTTGCAATCTGTTGAACTAAATGGGAATAGTAAATAATCTTTTGCCTCCCAACAAATAAAGTACAACCTAGATACATAATAGGGCTATCCCTCTTTGAGAAACCAGTAATCTCATGCATATTATAAATGATGTTTTGAGAAGTATTATCAGGAACCATAAAATAACTGTTATTTTTATTAATAAGCTGATTAGAAGTCTGCTCATAATCAGTCAAAGTGTTCATAACTATATGAAGGGAGTCTCTATTAGTGGAAGTAAAAATGATAACATCATCAGCAAAACTTAAATGATTAATTTGAGGTCCTTTATGCTTCATGTGAAAACCTTTATAAAGAGGATTACTATACAAGTTATTAAGCATTCTAGTCAGTACTTCAGCACCTAAAATAAACAAAGCTGGAGATAAAGGATCCCCTTGTTTAAGACCTCTAGTTGAATGAAAAAAATCATGTCTATGACCATTAATTATAATTGAATACCAATTATTACTCATGATTCTCCAAATTAAGTCTATGAAAATCTCCACAAAACCAAATCTTCTCAGAACTAGACAAGTATAAGACCAAGACACTCTATCATAAGCCTTTGTCATATCTAGTTTAATAACAACATTATTACCTATATTAGGTTTCTTAATATCATGAATAATTTCCTGAGCAAGCATAATATTTTCAGTGATACACCGCCCTTTAACAAAACCAGACTGGTTCTCAGAAATTAAAGCAGGAAGAATATTAGCTAATCTCATGCTTAGTAATTTGGAAATAATTTTATTAGTGAAATTACTTAAACTAATAGGTCTAAGGTCATTAAATCTGCTAGGTTGATCAATTTTAGGAATCAAAACTAAGCAAGCATGTGACATACACTTTGGCATCTCATGACCACAGAAAAAGTAATGAACAACAGCTAATAAATCCTTTTTAATAATATTCCAGCAAGATTGATAGAATTTACCTCCAATACCATCAGGGCCAGGTGCAGAATTAGGATTCACAGCAAACACAACCTGCTTAAGCTCTTCCATATTAGGCATAGCTTGCAACATTTGATTTTGGTCAGCAGTGATCAAAGAAGGAATGTATTGAAGATTCCTTTCATCAATAATTCCATTTTGACCAGTAAATATAACCTGATAGTAGTCACAAGCTGCCTTGGCAATTTGGGCTTCAAGGTAGAACAGACGTTGTACTTGAACTCAATAAAATAGACTTAATCATTTGTAAAATAAATTATTCATTTACTCCAACTTCACATAGATAATTTAAATTTCGTATGAATTTTAATCAAATAAAATTTAGGTGTCTTCAAATGTCACTTACTTCGAGACTTGTCAATGTGTAGGCGTTCCAAAGCTTGACAATTAGACTTGAATTATTCATAAATGTGTTATTATTTTTTGAGAATGTCGACGTGTGGGCTTACCTAAGCTTTACGTTGAGAGTTTTAGTCTTCATGAATGTATTTTCATTTTCGAAACTTCTCAACGTGTATGATTGTCGAAACTTGACAATGAGAGTTGAAATCTTTATGAATATGTTTTCATTTTTGAGGCTTCAAAATTATTTATCTTTTCGTTGCATTCTAGTTATAGGTCTCTTCAAATGATTTGAGTGCAGTGCTCTCAATTTCTTTCTTGAAAAAAAAACTTTCTTGTTTGACAACAATGTGACCCCTCTATATTGATTTGAAATAGATGAATCTATAGCGATAACATTTTTTAATGTGACATTTGTCGCAAGAAATCATAAAACAGGAAAATTGATTTGAGCTTTTGAACCAAATAAAAAAGAGTATTAACTTTCATTTAGTATCCAAGTCAATTGATGAATTTCAGTTAAGGTATTCTTCTCTCCTTAATTTTTTTGTTCGTCCTTGTCATATTGGTGTGGTTAAAAAATGGGCAATGAATTAATCAACACAAATAAGATTTTCTTCTTCAAATTCTACCTTAACAATCCTTGTGCAAGGATTAAATTTCACCAAAATCTCAATATAATCCTCTCTAATTTTCATCATAAAATTTCAGACGCTACAAAGACAAGTTGTCCGAGTGTGTTTAATTTTTGAACTGTAACACCGCTTGGTTTTATCAAGTCGAGAGACATAGTCTCCATCATATCTCAAATACTTAGAGCAAAAGTATTCTTTATACTTTCTCTCTCATTGTAGAAAAATCAAAATTGCAAGACATTTGATATTCCCAATACTAGAAATATGGAACTACAATATAGTAAAGATTTGTAGTCAAATTCCTATTCAATTGTTACAATTTTGATTTTTAATATTGAACCCATTTTTATGGTCTTTGCGGTGTCCGCAGAATAAAATTCATATCTTATTGTAGAAAAAAATTAAAATCGCGAGTTGTTTGATTTTTCTGAAACTAGAAAGATAGAACTACAACGTAACAAAGATTTGCAGCTAAATTCCTCTTTCATTGCTACAGTTTTATTTTTTAATATTGGAAATCAAAATTGTACCAATGGTAGAGGAGTTTGACTACAAATCTTTAGTATTTTGTAGTATCATGTTTCTAGTTTTGCAAAAATCAAACATCTTGTGATTTCAATTTTTCTAAAATGAGATATGAATTTTACACTAGAGATGTTTTGAACCATCAAAAATGTGTTACTGCTAAACAAGCTTTAAAGTAGCCAAAGAAAGTACAAAGAGTATTTTTGATGTACATTTTTGAGATATGATGGAGGCTACATCTCTTGATTTGATAAAACCAAGCGATGTCTTGGCTGCACAGGTAAACACACTCAAAAAACTTGTCTTTGCAACATCTAAAATTGTGTGATGAAAATCCTTTGTGACTTGTAGAGGATTATATAGAGAGAGGTTCTTGTGAAAGATTTTTAATCCTTCCACAAGGAATGTAAAGGTGAATTTGAAAGAAGAAAATCTGATATAGGTTAATCGATTCACCACCTAATTTTGAAAACGCACAAATATGAAAAGGATGAACCAAAAAGTCAATGAAAAGAAGAATACCTCTAACACAAATCAATTAATTAACTTATATACCAAAGAAAAGTTAGTATTCTATTTAATTGGTAAAAAGTCCAATCAATTTTCATGTTTTATGATTCATTATGATAAAGATAACATGAAAAAAATGTTATCGCTCAGTAAACCCATATAATTCAAATCAATATAAAGGAACCACTTTGTTGTCGAGCAAGAATAAATTTGTTAAAAAATAATTAGGATGATTGCACACAAATCATTTGTAATGGCCTAATTAGATTGTGATTACAAGAAACAAATACTTTTGAAGTCTCAGAAATAAATTCATGAAGATTTCAACTTTCGCGTCAAGTTTCACCAAGCCTACATGTCAATAAGTCTCAAAAAACAAAAACACATTCATAAATATTTCAAGTTTCATCATCAGGCTTACATATCAAAAAATCTCGAAGTAAAAGACATTTGTATACACATAAATTTCATTGAATTATAATTCATATTAAATTTGAATTAAATTCATATGCAATTGGTTTAAATGAATAACTTGGGTTTTACAAATGATTTAATCCACTTTATTGAGTTTAAGTCCAAGGTTCATTCTACCTCGAAAACCAAACTCATGTCACGTGTCATAGTGACTAACTATCCAAGACCAAGAAGGCGACGCCTCGTGTCTAAATGTGGTGGTAGTCCCGATCAAATTCAAGAACCAATCACAATCCTTCAACTGTCAAATGAAATCTTTTGGCTAATCATAAGCAACCTTGTACACCCCCTACAACTATAAATTGAGGGTAGACTTGACATTCAAGAGGGAGGGGGTGCGATTTTGAAGACAATTCAGAAAAGACTTCAACAAGACACAACATCAACTACATAATTCTTCTGAAGAGTGCCCAATGAAGTTCTTCCCGGCGATTTACTTGAAACAACAAGTGTTTTCCGGTGTTCTGTGAGATCAAATACATATCAAGGAAGCCTACATCATCCTACATTAGATAAACATTCTACCGAAGGCACTCAAATAACATAAAAAGTTTAGGAAAGAAAAATCAAGAAAGTAACACAATTGTATTCACAAATTCATCAATAAAATCACATTTTTTTTCTTATATTTGTTTTAATTGCAGTTAATTTCAGCGCTGAATCAACAAATTTTCGTAGCTCTAAAAATTAAATGCAATCAAAATAAATAAAGGAAAATTTTGATTTTTATTGACAAAATTTCTGAATACAATTTTATTACATTCTCTATTCTTCTCTTCCAAACTTCTTTGTGATCCAAGGGTCTTCAATAACATATTTCTCAAATATAGGTTGATGTAGACCTCCTTGATATGTCTTTGATCTCTGGAAACGTTGAAAATCACTTCATCATTTTAAGTCGATCACAAAAAAGAACTATGTTGACCACTCATTCGACGTACTATGTAATTTATGTTATGACTTTCTTCAATACTTGTTGTATATTTGTTAATGTCTTTTCAAAATTATCTTCAAAATTGTTTTCCCCTACCTTGAATATCAAGGTTATCCCCTATTTATAGTTGTAGAGTGTGGACAAAGTTGCTTATGATTGACCAAAATATTATCTTGACATTTGACGAATTGTGATTGGTTCTTGAATTTGACCGTGACTACCACCTTATTTGGACACGTGGCATTACCTTGTTGGTCTTGGATTAATACAATGAACTTTGTGGTGTTCCTCCATATTGAGCCCTAGTAGTGTTTGTTATCATTGTGATTGTTGGAGATATAATATTGCAACAGAAGCAAACTGCTTCTCCTTTTGAAATTTGGACTTCACTAGAGATTCTTCAATGTCCTTAATTCATGGATCAAAACAAGGTGAAAAAGTGGGGACGTGATTTGATTCTCCAAGTGTGAAGGCCTCCAACTTGTTCATAAGTTGAGTAACATGAAGACTTTTTTTTCAAGAAATTTCTCCAAGGTTTTAATGATTTGCTTAGCCATTGCAAACTTCTCGTCTACATCAATTGAGTCAGCGATTAAGTCATTGACATTCATTGAAGTTGGAGAATTTATTGAATAATTACATTTACCAAAGTTGGAGCCAATTTGAGAAAGTTCTTCAAAGAACACGGATGCATCTCGGATCAACGCTCAGCTTATTACTCAGTAGACAAATCAATGTTTGTCTTTTTCTGCTCAAGTCAACTTAAATCATTTCCGATAAGGGTCTATCTATCCCTACCCCCTTTCAAAATTCATTTATTATTGAAGCATAAAGCAAACTAAAAGAAAAAGAAAAGTTAACGTCCTAAGAGGCGTCTAACGTCCAAAATGTAAGGCTCCTAATTAGGTCCTTAAGCAACAAACAAAACATATAGCACGAGCAGTTAGCACATAAGATCTCAATTTAGCCTATGAATTAATTATTAGCATGCTTAAAAATAAAATAAGTTGTGAAGGATCATGAAAAAGTCGTGTGTATTCATACATAAACAAACATATAAGTCATAACACAAAGCTTGAATAACATGGAGCAAAGTTAAATTATTAGACATATGAGGACAATTTTAATTAGTAGGTTGATAGTGATGGACAACATTTATGATAATTAGTGATAAGCAGGATGAAAATATGTATAAAATCCAATAAGCATGATTTCTAATTAAATTAGATATTGAAAATTTATTGAATAGACACAACTTCTACATAAATTGGAACAGAGTTCTTATTCAATACTAAATGGTCCTATAAACAAGGTTTTTAAGAATACAATACAATACAAGTTAACTGTAGAGCCACAACATAAAGAGATAAGAAGACTGACATGGATGCTTCCTTTTCAATAAGGATAAGTTTAAAATAAATAATGATGAATATAAAAATAAAATAATGTTCATAAAGGTTACTAACCTATTAAGCAGATAGTTAATAAATAAGCTTGTTATGAGAATCCAATCCAGTGAGCCAAAACAGCAAACCAGAGAAAGCTTGAATAGATTTGCCCTTTTTCTTTAGCTAGCGTTTGGCTATACATTTTCAAATATTAGATTTTCAAATATTCTTAGAGTGATTTTCTTGAGACAAAAGTGTGTCGAGTAAGAAGTGGAAGTATAGTAGAGAAAGTGTTTTTGTTAATCTAGGAAAGGATAATTAATAATAAGATTTTCCTTAATTAAGGCTAAATGAATAAACTTGTTAGATTAGATTAGTTAACTTAATCTTGTTATTAGTTTTCTAGGATTAGTTGGTTATTTCTGTAAGTGATTGAAGATTCTAGAAGCTGAATGTCAGTTGCAAAGTGGTTGTTAATTAGTTACTTCTCATTGTATAAATACATACACTTGTGCAGTAGTAAGATGATGAATTTTTCCTCAAATTACTCAGCTCTTCTTTTCTCATCCTTATGGATTGAGAGCACAGTTCAGTATATTGTTTTATGTGTTAATCTCAACATAGTATCAGAGCCCGACTCAAACCGATCGATAACTTCGTGATTCATCATTTCACACGCAGTACATTGCAGATCTGTTGCTTCTCTTTTGTGTGAATTTTTCTTTCTTTCATCTCTGTCTTTCTCTTGTTGAATTGCTGATCTAGATGGTGGATGACAATGGTGAGGAATCGAGTGCTACTGGTGGAAATCCTAATAGTGTTGGGATTGAAATGTCAAATTTTCCTTGTACATGCATCCCTATGATAATCCAGGTGCAGAATTAGTACCAATTCCTTTCGATGGAACAGGATTTAGGTCGTGGAAGAGAGGTGTTTACAGAGCCCTGTCTGTGAAAAATAGACTTGATTTTGTTAATGGAGAGTGTAAGAGGCCAGATCTGGAGATGCCTCAATATGATCAATGGGAAAGGTGCAATAACATAGTTACCTCTTGGATTCTAAACTCGCTTGTTAAGGAAATTGCAGAGAGTGTGGAGTATGTGAATGACTCAACCGAGTTATGGAGTGAATTGGAAGATCGTTATGAACGAATGGAGCAAAAATTTACCAGATCCAAAGGGAGATAAATGATTTGTCTCAAGGAACTTTAGATGTCACAACGTACTACTCTAGGATGAAGAGTTTGTGGGAGGAATTGAGCAATCTACATGTTAAAGCTCAATGTAAATGCTACAATTGTGGAGCGAAGGAAAATCTATTCAGAGCAGAACAAGAAAAGAGATTAACTCAACTCCTTATGGGATTGAACGAGACTTACATAGTAAATCGAGGAAACATCCTCATGATGAACCCGCTACCATCACTTGCACAAACATTTTCACTGTTAGTGCAAGATGAAAAACAGCGAGAAATCAAGCCTGACACTCAGTTGTTCATGGAGTCGACTGCTCTTAATGTGGGCAATTCTGCTAGTAGTCAGGAGGAGCGAGTACCTCTAGACAGTCTCGTCAAAATGCAACCGGTAACACCAATTTTAGAACCAACTACTCTCAGACAACTCACAATGGAAATAGGGGTCGTATAGTATGTGACTACTGCAGGAATACAAGCCATACTAGGGATAGGTGCTATAAACTTCACGGATACCCACAAGCCAATCACCAATAATCAAACAACAATCAAAACTCTCAAAATGGATATCGCAGTAACAATTAGAATTTCAAGAATAACAAAGGCAAAGGTCCTATGAATGATGTGCATGGTTTCTCATCCAATATGATAGAAAATGGGTGTGAGGAACATGTTGTTACACATGATACACAGAGTCCCAAGCTGACAAGAGAACAATATGAGCAGTTTGTGAATTTACAACAGCATTTTCAATTAGCGAATCGTGGAGATAGTGCTTCAAATATGGATTATGTAAATGCCAATGTGAACTTTACAGGTATAATAGTTTGCACTTCTTCTATTGATTTTGGAAAATTATCTTGCAAGTGTTTCAAAAACAAAGTTGATTCTTGGATTCTAGACTCAGCTGCATCAAATCATATAACCTTCAATATAAAATCCCTCACTGCCAACACATACCTTCCCTATCCTTTACTGATCACTTTACCAAATGGCTATAAGGTGAAAGTCACTTAAATTGGGATTGTGATAATTGCATCAAACATTATATAGCATAAAGTACTTTATGTGTCCTCTTTTAAGTATAATTTTATATCCTTTTAGTGTCTTTCTATGACTTTGCCCAAAATTATTATATACTTTACTGAAACTTCATGCATTCTACAGGCCCCTTCAATGAGGAGGCCTCTAGAAATTGGTGAAGCAAGAAATGGATTATATTTTCTCTTTCCCAAACGTGTGAAGAATAACAATCATTCTGATGAGAAGTGTGATGTTCCTGCTCATGATGCTTTAAGTGTGCCTACTTACATTTTGAATTCTTGTACTACTACTCAATGTAATCATCTTTCAAATATAGACATCATATATAGGAAGAATAAGTGTTTACACAAATCCACTATGCAAAATTCTATTCTAATAGACATGAACCAATTTTATGTTTCAGCTTTTTGAATGTCTCTTACTTGTGATATGAATGTGTGGTGGCATAACAAACTTGGACATGTACCCTTTGTAAAAATGAGGTAAATAAGATCAATACCAATAACTTTCCCAGTAAACAATCTTTTTTATGCAATATTTATCCAATGGCAAGACAACCAAGGTTGCCATTTCACCACAGTACCAATATCTCCACCAAAATATTCCAACTACTACATGCTGATCTTTCGGGTCCCTATCATACAATAACTCATGACAATCACAAATATTTCATTACCTTAGTTGATGACCACATCAAATGTACTTGGGCTCAACTACTATCATGTACGAGTAATACCCTAGCAGTAATCAAGACTTTTATACCAATGATTGAAAATCAGTTTGCACCAAAATAAAGTCCATAAGAACTGATAATAGAATTGAGTTCATTAACACAAAAACACCATCCTTTCTTAAATCCAAAGGGATTATTCATGAGAGAACCTGTCCCAAACACCATAACAAAATGGTGTGGTGGAAAAAAAGCATAAATATTTATTAGAAACTGCCAGAGCACTTCTTTTTCAATCCAAACTACCACTCAAATATTAGGAAGAGTGCATTCTATGTGCCACATATTTCATCAATAAACTCCCTACTTCCCACATCAAAGGAAAATCTCCTTATGAGTTGTTATATAGTTTCAAACCACCCTACTCCCATATGAGATCATTTGGATGTTTGTGCTACTCTACTATCCCAAAGTGTCAAAGAGATAAATTCCAAGCTAGGACCACACCTCATATTCTTATAGGGTACCCATTTGGATCAAAGGGATACAAGGTTCTCAGTCTGACCACAAGAAAAATACAATTTATAGAGATATAGTTTTTAAAGAAAATATATTTCCTTTTGTTGTTGTCTCTATTGTATCTTCTTTTCCTTCTGTTTTAAACTCAGTGCCTTTCATTGATTCTATTAATACTGAAATTAGTTCACATAATGTAGCACATGTTGATAATAATGTACTTGATGCTAGAAACATACCCCATTCAGTTTACTTGCCATCTGCCCCAGTTGACTTCCCATCTGCTCCTTCTTCACCTTCCCCCCAACAACCTTCTATTGTTTCTCCTAATGGTGAGTCAACTGTAGTTCCTACCAGACCTCATAGATCACATAGATTACTTGCTTACCTTCATGACTACATTTTGCTCAAAACAATAACCAAACCTGAAAATATTTATCCAAATACTAATATTTCCCTAAATGCTGCTTTTTTAAAACATCATTATATACCACCTGAGATTCTGGAACTTGAGAGTCAAACTCTTGTTAGAAGCATTAGCAATGATGATGAACCTTCTTCATATGAAGAAGTTTCTATGAATCCTACCTGGTAGTTAGCCATGACACAGGACTTGGGACTTGGTAAATTTGTCAAATTGTAAAAGGCAAATAGGTTGCAAGTGGGTGTATAATGTGAAACACAAGGCTGATGGGACCATTGAAAGGTTCAAAGCAAGACTTGTAGTGAAAAGATACACTCAACAAGCTGGAATTGATTACACTAAGACTTTATCACGAGTGATTAAGATTACAATTGTGAGAGCTTTATTGGCTACAATTGTAAAAAAGGGCTGCAACATTTATCAGCTTGATGTTAATAATGCCTTCCTTTAAGGAGAGTTACCTGAGGCAGTGTATACGGAAATTCCCCCACGCTTGGCAGTGGACAGGTCAGGATTAGTCTGCAAATTGAACAAGTCATTATATGGGTTGAAGCAAGCTAGTCGATAGTGGTATGCTAAGCTAGCAAAGGTCCTATATTCTAGAGGCTACACTCACTCAATGAATTATTATTCACTTTTCCACAGGAAGACTGCAAATTCCACTGTTTTTGTAGTTGTTTATGTAGATGATGTTCATTTGACTAGTACAAATATGGTTGAAATAAAGGAACTTAAGGCCTTCTTGCATGACAAGTTCAAAATTAAAGATTTGGAAAGATTGCACTACTTTCTTGTAATGGAGGTACTTTACAAAGAGGATGGTCTCATTATTTCCCAAAGGAGGTTTGTCCTTGATCTACTAAAGAACTATATTTCCAGCATTAGCAACTGCAATTCTCCCTTAGATCCTACAATAAAGCTCCAAGATAAGGAAGGGCCTCCACTTTCACATCCTGCATTTTACAGAAAGCTTGTTGGAAAATTGAATTTCCTAACTAACACTAGGATGGATATATCCTATAGTGTGCAACATCTTAGTCAATTCATGCAATACCCCAGCGAACCTCACTTGAAAACAACATTTCATATCCTGAGGTATCTCAAAACAGATCCTACTCTACGGATCTTCATGTCACATGATCAATCTTATAATGTCAGAGCTTATTGTGATTCTGACTGGTTGCTTGCCATGATTTGAGGAAGTCAGTAAGTGGTTACATTGTACTGCTAGGTAACAGTCCTTTGAGTTGGAAATCAAAGAAACAAGAGACCATATCACTTTCTTCAGGTGAGGCAGAGTATAGGGCTTTAAGAAAGATTGTAGGTGAATTGGTTTGGCTCAACAGATTATTAGAGGAACTAACAGTACCAATACCAACTCCTTTTGATGTCTATTGTGATAGTCAATCAGCCCTCCACATTGCTAGAAACCCTGTATTTCACGAAAGAACAAAGCATATTGAAGTTGACTCACTTTGTGAGAAATCTTCTACAAGCAGGCCTTATCTCATTGCACCACATAGGCTCTGACAATCAACTAGCAGACATCTTGACAAAGACACTGAATGGGATTAAACATTCTGCAGCACTCCACAAGTTGTCAGTGTTCTCCATACCTTCAACTTGAGGGGGGGTGTTGAGATTAGATTAGTTAACTTAATCTTGTTATTAGTTAGCTAGGATTAGTTGGTTATTTTTGTTAGTAACTGAAGATTCTAGAAGTTGAATCCAGCTGTAAAGTAGTTGTTAGTTAGTTACTTCTCATTGTATAAATACATACACTTGTGCAGTAGTAAGATGATGAATTTTTCCCCAAATGACACCTCTTCTTTTCTCATCCTTATGGATTGGGAACACAGTTCAGTATATTGTTTTATGTGTTAATCTCAACACTAATGGTAAGCAATCAGACTATACCAAAATTAAATAAGTACCAAAATTATCATATGATTTAAGATAAGCTATATGAAAAATCCCTAAAGTCAAGGAAATTATAACCAATTAAATCCAAACCGACCATAACAATGTTAATTCTAAAGTTATGGCATAATAGATAGAAACGAGAAAACTAATTATTCAGATCAAAAACTTACCATAAGTTAAAAACTAATAATGACATAATTCATGAAGTAATTGAATTGATTTTAGGCGAAAGATAAGTCATAATTTTTATATTAAGTAATAATGCTCAATAAGAAAAGAAAATGATCAATTACCAAAACAAAATGGTATATACTTGAGCATCAAATTGTCTAGAACATCAAGCTAATTAGATATCCAAAGATTCAAGGCTATCACGCTGAGTAGTAATGTAAAATTATGGGGATTAACATGTGAAAAAGAGAAAATATATCATGAATTTAATACGACTGAAAGTAATTTTGAAACCATGAGTCTCAAATCATGAATGGGTAAAATTAAAACAGATCAGATCTAAAGAGGATGCGATTAACAATGCTCTGGGCAAATCTTTGATTTACCAAATACCTGGATAATGGAGCCTTTCAACAGTAATCGGATAAGAACCTCTGGCTCTCCGATTCGTCTGTTATTACTTCTTTAGGCATCTTCTTGTTGTTTTCCGTTCACCTCGCCGAAATAGAGAACTTTCGCTGTCGCCGGTTCAGCTTTGCGAGGGGAGGTGCGGTAGTCACACCGAGGAGAGAGCAAGGGTTCGCTGATGGCTGCCTCGAGGTGGCGGCACAGTAGTGACTGGAAGAGGTTAATATTAAAAAAGTTTCAATAAATAAGTAGTTAATTTAACTTCAACAACTAATAAATAAAATAATAATAATAATTATAGTAATTTTTGTAAATTGTGAATATTGAAATATATAATTATTTAGATAAAATTAACTATAATTCTAAACCTGTAAAGAAAAATAATTTAAAACACAAATATTTAATCAAAAAGCAATTCAAAAGGATTATACATAGGTCAAAATTGTGGGTAAACAAAAGTGATGTATCGATATTCATCTAACCCATTGTTCTTTATTGTTACATATGATTCCCAATCCAAGTCAGGCACCACTAAAAGACAACCTGCTAAGTATGGATAGTCCTATTATTGTTATACTAATTGAATCCTATTTGGATTATACTACAGTAGTATTAGAGACATCCAATAGTGTATATACACATCCTTGTATAGAAGTAAAATAAGCCACACAATATTAATAATTGAATTATATCTTTCGTGGCTTTATATGGTATCAGACGCCATGACAGGAGCCAATTCCTCCATCTCTTCCGCTTCTTCTTCATCCACAACTCTTAGTCATGCTCACCACTTTATCTCCATTAAACTTACCTCGAAAACTACCTTTTTTGGCGCACACAACTATTGCCTTTCCTTCGTGGTCAAAATCTTCATGGTTACATTGACGGGTCTACTCCGTGCCCAACGTCAATTATCAGCAACACTTTTGGTGCTAAGACAAACCCAGATTACTCACGATAGATACGACAAGATCAGTAATCCTTAGTCTTCTTATCTTATCCCTCTCCGAAAAAACACTTCCAATAATCATTGGAATGAATACATCAAAGGAGGTCTGTGACGCACTTGCAGCTACTCTATCTTCTCCATCTAATACACGGTTCCCAATCTCTATATGCAACTACAGAACTTAAAACAAGATGATCTCTCTATCACGCAATACTTACACAAGGTCAAACTCATCTCGGATGAACTTTCTGCTGCTGGACGACCATTTATTCTTGCAGACCCAAATAAATATATCTTTAAAGGGTTGCGATCAGAATTTAAAGACATTATTACTACCTTATCAGCCCATCCCGAGCCAGTAACTTTTGCAGAACTTCATAGTTTATTACTAATCACGATTTCATTAATGGCTCCTCGTTCTCATCCCTCTCTTTATCATCTTCTACCCCTTCGGAATCCATTAACCAACTAGCAGCCCACCTTAGCGATAAAAGTACTCCAACTGACCGTAATGTCAACCCCAATTCCAATCGAGGTAGAGGTCGTTCATATCACGGTTATGGTGGACGTTCCCATCAACGAACTTTCTCCAATAACAATCAGTAATGGAACTCCTATTTATTCCCATCCTAGATGCCAAATTTGCAATGGCGGCAATCATTTTGCCAACACTTGTTAGCAACACTACAACAACTCACCCTATCTTACTGCATACTTAGCTCATTCATTCCCCCCACCCATCAACAATCAATGGTTTCCAGATACAGGCGCTACTCATCACATCACCCGGATCTCACTAATATTCATCAAGTTGAGGAGTACAAGGGACCAGATCAAGTTCATGTCGGCAATGGTCATGGCCTTCCCATTCAGCACACTAGTAGATCTCTTCTTACCTCTCCCTCTCGCTCTTTTTCCCTTCAGAATATTTTACATGTTCCCACTATTACAAAATAACTTCTTTCTGTTCAGCTTTTTGCTATAGACAATAATGTTTTTTTTTAATTTTACCTATATCACTTTCTTGTTAAGGATCAGGATACCAAGAAGCCTCTTCTTTCCGATCAGAGTAATGGTGGTCTCTACACTCTCAATTCATCTTCTCCAGTGGACTCTTCCTTTGTGTCAGCTCATTATTCCATCAAGGCATCTCCTTCATGTTGGCATCTTTGTCTCAATCATCCACATCAACGAATTCTTCAACAAATAGTTAGGAAAAATAATTTGCCTTGTACTAGTTCTAGATTTAATAATGTATGCAGTGTTTGTCATTTGGGCAAGTCACACAAATTATCTCTTCTTTTGAGTCTCAATAAAAGTTCTTCAATTTTACAATTATTATATGTCGATGTTTGGGGTCTAGCTCCACTTCTTTCCTCACAAGGCCATAAATATTTTTTAGTTTTTGTTGACGACTTTACAAGTTATACTTGGGGATTTCCCATTTCGAACACGTCCGATAACTTAGCCTTGTTTCAAAAATTCAGAACTCTTGTTGAGAGACAATTCAACACTAAAATTAAATCTATACAATCTTATTGGGGAGGGGAATTTCATTCCATGTAACCTATTTTATCGAATCTTGGTAACTCACATCGTATATCATGTCCACATACCCATGAACAACAAGGTAAGGTTGAACGGAAACATCGACATATTGTCGAAACTGGACTTAGTCTTCTTGCTCATAGTTCTACTCCTGCTCGCTATAGGCATTTTGCATTCGAATTAGCAGTTTAGCTAATTAATCGACTCCCTTCATCTACAACTAATGGTCTTTTTCCATATGAACTCGTCCATCACTCCATACCTGACTATGGTTTTCTGAAAGCTTTCAGTTGCTAATGTTATCTGTAATTACGCCCCTACAATAAGCAGAAGTTTGATTTTCGAAGCAAGCCTTGTGTCTTTCTAGGATATAGTACCAGCCACTTGGGTTATAAATGCCTTGATCGCTCCAGTACGAGTTTATATTGCCCGACACATCAAATTTGATGAGAGCGAATTCTCATTTGCCGAACCTTATATCTTTGGCCCTCCCCCAGCCCAACCAACTTCATCACACCCTTGGGTTTCTCTCCCTGTTGCTATTCCTCCAAATTCTAGTCCTCCACAACAGCCCACACCTTCTAGTTTATTTCCATCCGCACCTCGTGACACTCCTCATTCTTCGTCATCACATTGTAGTACTAGTCACGGTCCCCACCAGACAACTGTACCCATAACCTCTCCTAGTGAGCCTTGCCCTTCATCGTCGACCTTGTCCCTGCTTACATCACTTCCAGTGGCCGACTTCTTTAATTCCACTCTTGTTCCTAATTCGTCTCTACCACCCAAGCCACAAATATCAAGAACTCATCACATGAAGCTTCGCAATATGAAGCCTTCCATTAATTTAACTTCCGCCACTGCACCATCCCCGCCAACAATTGAGCTAACTTATTTCACTGAAGCAAATAAATACAAAGAACGGAGAGCAGCCATGATATCCGAAATGGATGCTTTGCTCCACAATGATACATGGTCCTTGGTCCCTTATGATCCATCAATGAATGTTCTGGGGTGCAAATGTGTGTTTCGTATTAAAAGAATTTCCACTGGTGCTATTGATCGTTATAAAGCTTGCCTCGTCGCCAAAGGATTTCATTAAATGGAAGGCCATGACTACTCAAAAACTTTCAGTCAGTCATCAAACCAGCTACAATTCGCATTGTCCTTTCCATGGCAGCAACACATCATTGGTCTTTACACCAATTGAATGTCCAAAATGCTTTCTTGCACGGGGAGCTTCAAGAGAAATTTTTCATGTCTCAACCATTAGTTTTTACTCATGCTCTCTATCCTAACCACGTATGTCACGTAAAGAATTCTCTCTACGACCTCAAACAAGCACTCAAGGCCTGGTATATGCGACTTCTTCATTTTCTCAAGCATATGGGATTTGCTGCCTCCAAATCAGACACTTCTTTGTTTATTTACAGAGAAAATGATGTAACAATATATATCTTGGTCTATGTAGATGATATAATAATTACAGGGAGTCACACCTCATTTTTGGATTTCATTATTTCTAAGCTCGGGTCCGAATTTTCTATACATGATTTGGTTCCATTAAACTACTTCCTTGGTGTTCAAGTTTCTCCAGGGCCAGATAGTATTTTCCTCTCTCAACACCAATACATCAGCAATCTTCTTTCCAAGGCTGGCATGGAACAGTGCAAACCTTTAGTAACCCCTATGGCAGTGAATACAAAGCTTCATAGATAGGACAACCCATTATTTTCTAATGCAACTAAGTATTGCCATGTTGTCGGTGCATTATAATATGTCACTCTCACTCTCCCGAACCTTGCATTTGTGGCTAATAAAGTATGCCAATTCATGCACAATCCCATGGAAAATCACTGGGCTGCTGTTAATCGGATACTACGCTACTTACAACACACTCAATATCATCGTATTCACATTCCTTGCTCATCTAATTTGCTACTTCAGGCTTTTACTGATTCAGATTGGGCAGGCTGCATAGATGATCGCAAAACCACAGGTGGTTATGCAATCTATTTAGATGCTGCTCTTGTCTCTTGGTTCTTGGTCCTTGAAGAAACAACGCCTGTCTCTAGGTCCTCCACTGAATCTGAATGCAAAGCTCTTGCCAATGCAGTTGCTGAATTAACTTGGATCCAATCTCTCTTGTCTGAGTTAGGCGTGTGGCATCACCTTGTTTGTCTTGAATATCTAGTCTCTGTGACACATGTTATGGATTTTAATTTCAAGATAGAATGGACCTTGAATTGGAACTCAATAAAATGAACATAATCATTTGTAAAGCTCAAGTTATTCATTTAATCCAAATGCACATAAGTTTAATTCAAATTTCATATGAATTTAATTATAATACAATTTAAGTGTCTACGTAAATAGAAAAAACAAAAATAGAAGGTAATTTGGACTTTACAATTAATCTACTAAAATTATAAATTATTAATTTGTTTACCCAAATACTAAAAGATACCACGTTCGATTCTCATATTTTGTTTCCTCTTCCAATCTCTTTGCATCTTGTTCTTGGTAATGATTAACTCGAGGATTGTTTTTTACATTATAAAAGTAAATGTAAACAGGGGCGGACCCAGTAAGCAAGACGCGCGTGCTTGAGCACCCATTGCTTTCCGAAATTTTTTGTATATATATATAGAAAATATGATACATATGTTATTATAATTTAAAGGGCAACTTTCACATATAGCAAACAAAAAATTCATATTTGTATGCTATAGCAAAGTTTGCATAATTGTGCTCCATAGCAAACATAAAACTGTATAATTCGCTATACATATACAATTGTATAATTCGCTGGCCTATTTCGCTGCAATTGTATAATTCGCTATCCTATTTCACTGCAATTGTATAATGCACATTTGTATAATTCGCTGCCTATTTCGCTGCAATATTTTTATAAATTTGCTTTGCATACAATCGAATCGAATTAAAATGTATGTATATTGCATAATTATAAGTGTATAGCGAGAAGATATATGTTTTTCTCTCGCTTTATACAAAAACAGAAACACAATATATACACTTCTGTTGTATAAAGCTAGAGAAAATTGTATTTTACTGCAATTGTATAATTCGCAATTGTATAATTCGTTGGCCTTTTTCTCTGCAATATTTGTATAAAATTTGCATTTGTCTACAATTGAATTGAAGTAAAATATTTGTAAATTGTATAATTAAGTGTATAACACGAAGATATATGTTTTTGCATTTGTATATACAATTTTCTCTCGCTTTATACAAAATAGAAACAGAATTTATACACTTCTGTGTATAAAGCGGGAGAGGCGAGCAGAGGGAGAGTGGCGAGCGAGATTTTTGGGAGAGAGACGTCTGGCAAACTTTGGCTAACGTTTGTTATGGAAAACAATTAAATCAAACCCTAGCTACTCCATTTATTTTAGGTTATTAGTTTGCTATTATATACAATTTTCCCTAATTTAAATGAGCACCCATAGAACAAAAGCAGCTGTGGGTGAGTTGGTTTAAACCTCTGCAATAATAGGCGTGTGAAGCCACTGGCGAGGGTTCGAATCCTGCTACTAGCATTTCTTTTTTTAAATTTTTTCCAGCGAATTTTACACCTGAAAGTGAGCACCCACAATCTTTAAATCTTGGATTCGCCACTGAATGTAAATAGTTTAATTTATTTTTGTAATTGATTTAAGATTAAGGTGGTTTATTGTCTCATCAAAATATAAAAAGGTTTTGTTTTCCAAATCCAAAACATTAAAAGGGTTAAAATGTATTTTCTGTAATTAAATCAATTGAATGATTTTATAAGAGAAAAAATTTAAGTTGAATAATCTTATAAATACAAAACAATATTAAATGATTTTACTACAAAATTTTTATAATTAAATAACTTTTTGGAATATTTACGCTGTATCTTAAGCTACTTTAATCTGAGTGTATTATGAGGGAGAATAGGAAGAAATTTTATGACTTGACAGTCATATAGAAAGTTTAATTAATCTGGTCCTAAACTAAACACATGATTAGTTCGTACGTAATCCCTAATTTCATTGAACCAAACAATTAATGGTCCATACTCATAATCAAAAGATATATATTAATATACATGTATTAATAATCCTTTTGAATTGCAATATGCACTTTTCCTATTGCCTTAATAGCAAATGACCCCTTATTTAGATAAGGACCCTTTCTATTACATATAATATATACGACCAGTCCAAATGTCCAATGAAAATCCCTATAATCGCCAAAAATATTCTTAAACTATTTAAATCTAAATTATGAATAATAATTTTAACTTTAGGATACCTAACTTTCAGTTAGCTGTAATAATTTTGAAAAGAAAACAGTAAAATAAATACTCCCTCCGTTTCAAAAAGAATGACCCTATTTCCTTTTTAATTTGTTTCGAAAAGAATGACCCCTTTTCTTTTTTGGCAGCACTTTAACTTTAACTTTCCACGTTGCATGTTTAAGACCACAAGATTATAGGGTATTTTGGTACATTTGACGCAGCTTTAAATTAGAACCACAAGATTAAAAAATCTTCTTTCTTTAGTTAAACTCCGTTCCAAGTCAAACTAGGTCAATCTTTTTGAAACAGAGAGAGTATTTGAGAATAGTCCAAGCTCTCGACTATGAAAATTTTCTTTTTCATTTTGGTGTTGAATTTTGGAAATATGTTATTTTGAGATCTAATTCGAAGTTAAATTTCAAAATTTTCATGAATTTGAATTATAACAAAAAATTGTATCCATTAAAAATTACTCACAAAAGCTTTTAAACTACTTCAATATTTGTTTGGCTTATGGAATAATGCATTAAAACAATATGCAAATGAAGAATAGTAACGGCAGATTCGTTATGTAAAAAAAAAAAAGTACAAAATTTCATCAAATTGTCCGTCGTTGGATACATAACCAAACTTTGTTACATTAACATATTTTCACATATTAGGTAAAGGATAAAAGCAAACACTCCTTACTTTGTTTTCCCTAATAATGGACTATAGTACATTCAAATTGCTAGCATAAGGCCGGGAAGTGAGCGTTTCGCGAGGTCTCGTGGGTGGCTCTGCCACAATGTGGTGGAGTGCACCCAACCCATAGGCCTCAACTCAGTCACAGTTAGCCAAGTATTGAAATACTCCCTAAATTGAGTAATAACACCATCTTTAAATGTCCAAACATGTACCCAATAAGCTTTTGCACCTTCCCATCCTTCAACGATAACTCGATGATCATCGATAGCATCTACACTTCTTGGCTCAAACTTGAATGAATTATTATTATTATTAGATACTTCTCCAGTGAGCAATTTCATCATATAGTGACAATTCTGTGGTCCATGAAACCACCATTCTAAGTCATCAACAATAATACCGGTAACTTTTTTAGTGTCACCACATGTACATGATAATGCCTTGTAAAGACTTTTCACTATGGACTTATTATTGTTTTCTATTTCTAAATTCATGTTTGGTTTGGAATCTATGTAAATGGAAGGAGCCATTTATTAAAAGGAAATAGGAAGGGAAAAGATATATATGTATGTATTCACAAACTTTGGGAACTCAAAAAGTCTAGTGGAGATACTATAGTTTGGCTAAAGGAAGATCCTTATATAGAAGAAACTATTTGAGTATATTTAGTGTCTATAGCAAGGTTGGTGGTCACTCACTTTCAAATTAAATGACAATAGGGACATGAACATACCAAATAAATTCATTTAATCATGCAATTGGACTATAGGAAAAGGTTCGGTGGCATTATATGGTTTTGATATCGCCAAGTTGTTTATAAACTAAATGATATGTTGAATGTTATTACTAATGAATCAAAACTTTAAAACTAATTAGTTGTTTCTAATTAAAAAAAAGGAATAACACATTTTGTATATCAACAAGTAGCTAGACTACATATTTTGCAAAGGAGTTTAACACATATATACATTCTTTTTTTTTTAAAAAAAAAAAGTATTAGATTATTTGAAAGATATTTACGAGTAAAACGTCAATAAAGTGAGATTTGTATTAAAAATAAGACAATTTATCTATTATAACAGGTAAAATATAGCTTTTATTATTAAAAATCGCATCATGGGGGCATCGATGAATATTAGTTGTTTAATGAGTTTAACTTCCATGCATAAACACTTTATAGGGCAAAATAATTTACGTGATAAGATAATACAAAAGAGAACACTAGATAATGGTAACGATCTGATCCATAGTTACTAAAGGACATCTTATGTGGAGTCCCAAAGTTATGGAAATGCGGTGCAACAATTTAAATTTTGAGCACCCAATGATTTTGGCTCAATTTGATTTTTACACATGTATAGGGTCAAGAATTAAATTGTATTTACATATTCCACGCATTTTCAAAAGAATAAAATAGATGTAGATTGCTTCAAAAATTCTCCAAATGCATCCAGGGCAAGGGAAAATGAGGGTGAAGGATTACTCACATTACTTAATATGGTAGAATGTGGCTATAATATCCCCCAAATCTTGTAACCTCTAACTCATTATTCACCTATTATTCTATCTTATTATGGTTGTAACCTATGCAATTTTTGGGCAATTCGTTTGCCCAATTTACCATCCATTATTTTTCCATTCATACAAGGACGATTTCTTATTTATAAATAGTGTAGTTATTTTGTTGGAAGATGAGATAGAGTTTTAGTCAAATATGAGAAGTGTTGTATTGTGTATATAATGAGTTTAGTGTAGTGAAAGAGAGAGTTGAGACAAGGAATAATTTTTTAAGTCTTCAACTATATTCACTATATAAAACAGAGTAATTATATGTTGAAGAAGGTCAGCTTTCGACTTTTCAACTAATACGAAGTTGTTTGAGTTGTACATGTTGTTGGGCTGTTGTATCCTGGAGGAGACAAGTCAAGAGTGATATGATTGAATCGGTGAAGATTATGCCGCAATTAATGAGATTGAATCTCATTAAAAAGAGCGAGATATCCGCGCGTCAGACTATTATTCATTTTTGTCATTATGTTTTCAACTGTAATATTTTATTATTTGTGGTATATTACCCCCACAATTAGCAATATGGAATAATATAAAACAATATATATAGATAAAAAATATGAGAGAGAATGTTTTCATATTTCTTTCTTCTGTATTTTTTAATTTTCTTTTATAGAATAATCTATTGAAGAAGAAGAAACCTGACGATTGGAACATGTTAAAGGAATAGGTCCAACACAATTGACTGACCTATCTGCAGCAAGTGTTGATGAGGAAGGAAGCTGACATTGGAACAGGTCCAACGAAGCTGACCGACGAGTTTACATCACAGGTGTAGAGTTAGAGTCGCATTAGGATTAGACTACCTATGTTAAAATTAGGATTATATTTTGACTAGAATTATATTATAATTAGAATTATATTACGACTAGGATTAGATTACTAATAGAATTATAGTATAATTAGGATTTAGATTATATAATTGCATTATTATTATTATAGAAGTAATAGCTATTGTAGTAGGACTCTAAGTCTACATGGTATGAGATCTTAAAACTTTTCCGCACTCTGAGTATTGATTAAAAAAAACAAAAAAAGCTAGACGTTGCAATGAAAACTTCTACCAAAAATGTGTTGACCTCCTTACTTCATCAACTCATTGTCGCTTACTCCATTAAACTTAAGCCAGCAAACTACTCATAATAAGGACACACATATCCGAATTGATTCATATCTCAGATAATGAACCAAGTAAACAAAGTTGTTCCACTGGAAATATTATAGCGGCTTAAAAGGATGCAAAAGATAGTGGCACCATTTATGATTGGAAGGAGAAAAATGTGTTTCTAAATAGTTGGATCTCAAGTACCTTGACCGAAGAAAGCATGCATCTAACTCTGGGTTGCTCAACTGCCAAGGAGATGTGGAAAATCTTTTTTTTTTAAAAACATATATTCAAGCAACAAAAGCAATTCATGTTGCTAGAGTTTTAGGTAATGCACTATATCCCACCATTAATCAATTTGTTAATGCCCTCACAGACTTTGATATAAGGAAAGAGGAAGAAAAAGTGTCATAACAAGACCATAACATGGTATTATCTGCCCAAAAAGGTTGGGGAAGAGAAAACAACAACATCAACATACCGAAGCATTGACAAAATAATTTTTTGCTGGGTATTCAAAGTTTTTTTTTGCTAGGTATTCGGCAACAACATCAATATACCGAAGCATTGACAAACCAATTTTTTGCTAGGTATTCAAAAAAAAATTTGCTGAATATTCAAGCAATCTAGGAGTAACTGTTCCTCTACTCACTAGCTTGAGGGGAAGTGTTGAAAAAGAAGGAAACTGACGATTGAAACAGGTCCAACGCAGTTGACTGACCTATCTGCAGCAAGTGTTGATGAGAAAGGAAGTTGATGATTGGTACATGTCAAAGGAACAGGTTCAACGAAGCTGATCGACGAGGTTACATCACTGGTGTAGAATTAGAATCGCATTAAAATTAGACTACCTATGTTAATTAGGATTATATTTGAACTAGAATTATATTATGATTAAAATTATGTTACTACTAGGATTAGATTACTATTAGAATTATAGTACAATTAGGATTTAAATTATTTATAATTGCACTAATATTATTATAGTAGTAATAGGTATTGTAGTAAGACTCTAAGTATAATTAACTTATGATTCTACAATTCTCTTCTATATAAGAAGTTTGTAACTCAACATTATAATCATCAATATATCAATATTGATCAATACCATCAATACTATCAATAAATCAATACAATCCTTGATTTCTCTAACTAAGATGTCTACATGAATTTCTACATAATTTTTGCTTATTTCCAGTATAAAATGTCTTCACAAGTTACAATGATTTAAAAACCTCATTCATTTAGTACATGAACTTAATAAAAAAGAAAAAACGGCAAAAACATCTACATAAATGTATCACAACAAACTTATAAAAAAGCTCTTTATTTATTGAGCTCAAATGAAAACAGAATAGTGACCGAAATTTGAAAATATGAAATCTTAAGTGGTTGGCAAAATAGACAAAACTATGGATTTATTCTTGGTGAAATTAATCAATTAATTAATAATTTCTAGGACAAACGATGAGCTTGTAGTTTGTAACAAGGACTAAGTAAACTCAAAAAATATTTCAAAATAATGTGCATGGTAAAATGGAAGCTAGTGTCTGTCCTTTACTTCAATTTTTACTAATATTATAATTTAAATAATCATCACTTATAATATTTGTAAAATCATTTTTTCCTCTAGGATTCTCACACTCCAATTTAATATTTATACTTTTATATATGTCTAACAAGTGAAAGCCAGCAAATTATCCCATTTTCTAGTTTCATCTTCCTTAGTTTCAATCTGTCCTCCTCTATGTAGTCTCATTTTGTATTATTATGTTTGACAAGAAATAGTGTTCGATGAGAATGAGCAAAGTTATTTTTGTTCTGATAAATAATTCTGTATTCTTAAATAGTTTGGATTAAAAAAGAGATTTATTTGATAAGGAGTGTTTTACCCCAAAATGAAATCGTCAAGTACAAATTCAAACTAGTAGAAATTTTTTATGAGTTTTAAATATCAAAAGAGAAACTAAAAAGAGAATCTAAAACTTCTGACGTTAAATATGTCATAATATTTTTATGATTCAAAAGGTCATCATTTAGGATAAAGTTAAATTACTTCCTTAAAAGGGGAAAGTCAAGGCCAAAAATGTTATCAAGAAACAGAATACTATACAACACTATCAGCCAAGGCCAACATAAAACAGGAGACTTTGTTACAAGAATGAGGCTTTGTGCCATGAATTAATTAATTTTAGTGCTCAACATAGAGTTGATATTTGTGATGTTGTTACTCGATTAATCCATTACATCTTTTCTTCTTTTTTAATTTATATAAGTTGTTAAAAATAAATAATTTTTTTGTGCAATGAATTATTTTTATTGGCAGGTCGATGAGGATATTCGTTGCAATCTTTGATTTTTTTGACCTTGTACGTGATTGAGAAAGAAAGACTGGAACAATCAACTATGTTATTGGCAGAAAATAATTTAATTATATTATTATTATATTTTTAAATCCTAACAAATATAATCCTCCCTTTATTAAAAAAGAATTATCTGCTTTTCCTTTAAGTTTGTTTTAAAAGAATGACTTTTTTCCTTTTTCCGCAATATGGTAGTTTCAGCTTTGCATGTGGCATGTTTAAGACTCCAAAATCTAAAAGTATTTTGGTATACTTGATATACTTTAATCTAGAATCACAAAATGAGAAGATTTTCTTTACTTTCTTAAACTTCGTATCAAATCAAACTATACCATTCTTTTTAAAATTAAGGGAGTTGTAACTTGTTAATTTTTCTATTCCATGTAAATAATTGAAAAACAAGATTTTTTTTATGATTTTGCAAGAAACTAAAAAGATTAAAGTGCAAATTACTCAAAAATGATTGAATAGGTCATAAGGGTGCAAATAACAAATTACTCGAAATATCTTGATGTCCCTTCTAGCTCAAAATATTAAAATTCTAGAAAACATTAAATTACTAAAAGTTTAACACATTGATTTAAATTTTGGGAATAAACGAGGTATCTATGACACTAAACTAAGTGTAGTAACCTAAGAATTTTAATTAGGAATATTACTTATTGCTGCTAAACATACACAGCATGGCAAGACGTTAAAATGTCACAACCGTGCTAGTTGTCAAAATATGTCATTTTCACAAAATCCATCAAGCTCGTTTCATATATGCCAGTCTAGCATATTGTTTGACTCATGATTTTGGACTTATTCTTACCAATTTAATTTTATCGTAAAGGCAATTCTAACTAATAACATCGATATATCTTTAAGTAAATCAAAAAAATGTTTCCATAGATTACTTGACTCTTTTTTTTATATATAAAATATTTTCATTCTTATATATAAGAAGAAATTTCTATTTCATCAATATATAGAAAATTTGAAAAATATTATTTCTTTTGTTCATTTCGTAAGTGATCAAATATCATTTTAATTCTTTCCGATGAACCACGACCAAAACATGATTGTCGATACATGGATTTTATTTCACTGATAGTAATATTCATTAAATTCTATCACATCGATTTTAATTATGTTGAGTTGCCAGTTGGATCCAACCAAGTGATGCACTCGTGTGCATAGATCAGGACATTCTTATGAATTGAGCCCACATATCAATTTCTTCCTAAAAAAGAGAGTGTTTCGATATTTACTATTAATATGTTCGGTTTAATATTTAGTATGTCAAATTTAAGATCATAATTTTTTTTAAAAAAAATTATAACATATTTTAATTAAATATCATAAGCTTCAATAATTTTTTCTTATTTTTTAAATTTTGTGTTCGATCAAACTAAAAAATTTAAATTAAAACGGCGAGAGTACTATCAAGGTTTTGAATTGAATGAGATGTGCAATGAACTAAAGCCTCCCTCATTCATGAATGGGACTTCACAGCACAAAATGATGGTCAACACTGAATAGGCCTTGATGACCCATCACTATTTTCTGTAAGAGTATTTGAAGGACCACCTTTATTAAAATGGGACATGTATTTAATTATCTTAATGCATGCATGTGTGTATTCATATTTTTCTTAGTTGTTTGTTATCCACCAAAAATTGATTGTGTGGGATGTGTTGTTATATATGCACAGTTCTTTAATCATTTAAGTTTGATCAATATTCATCATATGAGATACGCCAATAATCTATATTCATAGTAAATTTCCATGATTTTAGTGAAATTCATTATCCAGAAACTAAATTTAAAAGAAAATTGTAACATATTAGTAATAATGAGACTAAGAAATTGATGGACACCCTTCATATATTATTGATTGGTTGGTGTTGTGAAATACTCTATATGGGACATGCTCTCTTAAATGCATCCATTCTCTACCTTATAAAATTAAAAAGAACTAGTCATGACCCAAAAAGAAATTGAAATTTCATCTAACATATGCATGTTGTGAACAAGAAAGGTCTAGTCTTTCCTCATCTATAAATAACCATAGAAAGCTTAAACAAAATCTTAGTTAAGTCCCTTTCAACATTTCCTAACAAATCTAATCAATTATTAAAAGAACAATGGCTCAAGAACAAAGATAAAACTTATGGTTAGGTCAAAAAAACCAAATTATGATTCAACGAAATCAAATGCACTTTGTCACACACGTATATGTGAGAGGGTTGTTATCAAAGATGATTTTAATGCATGTTCTTTGGAGTTTTAAACAAATTTTGCTAATGATTGAGAGGATCAAAATACAAGGCCGAACAACTATCACACTTGGGGTAGGCATATCTATATTGAAATACTAGTATTTCAATGAAATTATCTTCGCAAAATTAATAATTTTATATATTTTCTTTCTTTATATATATATATATATATATATATATA
>NC_028645.1:7530862-7548786 GCF_001406875.1 Solanum pennellii
TATATATATATATATATATATATATATATATATGTATGTGTGTGTATATATATAATAGAACAAAATATTCAAAATGTATATATATGCTATCGGTGAAATAATTGAAATAAGAGATTATATTTTGAAACGATAATCTACAGAAAATATTATTTTTTGTTTAAATTGTGTTTCCTTTTAATTTGCAGGAACACTTTATTCTCCACGTAAACACTAATTTCTTTTAAGAAAATATTGAACTTCTATATTGTATCACTATTATTATATTTGTTCGCAATAATGTTTTACACAACAAATAGATATATTTTGTAAGGACCAACCCAACTCAAAATTTAAGAGGCCATAACCCAACTCAAAATTTAAGAGGTATTGTGCCCATCTTAACTAGGTGGTAAGAACATAATAAAGATAACTTACACAAATCACACTATTTTAGAAGCTAATTATTATTTTTTTTCATAATTTTGCTTTGTTACATAAAATCTCATAAATAATTGGATGGTGATACATAGGAGAGCCTTTGTGAGATATGAAAAATTATTTCTGAAAATTTAAATTAAGCAAATCCTTTAATATAAGACGAAAATTAAGGAATGTATTTATATTTTATTAGTTTCATTTTATTACTTCTTGAACAATAAATTCATTTATATCATTAATAAAAAATGAAAACATGTACACTATGGTTATGCTATTTGATTAATTTCATTTTATTACTTTTTTAAAAAAAATAAAAAATTCATTCATTTGATGTATTTATTATCAATAAATATGACATATCTAACAAACAAAACACTTACACACATATGCGTATAATTGCACAGATACATTTATAGAGTCCGGAGCTTAAAGGGTGAAAAATGTTAACAAAAATTCCAAAACAGTATATGAAATTTCTTTTTAGCCAAAAGGGTAAAATCGCTCACGAAGTAGCGATTTTGTCCGCGGAAAAAGCAAAATTGCTGCTATAGCAGCGATTTGTTAAATTTGAATTTTTTTTAAAAAAAATTAAAACAAAATCGCTCCCAAAATAGCGATTTATCAAAATAAAAATATTTTTTAATAATTTTTATTCATGTGTCGCTGCCTCAGCAGCGCCTTAAAGTGAATTTTTTTTAAATTATTTTTTGCTCTTTTTTTAAAAAAATGGGTTTAAATCAATTTTATTTTTATTTTTTTAAATCAAATCGCTGCCAAGGCAACGATTTTAATTAAATTTTTTTTAAAAATCAAATAAATCAAAAAAAAGATTTAGCGATTTAATTAATTTTTTTAAGAAAAAAAAAGAAGCAAAAAATAATATTAATAAAAATTTAAACTTAAGTCGCTGCTGAGGCAGCGACATATTAAAAAAATTATTAAAAAAATTATTTTGAAAATCGCTCCTTTGGGAGTGATTTTATTTTAAAAAAATTTAAAATCAAATTTCGCAGCGGTTTTGCTTTTTTTGACGGACAAAATTGTTACTTCGTCAGCGATTTTACCATTTTAGTTTTAAAAAAATTTCATATACCGTTTTAGAATTTTTATTAATATTTTTCACCCTTTAAGCTTCAAACTCTACATTTATATGTATTATGAACAAATATTAATCTGTGAGATACATAAGAAAAAATTTGATGGACTTTGATCAGATGGACACAAACACGTTTAAGCATATCATGAATATATACTAATTTGTTATTTCATATGAACAAGTAGATTATGATACATGGGTGCACAAGCACATTCATATGTATTCTAGAAGTATCTAGTGTTAATTTCTTAAATCTATTATATGTATCTAGTATTAATTTCATATATTTAATATTAATTTAATATATTAAGTATGAATTTCATACATTATATCTCAAAACATGTATTTACTATTTAGTACAAAAAAAAAACACATATCTCATATACATACTAATATAATTATGTGAATTTAAATATAGAATGTAATTGAACCATGTATGTTTAGGAACTACGACTCTAAGTGTATCTGATATAACAAGAAAAGATTAAAAATTTCAGAGTTCTTCCTTTTCCTTTTTAGCATCATAAGTTTTTTTTCTCAATACATATAATTTAGGAAAAATTACATAAATTAATACATTTTAAAAAATAATTACAGATTTTAGCGATACTTTTTGTTTATTACCATTTATAGCAATACTGTGATAAATCTGTAATATGTATTAAAATTGTATTATAAATGAATTAAAAGCGATCAAGTGAAAAAAAAATATTGTTGCTATAAATGGTAAATATTTTATTATTATAGCACATTTATGTAAGTTTCCCTATAATTTAACTAAAATATGCATATTTTTAACCAAATACATGAATATCTTTTGTCAAATACATGTACACTTTATCAAATACATAGTTTGACCGTATCTCCTAACAATAGAATTTTTGATGACAATCGTTGTAAAATAGGATCAAGTAACTAATAGATTTGTATAACTTTTGAAATCAAAAGTAAAAAAAATAAAACTCAATGTAGATACATAACCTTAAATAATAGTTGAATGGTTTAAAAAACCTCTAAATATAGTGTTGTTATTTTTAAATTTGATTTTGAGAGCTTTAATGGAGAAATTGTGTTGGAGAGGATGAAGGAAGAGATATACTAGTGGTGAAGGACACGTGGGTGGGAGAAGTGAAGTAGATGTGAGAAAGATAGTTAATTGAAATTGCAACGTTAATTGAGGATATTTAAATGTAGTGATAACTAATCAAGTCTACTTTTAAGGGATTTGTATATATGATTGTATATTCATTAATATATGATTATATGATATGAAATCATTAATTAGTAGTAATATATGTAATTATTTAAAAGTAGCAATATGATTAATATATATATATATATATATATATATATAATGTTTTGTGCCGCACTTGATAACTTATTCACTAATCTTTCAATATTTTGTAAGCTTAAGTAAGCCCTTTATACTAAGATTGCTACGAGAATGAAAGGAAATACTTAAAAGATTTGGGAAGTTTGGAAGAAGACTTGTTTATTAGCTTTGAGAATGATTTACACTTGAGTGATACCTTGCAAATGAATGACACCTCTATTTATACTACTATCTAGGGGCTAAAGTGTTAATTAAAATTAATTTAAAGTCCCTAAGCTATTTACATTTTGGTCCTATCTCTAGAATACTCCATACATTCTAGGATATTCTATGGTTTTCTTGAAATATCTAAGGTATTCTACACTCTTCGTAAGCCTCTCCTCAACTCTAGAATCCTCCACCACTATCCAAATGTAAAAAATTGACTAGGTCAGTTGCGGGACATGACATGCTCCTCCACCCGATGATGTGACGATCGCGGCTCATTAACCCATCTCAAGAAAACTGACCTATACGACACTTACCTCATTAACCCATACTCAGAAATAGGGGTGACAAATAGTGGATTATCGAATTTGGATGGACTGAATATGAATTGAGTTAAAATAGATTGGATCACAACCCACCCATATAAAATAGGATAAATTACTTAAATATACAACTTTATTCTTTTTATAATTTTCATTGTTCCCTACCTTTTTAAAATATCTCCAAAATTCCTTTTTTTCCTTCCAAACCCCACTGTTCTGGATACATTAAGTTTCACATTCAAGCACACGTTTCTTTTCCTAATTTCACTCCCTTAATCCCTCCCTATTTCACTCCCTTTAAAATCTTCCTATTTTCACTCCCTCAATCTTTACTTCCTTCATTTTTTCATTTTCAGATTTATTCTCTCTCCATTAGATTTTTCAAGAACCAAGTAAGTTTTCGTTCAACAATTTTTTCCGAAGAACTACCAGATCTCCTCCCTTTCTACATTTACAAAATGTATAAGGAAAAGGTGAAATTGATGATGTATCCTCATTGCTCCTTGCAACATATCCTTTTCAGGGATCCTCTTTTGCTGATGAAATCATTTTTCATTGTTGACAGTGAAATAAGAAGAAGACAAACAAACTGAAATGTTATACAGTTAAACAAATGGATATATCATACAGTTAAACAACCTTATGCAGATTATTGTCCATGGTACATACAATTTGAACTCGGTTGTTAGTATTTTAATTTTTTGACAATTGACTGAAGTAATTTTATATTGGTTTGAGCATATGTACCTGGTGAGAGCTTCGAGGTGTTCAACTAATACCAAATCAGGTCTTTGACTTTGAAGGAGGGAAATCAATCGGCTCCTCTGTCTCTCTGTAATCTGCAAGAACTCTATTTTAATTTAGTTATTGAAAATTATGTCTTTCTTTCTCTAATTATGACCTTAGATGGTGGTATCAATCTCTGTTGAGATTCAACCCATTGAGAGATAGAGAAGGGAAAGAAATCATGATTTATAATAGCAAGATAAAGTGTACTTAGCAATTGTTGAATACAGATATCTTAATGAAATCGGATAAATATGAATAGCCATGGATGTCGAAGTATCAAATTTTATAGTTAATAATCTTCAAATGTTGGATGGAATTTTCTGAGCTAAGATCGAGGTCCACGAAAATGATTATCGATTGGCATTGCTGTGAATGGAAAATACATCAAGGACTATACAGATCTGGAGTGTGAAGGCTCAAACTCTTGTCTTTGTTCATTTTCGTTTATCTTTTTTCTTTTTGCACTTCTATTGAGTAATGTCTAAGTCGCAACATCAAGGTCTGAGCCAAATTAAGCAAGGGCGACCATGATGAACTAAAATTATTGGGGTCTCCAAATTTGATTGTTGTGGATCTACTGGCCCGAATGCTTGAATGTATTCCACCGCATTTTTTTTTTGTTTTCTATTTGCATTTTTTTTTTGGAAAAAAAAAGAAAAAAATAAATGATGAATTACAAGCTTGAAATTTTTTTGAATTTAAACAAAAAAAAAAGACACAAAAGTTTGTATAGAGCAAAGATAAAAGTGTAGGGGGGATTTCTTGGTCTTTTTTTTTTTGCTTTCAACAGATCAATTGTTGAGTTTTTTTTCTATTTTTTGTAGTTCATCCTTTATAACACATATGATTTCATATTTAATGTATCTAGTTGAGTTTGTTTCTTAAACTAATGTATAATGTCTTCGTTGATTTTCAATGTATCTCGTTTATTTTGATTCTTAAATTAGTCTTTGTTAGTGCTATCACTGGCTTGATACATCATCTTGTTACAATAACTTTTGTTTCATGCAATGTATAATATTCATATTTAAGATGTTGATACATAATTCTAATGTTGTTGAATATTCTATTAGTTTTATCATATTCAATACAAATGTTGTTGATACATAAACACTATCTAATGTATCATCTACATGTATCAAGTTCTTTAATATACCATCAATTGTAGTCAAATTTCAAAAGGCTATTAGCTAGTAACAAATCGGTTGATGTTATATATGTGCGCTCTTTAATATTTGTTCGGTCTTACCCAATTTAGAATGCGATGTACATTTACATTTACCTAATAATAATCTTGATACTAACTCATAGTATTCTATAACTGGAGCACTATGTATAAGATCAAACAATAGGTATATAATACATATTCATTCTTTGGCAAACTACAATTGCATGTATGTGATACTTAATAACTATCACACAATAATGTATAGATCAAAAAATATTTACTTCTTTAATGTATCTAATACGATTACAACACTTAGCAATTTACTAAATATGTTAGGAATAGTAATGTATCATGATTAATATATCCTTTTTCCACAATGTTAACAAGGTATCTCGCCAAGTTGAAATCTACCACAATTACATATTTTCGCTTAAGGCAAACAATGTATTTTCTTCCAAAACCAAACTAACACATAGCGACACAAATTTGTAACCATTTTATAACATGTACTAGATACATTACAATAACCAATGATACAATCATTCAACAAAATCCAAGATGGATATATATTTGTGTATCATCTACACTTGTTTCTCGATCAAAACAAGTAACTTACATATCTTGATTGTTACACTATTTATATGTACCGTATTCATAGTAATAGTTTGAACTCTGATACTTTTATACGAATTTGTGATACACGTACTCGATGTTCAAAACCTATTTGATCTATCTCAATTGCTAATCCATTTATTACATGTATCATATACAATATATTATGATGATACATTATTATACAAATTCCATCCAGATACAAAATAATGACCACATCATAATTCATAGATTCAAAATTACAATACACGTGTGTCGTATACCACTAATATATCATGACTTACATAGTCACACCGAAACGACAAACAAAACAATGACCCTGAGCTTTTTTCTGATATTATCACTACATTCTGTTTCTGTCGAAGAAAAATGTCCAAAAATAATGACCACTGCTTTGTTTTATTTGTTGCAGTACCAAAACATCAACTAACACTTTAGTCTGCACAATATCAAGCAATTAAACTTGAAATTTATTAACTACAATATGGTTCATCACGCTGCATATGCGCTTCACTTAATCAATAACAACCCCAATTTAGAAAGGCTCTGATTGATGGTACGTCTTATTTTATTAAATAGGCTGAATTGATGTTGTTGCATTTGGCAATTAATTATAAGCCATCCTTTCAGTTTCTCTGGTGTAATGATTCTAAGAATGTTGTGGAGCATTTTATTCATCATTTGTAACCCCAAATAATGACATATAAAACTCAAAAGGATGGATATATATAAAATTGGTTCTATTTTCATGTAATGAAATTTATGAAGCATATATTGGCATTGACATCTAATGCAACTGCACTTGAGAAAATATGTGTTGTTAGCAACGTTAGCAACTTTTCATAGTCATTAATTTTTTTAAAATAAGAAATAAATTAACTTTTCAGAAATCAAATTAAATTTTTATAAACGAAAGATGAAAAAAGGGCATAAAAATTTACTAGTTGACAAAAGGATCTTGTTAGCAATGTTAGTAGCAGTCAATGTTGTCCTTGTCCAATCAGATATGTGTGATACATTGAATTCAAATTACTCAACGATTTATTATGCTCAATAATTTCGAATTGATGATTCGAAATTGTGAATCGTTTATCCAATCATCTATAACGGCGAATTTGAGATTCAAAATGATGAATCACGTTACTGTAATTTTTTTTAGACGAACAGAAATAAACAATGCAAAATTTGTATTTTCTAATTATTTTAGTGTTTGATATAGACTAAAAATGAATATTTGAAATAACAAATTTAGGTACATTTTGGGTGACTTGATTACGTATTTGGAGGGGAATTAAATTTTCAGTTACTAATCCCTTACTTCACACAACAAACTGATAATGTTGCATCCAATATAATGTATCACACGAAAAAAAGAATGTATCCTAAAGTTACTAAAAAATAGGATTTTTTAATTTGTAAAGAGCAGGGATAGGATGTAATTTATGCTTTACTCTATGTGATTAGCATAATTTTTACTATAAAATATGCATAAATATGAATTTGGTCAAATATAATTTGAGTTAACCAAAAAGTGTTAATTTATTTCCTAAAACTAAAAAATATTAAATTAGAACTAAATTGTTAATACCTCAACCCCTACAATCCACCTCACCCCTATATTATTATTATTTTAAATAATTTTTTCATGCAAAATTGTTTTTTTGCCCTGTACCCCCACCCCCAAAATAATTTTTTTAAAAAAACTTTTAGTTTAATATGAGAAAAAATAAATCAATTTCACTTATATGAACTAAAATTATCATCCTTATTCACAAATGCACAAGACAAAAACAAATATTCTAATTATGATAAAATTAAGCGTCCAACGAAATTTAAACATTTACCACATGTAAAATTACTTTTTAAAAAATAATAAAAAGGATAGAGAAGAGTTGTATTAAATGTGATGAAAATACAAATAATTGATTTTAATTAATATTTCCTTGATTATTTTTAATCTTGCTATAAATTTTATAATTTTGTGGTATCGAGCTATCAACAAACAACATTATCACCTCTCTTATTATATATAAATACAAATTAATTCAACACACAAGTGTCAAAATGAGAAGGAGAAGACAAGGAAAAGTAAAATAATAAAATTTAAAGTATAATTATTAAAAGATATTATGCAGTAAATATAGCTTTACGCTTCTTTAAATTAAAAATCTCAAATTTAATTTTATATATAAAAAACTTATCAATAACTTTCTCTCGATCAATCGTTATATAACGTAAGTAAAAAAATAATCGAACTCTAATATAAAAAAATAAAATAAAAAATGAAGGTATATAGCATGAGTGTGTCAAAGCAGGAAATTAAACAGGTGTTACTGCATGCTGCTGACCAATATTTTCCTTATCATTAATTACTATGCCACTTGTTCCTCTCTTGTTTCATTTATTCACTATACTCACCCCCCTCTGCTTATTTTTTACTATTATTATTATTACCTCCCTTCCCAAGAAACTGCACAGACTTTGCAGAAGAAAAATGGAGTCAAAGAAAATGATTAATTCATCAAGAAAAAGGATTAGGAAATATCATACAAGAAAAACTCCAATCATTAATTCTTATACAGATATGGCTGAAGCTAGAAGAGAAATTGTCCATGCTTTACACCTTCATAGATCTTCATCATTTAATAACCCAAACACAAACAATTATGCCTTATTGGGTCAAAGAGGTAACAATACTTACATGTACAATAATTCTACTATTCATCTACTTGTACTATCTCCCCTTCTTCTCTATTGTATTCAGTGAGATTTTTTTTATATTTTATTCTTTATTTAATAAGATTTTCAACTTACTTACATTTCTTAGAAAGTAATTTGAAAATAATTACTTTTGAAATATTTTTTTTCTCAATATTTTTCTCAAATGGTATGTTAATATATTCCAATAATTCTTGGATTAGAAAGAGTAATATGTGTGAAGTGAAATTGTCCCCAAAAAAATAAGTAGCAACTAGACATGAAATTTGATAAATAATATTCTAAATAGCTTTCTTTCAACATTACAAATTCAACCTCATTTGTTGTTACTCTTTCTATTTTTATTTTAATTTAGTTGTCTAGTTTTGATTTTTAATAAATTTTAAGAAAGTAAAAAAGAAATTATATGTTTTTTCAAATCCAAGACATTTTAGAATGTACTAATTAATATGTTCTACAACCTTAAAATCTTGATCTTTAATCATAATATATCAAAAAGTTCTATAATGTTGTGATTACATGAAAAAGTTAAAATTAAATAAAAAAGTAAAAGAAAGAGACATTTTTTTTTCCAAAATAAATAAAGAAACAAAAAGTAAAACAAACGAATTAAAATCGTTATATATTTTATCTATTTTCTTACTTTCCAATTTTTTTTAACAGTAAATTCCCAGCAATATTATTACTCAATAGTGGAATCTATGCCTATTCCTCAACCGACATGGTCTACAACGGCTCCGGCAATACATAAAACACCGCCGCCACCACCACCGCCACCTTCTTCCAGTGGCGATGTTACGGAGTTCGATTGGTGGCTAGGGTTTCTTAAGTCATTGGATTTGAAGAAGAATACAAGTGAAGTAGAAAATATTTTGATGGAAAATTCAAAGGTGATTAGTCAATTACAAGATGGATTAAAGAAGGATTCAACTAATAATCTTATAGATGAGTGGTTAATTATTCCTACAGCTGATGATGATAATGTGTTAATTGAGTTTTAATGAAGTTAAAACCTAGCATTAGTTGAAGAAAAAACATTGTAAGTTGTTTATTTCATGATCAGTTTTAGTAATTTTTTTTATGTTTAATTCATTTATTTTATTCTATTATTAGGAGAAGAGGTTAGTGGCTATTTTATGTGATTCTTCCTTATTTTGTTGCCTAATTCTACAATGCAATAATACAAACAATGTTCACCAAGTCTAATACGTTATTTACTCCTCAAAATGAAAATTACAGTTATGGAAAAAATTATTTATTAATTTATGAAGGGTTTAGTTGTGTATGGCATAGGTATTCACGTATTATTTATTTGTAGGAGTATTAGTTATTTTTGTTTTCTATTCCAATATAGAATTGTACATATATTTTCTAATAATTTATATACATATGTTACTTATGTAGTTTTAACATTGTAAATTAAATATTATATTAATTTTATACATAGTTCTTAATCAATTTATCAAAATATGGTAGTATTATTTTTGCAAAATTATACTATATTATTTTTATGTAAAATTATTTGTATTATTTTTAAGTTAATCAGTTAGAAATATTTTTCCTATATCGGATGACCTTCGGGTGTTTTAATTTGGTTGGATATAAAATCTAAGATTTGAATTTTTGGATCAAATGTCAAGTTAAATAGATCACTTTATATTTTACCTCGGTTGGACATAAAATTTAAAAAGTAAATGGAATTTAAAGTTTGGTATAAAATGTCTAAGTTAGATATGCCACTCTATATTTAACCTCAAATATACGTATCAAAGAATACGTTTTGAAATACAAATGAAAAGATAGACAAGCAAGATAGGAGAAATGCGATTGAAATAGGAGAAAAACAAAGAGAGAGAGAGTGTATTTCAGATAAAACACATTAAATGAATATATCTAGAATATCCAAAAGATCAAATATATATAGGGAGAAAGGCGGGTAAAATAGGAAAGAGGTGAACCGAAAATTAATATATCTTATACACAAATAAATCATGTTTGTATATAGCGTATCTGAAAATATCTGAAAAAAGTTATATTTAATTTGACGTGCGAATATATATTAATAATTTATATACATGTTACTTACGTAGTTTTAAAATTGTAAATTAAATACTATATTAATTTTATACATAGTTCTAATAAATTTACCAAAATATGGTAGTATTATTTTTGCAAAATTATACTTATTATTTTTATGTAAAATTATTTGTATTATTTTTAAGTTAATCAGCTAGCAATATTTTCTTATATCGGATGACCTCCGGATATTTTAATTTGATTGGACATAAAATCTAAGATTTAAATTTTCGAATCAAATGTCAAGTTAAATAGATCACTTTATATTTTACCTCGGTTGGACATAAAATTTAAGAAGTAAATGGAATTTAAAGTTTGGTATAAAATGTCTAAGTTAGATAGGCCACTCTATATTTAACCTCAAATATACGTATCAAAGAACACGTTTTGAAATACTAATAAAAAGATAGACAAGCAAGATAGGAGAAATGCGATTGAAATAGGAGAAAGACAAAGGGAGAGAGTGTATTTCAGATAAAACACATAAATGAATATATCTAGAATATCCAAAACACCCAATATATATAGGGAGAGAGGCGCGTAAAATAGGAAAGAGGTGAACTGAAGAATTAATATATCTTATACACAGATAAATCATGTTTGTATATAGCGTATCTGAGAAAGTTATATTTAATTTGACGTGTGAATATATATTAATAATTTATATACATGTTGCGTATGTAGTTTTAAAATTGTAAATTAAATACTATATTAATTTTATACATAGTTCTAATCAATTTACCAAAATATGGTAGTATTATTTTTGCAAAATTATACTTATTATTTTTATGTAAAATTATTTGTATTATTTTTAAGTTAATCAGTTAGCAATATTTTTTCTATATCGGATGACCTCTGGGTGTTTTAATTTGGTTGGACATAAAATCTAAAATTTAAATTTTTGGATCAAATGTCAAGTTAGATAGACCACTCTATATTTTACCTCGGTTGCACATAAAATTTAAAAAGTAAATGGAATTTAAAGTTTGGTATAAAATGTCTAAGTTAGATAGGCCACTCTATATTTAACCTCAAATATACGTATCAAAGAACACGTTATGAAATATAAATAAAAAGATAGACAAGCAAGATAGGAGAAATGCGATTGAAATAGGAGAAAGACAAAGGGAAAGAGTGTATTTCAGATAAAACACATTAAATGAATATATCTAGACTATCCAAAACATCCAATATATATAGGGAGAGAGGCGGGTAAAATAGAAAAGAGGTGAACCGAAGAATTAATATATCTTATACACAGATAAATCATGTTTGTATATAGCGTATCTGAAAAAGTTATATTTAATTTGGCGTACGAATATATATTAATAATTTATATACATGTTACTTATGTAGTTTTAAAATTGTAAGTTAAATACTATATTAATTTTATACATAGTTCTAATCAATTTATCAAAATATGGTAGTATTATTTTTGCAAAATTATACTTATTATTTTTATGTAAAATTATTTGTATTATTTTTAAGTTAATCAGTTAGCAATATTTTTTCTATATCGGATGACCTCTGGTTATTTTAATTTGGTTGGACATAAAATCTAAAATTTAAATTTTTGGATCAAATGTCAAGTTAGATAGATCACTCTGTATTTTACCTCGGTTGGACATAAAATTTAAAAAGTAAATGTAATTTAAAGTTTGGTATAAAATGTCTAAGTTAGATAGGTCACTATATATTTAACCTCAAATATATGTATCAAAAATAATGTTCTGAAATACAAATAAAAAGATAAACAAGCAAGATAGGAGAAATGTGATTGAAATAGGAGAAAGACAAAGGGAGAGAGTGTATTTCAGATAAAACACATTAAATGACTATATCTAGAATATTCAAAACATCCAATATATATAGGGAAAGAGGCACGTAAAATAAGAAAGAGGTGGACCGAAGAATAAATATATCTTATACACAGATAAATCATGTTTGTATATAGCGTATCTGAAAAAATTATATTTAATTTGGTGTGCGTGTGAAGATACATGAATTTGATAAAATAAATATAATATAAAAGATAATTTTAAAAATTAAAATAAAGTCACTTAATTAAGTTCTAAATTAATAAAATTTAGATCGTTGCTCTTTTGAAATAATTATGTAAAATATTGAAGGTGAAAAACATACTGAACAGTGAAAAAGAATTCTTTTGAGACATAAATTGACACGAATAAAGTAATTTCCATCTGAATATAACCAAGAAAATACTTTTGTCATTTGAGCATGCTCTAACGTAATTCATAGATCATCTTTGCATTCATGTAATAATTGATATTCAATTGACATCATAAAGTTAAACGATATATTTATCTTTTTCTCATTTACTTTCTCTTATAATAATCACAATAAATAAATTAGACGGAAAGAGAAATGAGAATACCTCGAGATCTATAATAGTAAAAGAAACAAAAAATTCATATCATGATGCAGCCAACTATCTATTTTATTGCAAATTTTTCATCATGTAAACAATACCAAATGAGACATTTTCAATACAACTCTATGGAAATTCTCTCAAGGTTAATACTTGCCACTTGAACCACCATCTTCATGATCAACAGAGTGTGTGTTGAGTGCACTACATACACATGTTCCATCAACACAAATACATTTTGGGAACATATCTTCGTGACTCGTACAATCTTCTGCGGTGTTACATTTTCTTAAGCATGTTGCCATATCTAAAAAGTTACAAAACAATCGTTAGCGTTTTATATTATATATCGACAAAGTAAAGGACTACAAAATCAATTGATATGAAGAAAAAATGATAAAAGGGAAACAAAACAGACTAACCACAAGAAACAATCAAGAAAGCCACTACAAAAAGAGGCATAATCGAAGTTTTGTTCATCTTTATGTAAAATAATATAACCTTTAAGAATTTTAGAGTATTTTTTAGTTTTGATTATATAAAACCTTATATAGTATTTAGCATTGAGAACTTGCAAGAGAAAAAGTTTACAATCGTCTTATTTTAAACTTTTAGTGATTGCTCTTCAATACATTTCTAAATTTGTTTAATTGGTCAACAAAATTTTTTGTACTTAGTCAAAGAGATATCAAAAATTCTAATTACTAACCATAAAGGATAAAACTAAAAATGTTTTTAACGAATATGATATTCATTTAATTTGCTCTCCCTTAGTATATGGGGTAAAAATTAAAATAATTTCGTTAAAAACAAATAACACTAGATGCACATTTAAGGTTATATATATCAAGTTATAAATATATTTTTAAAAAAGTCTTACTTATAGCAGATTATTTTGGAGTTATAGCATATCAATCAAATCTAAATTTAATTAAAAATTATTTATAATCTAATATAAATACTAATTAATTTGTTTAAATTTTTAATTTTATTATTACAGTTACCTTTTTAAAAATTACCTCTTAAAATTTTAGTTTATTAATTATATATTTTTAGAGTTACATTTTTAAAACTAAATATTCAGTTTACATGTTTTTAGGGATTTAGATTTATCATGTTCCTTGTTTACTGTTACGCAATCACTCATATCCCAATCACAGCTCACCCCATCACAAGTCAATCGGAGGTTACATGCAAATCTATAAAAATAGAACTTAGATGGGTTTGTCTTGAGAAGGTAGCATACCTACATAAGAATAGGATTAAAAATATCCCCTCTATACAATCTTTTCGAAATAAAGAAAACACTAATGCTTTACTGAAGATGTATTGCAAATCTACAATTGCTATTGCTATTGCACCAAATAAAAGTTACCAGAAAGGCAGAGATAATGGTTGTAATAGATGCTCCAATGAAGTCTTCCCTAGTTTTCTTAGGGGACAATTTGATCAAAGGAGTTCGCCCAAAGAAGAATCCAAAAAAATAGCAGCTATATCATTGATTACAATGAGCGAAGCTGGAAGCATGAAGCAAGAAGCTGCATAAAGTTAAACAGTGTTTGAAGTTCCATATCCATGTTCAATTTATTGCATGATTAAAACCAAACCAAAATAAAAATGTATGTTCCCCCATAACTAAAAGATGTTCACCAAGGATTTCAACTAGATATTCACCAAGACGAAAGGGATTTGGATCGGCATCAAAGTAGACCTTTTTTATGAACGTGGTGTCCGTCCAGCTTTCGCGCACCTTCTACCTTTTTTTTTATTACATTTTTTTTAACTCTTGAACAATTTGTTTATGTTTAAGTATTTTGTTATTTTTCAATATCATATGTTTTTTTTTCCAGTTAATCCATCTTCATATGAATTACATATTGGTTTATGTAATTTATGGATACTAGTATTATACATAAATCATACCATCTGCACTCAATAGTTCAAAGTAGCACTTTCATTTCAAAATGCACCATTTAATGGATAAAATATGTATCAAATATGATTAAAATGTGTATGAATCTTTCTTCAATTATTGATTATTTTAATTTCATGATACTATATATCAATGGGTTTTCAATATACGCTTATTTTTAGATGAAATATGTATGAAGTTTGATTACTACTTGTATGAACATTACATCACATTTTTTATTTATTATCTTTTTAGTATGAAAAATATCATATATTCAATTTATACTTTTTAAAAAAATACATGTACGAATATGTATTTTCAATTGTTGATTATTTTATTTTCAGGATACTTTCAATATACATAGTTGGGATAATGCACAAGTACCCCCTCGACCTATGCCCGAAATCTCAAAGACACACTTATACTATTCTAAGGTCCTATTACCCCCCTGAACTAATGTCACGACCCAAAACGAGCCGCGAGTGGCACCCACACTTATCTCACTAGGTGAACGAACCAACAATCTAAACCCCAACGTTTATCAGTATATAAATTTTGAATAGTAAATAAAATGCGGAAGATCCAAAACTCATTAACGAATTCAATTAAATAAGCTTCTAAAGTATAATGCTTATCATCCCCAAAATCTGGAAGTCATCACATCAAGAACATCTATCCTCAAATTACTAAGTCTAAGAGTATTTAAGAACTAAAATAAGTAGAAAGATGGTCCATGTCCGAACTTCAAAGACATCAAGACGTGAAGAAGAGAATCCAGCCCGAGCTAGGAATAATAGCTCACCCTGAAATCTGACGTGCTGAAGACTGGCTAGAGTTGAGGACGAGTCGAAGTCAATGGTGCACTTGCTGCACTCCACAAAACAACAAGAAGGAAATAAAAGTACGGGTCAGTACAAGGAACACGTACTGAGTAGGTTTCATCGGCCAACTCAAAATAGAAAGCAATATATACTGAATAATAATATAAAATCAACCACAATACTTAACAGGTGACAATCAACAAGTACAAGAAACATTGGCAACAACACCAAGCACACCTATGAGGACTCAAGCCTCCACACCATACTCATTTGGGAAATAGGTTCTTCGAAATTTAGTGTATTAACATAATTCAAGATTACTTCTCTTTATTCTTATCGTGTCGGAACGTGACACTCCGATCCCCTAATGCTACGTGTCGGAACGTGACACTCCGATCCATTATTCCTACCGTGTCGGAACGTGACACTCCGATCCCCTAATGCTACGTGTCGGAACGTGACACTCCGATCCATTTATCTCATTATTTCAGTTCATCAAGCTTTCTTTATGTCAAGCGTCATCTTAATAGAGAGGATTTAAGATTGAAGATTCAACAGTCTCATCATTCTAACCACCACAATTATACGATCACAACATACAAACACACAATCAAGTATATAGAAGACTTTACAATACCACCCAATACATATCAATCGCTATTTAGAGTTTATCTATCACATAGACATAAACCATAACCTACCTCCACCGAAGAATCGTGATCGAGCAAGCTATCTCCCCAATGCCTTTTGCTTTCCTCTTCGTTCTCTCTTTCTCGCTCGTTCTCCCTCTCTGCTTCTTTTTATTTTTCTTCTCCAGATTCTTTTTCCTTTACCCTAATTATCATATAATTCATTATGATAAAAGTAACCCATTATTTATCCCAAGGTTATCTCCTTTAACCCCCCAAGTAAATAAATTATTAAACTTACCCCACTAATTTCATAAAGTTTGTCATGAATAGTCCAAAACACCCCTTTAAAACCTTTAGCAGAAATCCGACCCAGTTGGGGTTACGCAACCTGTGACGGCCCGTCGTGTCTATGACGGTCCGTCCTGCAGGTCCGTCACAAAGTTCAGAGAGTTAAATTCAGTAAAGGGGTTTGTGACGGTCCGTCGTATCTACGACGGTCCGTGCTGCAGTTCTGTCGTGAAGTTCAGAGAGTCGATCTCAGTACCCAGATTTCAGAGTTGAAGTGTTTTGGAACGAAGACCCTCGACGGTCCGTCGTGACCGTGACGGTACGTCGCCTGATCCGTTGACCCAGTCAGTTATTGTCAAAATAATTCTACTGCTTGAACCGACTAAACAGGTTGTTACAATAGATACCAATTTACCCATCGTTCATCCCCGAACGATCACAGATAGAAAAACAAGGGAGAGAAAGAGTACCTGAATCTGTAAAAAGATGTGGATATCTTTCTTGCATATCAGCCTCATTCTCCCAAGTGGACTCTTCAACTGGCCGATTCTTCCACTGAACCTTGATGGATGCAATCTCCTTTGATCTCAACTTGCGGACTTCTTTATCTAAAATAGCAACAGGCTCCTCCTCATAAGACAAATTCTCATCCAGAAGGACTGAATCCCAACGAATAATGTAGTTTCCATCCCCATGGTATTTTTTCAGCATAGACACATGAAATACCGGGTGCACTCCTGAGAGTCCTTGAGGCAATGCCAATTCATAAGCCACCTCCCCCACGCGCTTCAGAACTTCAAATGGACCAATATACCTTGGTCTAAGCTTACCTCGCTTACCAAACCGCATCACCCCTTTCATGGGCGAAACCTTCAGCAAGACTTGCTCACCCTCCATAAAATCCAAGTCCCTAACCTTTCGATCTGCATATTCTTTCTGCCTGTTCTAAGCTGCTAGAAGCTTCTCCTGAATGAATTTTACTTTATCTAACGATTCCCTCAAAAGATCGGTACCCCATGGTCTCACCTCAAATGCATCAAACCACCCAATGGGAGACCTACATCTCCTCCCATACAGTGCCTCAAATAGGGTCATATCAATACTTGAGTGATAGCTATTATTGTATGAAAACTCTGCTAAGGG